>NC_041410.2:81753676-82092426 GCF_900747795.2 Erpetoichthys calabaricus | reverse complement strand
AAATAGATCATTAAAAACACGAGAGGTCGAGTTAACTTGCCTGGTTAGAGATGTCAGCTGGCAGATTTTTGATAATAATTTTTCGACGGTTATGAAACTCTCTGCGGGTCCTCTCGAGGCGGCTTTCAATCTCTTCGGCGGTTAGTGTCAGCAGCTCCTCCTCGGTCCTCCGCTGGTTCTCTTCGTCTACTCCCGTCTCACCATACTCCGAAAATCCCCAGTCGTCCACACGACGAGGCAATTCGAGACCTGGGCTAGAAGCAGGGTGTGAGGATTCGCTGTCAGCGGTGCTCCTAACGGACACGGCAGCCGCCATGGCGAAAAGATTCAGTCTAGCAACAGCAACAGGCGATTCTATTGGGAGCAGTTTAAACAACACACGCGGGCCAGTAACCGGAGATTCCATTGGACAACTGAAAGATCGCGTAGGCAGAATCGGTCACGTGTTGATGTTACTATACAGGGCGTGGCTTGGGGGTTTAGAAAGTTTGAGATTTTACGTAGAGGTTTCGTTTCGTCAGTTATTCCTTTGCCGGGGTTCATGAGATTTTTTTTTACACGCGATCGGTTTTGTGGCACATGGAAATAACTTAAGACATGTACGCTTTTCTGCTTATACAGTTGCAAAGGAAAATGATGGCGTGGTGGGCGGTGTTAACTCCAAAATGTAAAACCTGACTATCTTGCTGACCCATCATAGCGAGTCAGCAATGTCGTTGACAGCATTTGGTATGTTCAAAAGCCCCGGCAAACACTCGGGTAGAACTTCTCGATCAAAACCAGGCAAGGAGAGCAATAACTATTTTTAGAAAATTAAAATTTAGTTTTCTATGATAGTGACCTTTTGCTTATATCTTGCACAGCATGCTGTCATCATTGTGAAAATAAATATCAAGATGTTTTTAACAGCGCTTGATATTTAAGCATTTTTATTTATTACTTTTTGGAATTATTGATTGCTAGTTTACTGTAGTTGCACCTTTTCTATATTATGGTTCATTCAGGTTTCGGTGGTAAGGATCGTAAAATCATAAAATTTCACTACTGAGCTCAATCAGTGGCATTTCAGCAACTCTGAGGGTCCTAGGCAAAAACAAAAAACTCCATGGGGCCTACCAGAGAAGAAATCGAACATAAGTTTAGCATCAGTCTTTATCTAGGCGTTTTAAGAAGCTTCTGTGCCTTCAGAGTTTAACACGTTCGCTGTGTGTCACACTCGTTCAAGCTTTCAGCACTGGCTCCTTCCGATTCCGTACTTCAGTTCTAACCCCTTCTAATTAAGTATGCCCATATTTATTTGAGTCAGTATTACAGATTCTCTGCTACTTACCGCCGTCCTTTCATCCTGCGCTTTTGCTTCCAGAAATGCAAATCCTCTTCATGATTTCTGAAAATGGCGCTGCTTGCATTTAACGTTACTAAAAAAGTAACGTATTTCACAGACACTATCGCTGCAGATTGTGTTGTTGTGTGTTGATGACAAGCATCTTCGGGAGTCCTGTGTTAGATTTGATATTTCAGTGAGTACCCATGTAAATGGATGCCCTTATTGCGTGCTTTGCCTGTCACTACGCCTTTGAGCTCAATATACACTGTGGCTTTCCAAACAACAAGTCCTGGATTACTAAGGAGCTAAATCGTTTCCTTAATAAAAAGAAGAACATATTCAAATCTGCAGACGAAGAGGCTCTAAAGGATGTACAACAAGCGGAGCAGAAAAAATAGGGAGTGCTCTCCCCTAGACTGTCTAGAATACTTAGATATGGGGATGGATATTTGGGGAGCAAACCGCAAGACAATGATTATATTGTTTTATTATGTACATTAAAGAACCATCAACAACAAATCAAATTAATAATTTATTGAACAATTATTATAAAAGAAGTTGAATCAATCGGACTTTGCAGCTGCATGAATAAAAAGTACCACTTACGGTTAGCGGAAATAGCTCAAAAGTTGATAGAAATCTACGTTTTGTACCTAATACTTGTATGCAAAATTTGGTTGATCTAAGTGAAAGCGTACGCAAGTTTTCGTGTTTACACACACACACAGACGTAATTCCAAAAATGGTATTTTCGAACTCGGGAAGGTCTAAAACGTCGAGATTAATCAAAATCTCGAAATCGAATTTTTGGACGATTACAATACTTTCCCTATACTGTACTTCGTATACGAGAAAGTAAGCTTACATGGCTGAAAAAGAAAAAAAAAACCTCACTCAGAATCACATGAAAGATGTTTGTAATACACTGTCTGAGCCTTTTCAGTCTGGCTTTGGCACTGAAACAGCTCTTCTCCGTGTAGTTAATGATCTTCTCCGGTCTGCAGACTATGGTTCACTTCATATTCTCCTCCTTCTTGACTTAAGTGCGACATTGGACACTGTTAATCATGAAATCCTCCTGTCACGTCTCTGCCCTAGGGATCTTTGTCTTAGCCCTTCAAGGGCTCACATCTTATCTCTCTAATAGGCAACAGTTTGTCACACTTAGCAGACAGAAATCCTTTGCCTCACCTGTGTCGCGTGGTGTCCCTCAGGGCTCAGTCCTTGGGCCATTACTTTTTCTACTTTATGTCCTTCCTTTGGGTCAGATTATTCACAGACATGGCTTTAACTTCCACTGTTATGCAGACGATATACTGTACAGCTATAGCTTAGTACACACAGGGCCGGATTTATATGAAAAGAGGCCCTAGGCTATTCCACTTATGAGTCCCTTTCACCTTCCATTTTTAAGTTTGTAAATTACATGAGATAATAAAATACGTAATACGCGTTGATCTTAACCAATACATTTTTATGTTTGTTTATTAGTCATATGCGTAGAACTTCTCCTTATTTTCGGTTCAGTGTTTTAGTGTTCACTGTTTTTAGAATAGTGTAATTTTAATTTTGCTAACAATTTGAATGTAGGCCCCTCTTGATCTTGAGGCCCTAGGCTGAAGCCTAGTTAGCCTATAGGAAAATCCGGCCCTGAGTACACATAACTCCCCTACAGATTCACCTCCCAGCACACTCACCAACTGCATCACTGATCTTAAGCTATGGATGGAAAATAACTTTCTCAAAACTTAATGCCAATAAAACTGAAGTGCTAATGGTAGGTCCAAACTCCCAACTTTCTAAGGCATCCAACTTCTCTGTTTCTGTTGAAGGTACACTTCTCAAACCTATTCCTGTTGTCAAAAATCTTGGTGTTTTTTTTGATTCATCACTTAACTTTGAGCTACACATCAAGTCTTTTTCAAAAATTTCATTCTATCATCTCTGTAACATTGCCTGCCTCTGTCCTTGTCTGATATTCAAACTAGTGTTCATTGTTTCATAATGTCTCGTATTGATTACTGTAATTCCCTCTTCATCTGCCTCCTTGCAAAATCTACACAGAAGCTGCAGGACATTCACAACTCCGCACCCATACAAAGCGTTCTGCTCACATCTCTCCTGTTCTCTCCCAGCTTCACTGGTTACCAGTTCCATCAAGGATTACACTCAAGATTCTGCTTCTCACCTACAAAGCCCTACATAACGTTGCCCCCCTCTACCTCACTCAGCTCCTAACTCCTTACACTCCTTGCCGTTCTCTCAGGTCCTCGCTCAGTAATCTCCTTACTGTCCCATGCACCAGACTCTCCACCCTGGGGGGCAGCTCCTTCATTGTTAAGGACCCTCAACTCTGGAACTCTCTTCCGCAGTCTCTTCAAGATTGCTCCTCTTTCTGCACCTTTAAATCTCAACTGAAAACTTTCCTCTTCTATGAACTTTTGTCTTCTGTGTAATTTTTTTTTTTTTTTTTTACTCTCTATCTAAAGCAACCTTGGGCTTGTGAAAGGCGCTCGTTATTATTATTATTATTATTATTACTAGGGGGCTTCGCCCCCTGCTCGCTTCGCTCACCCACCACCAGGTTTGGTTTACCGGATATACAATTTAAAGAGTTTGTTAGTTTCATGGGAATTGTTACATATGCATTATTTTCACTTTTCTTTTAAAACTTTTGTAAAAAAAATACTGTACTTGTCCTTTATTTCCGGCCCCGGGCGTGGTTACATCTCTTTCTCACAGGACGTATAACGCTGCTCGCATTGTGAAGGGGGGGGATGCGGCTGAATCCATACTAAGGAGAAGCAGTCAGATCATCTGCTGGCTTTCTGCTGCTGGCGAGCTACGTGTTTTGTTTGTCGCTTATTGTTGTTTTAAGAGCTGGAAGCACATGAAGCATGTCTGCCATCAGCAATCCTACAACTGCTAGGTGAGATGTCCGTGGACTTGTTTTAAATGATGTCTCACTGCCTTGTCTTGCATGACGTTGTAAAAACAATACTTGTCCTTTATTTCCGGCCCCAGGCGTGGTTACATCTCTTTCTCGCAGGACGTATAACGCTGCTCATGTTGTGAAGGAGATGCAGCTGAACGCACGCTAAGGAGAAGCGGTCGGATCATCTGCTGGCTTTCTGCTGCTGTCACGCTGCCCGTCGATCATTTTAAAGCCTGTACAGCAGCTGTTCTTTTGCCAGTTCGCGTCTCTGCCGCTTGCGTTGTGAATGGTGGGGGGTTAGGGTGGCTGAACGCACGCTAAGGAGAAGCAGTTGGATCATCTACTGTCTTTCTGCTGCTGTTGCGCTGCCCGTCGATCATTTTAAAGCCTGTACAGAAGCTGTCCTTTTGCCACTTCGTGTCTCTGCCACTTGCGTTGTGAATGGTGGGGGGTTAGGGTGGCTGAACGCACGCAAGGAGAAGCGGTCGGATCATCTGCTGGCTTTCTGCTGCTGGTGTGCGGCGTGTTTTGTTTGTCGCTTATCGTTGTTTTAACAGCTGGGAGCACATGAAGCATGTCTGCCATCAGCAATCCAACAACTGCTAGGTTAGATGTCCGTGGACTTGTTTTAAATGATGTCTCACTGCCTTGTCTTGCGTGACGTTGTAAAAACAATACTTTTCCTTTATTTCCGGCCCCAGGCGTGGTTACATCTCTTTCTCGCAGGATGTATAACGCTGCTCGCGTTGTGAAGGGGATGCAGCTGAACGCACGTTAAGGAGAAGCGGTCGGATCATCTGCTGGCTTTCTACTGCTGTCACGCTGCCCGTCGATCATTTTAAAGCCTGTACAGCAGCTGTTCTTTTGCCAGTTCGCGTCTCTCCCGCTTGCATTGTGAATGGTTGGGGTTAGGGTGGCTGAACGCACGCTAAGGAGAAGCAGTTGGATCATCTACTGTCTTTCTGCTGCTGTTGCGCTGCCCGTCGATCATTTTAAAGCCTGTACAGCAGCTGTCCTTTTGCCACTTCGTGTCTCTGCTTCTTGCGTTGTGAATGGTGGGGGGTTAGGGTGGCTGAACACACGCAAGGAGAAGCGGTCGGATCATCTGCTGGCTTTCTGCTGCTGGCGTGCGGCGTGTTTTGTTTCTCGCTTGTCGTTGTTTTAAGAGCTGCGAGCACTTGAAGCATGTCTGCCATCAGCAATCCAACAACTGCTAGGTTAGATGTCCATGGACTTGTTTTAAATGATGTCTCACTGCCTTGTCTTGCGTGATGTTGTAAAAACAATACTTGTCTTTTATTTCCGGCCCCAGGCGTGGTTACATCTCTTTCTCGCAGGACGTATAACGCTGCTCACGTTGTGAAGGGGGTGCAGCTGAACGCACGCTAAGGAGAAGCAGTCGGATCATCTGCTGGCTTTCTGCTGCTGGCGAGCTACGTGTTTTGCTTGACGTTGTTTTAAGAGCTGGGAGCAAGTTAAAGTGTCTCTCACGGGACTTCAAATTGTCTTCATAGAAGATCACGTCTCGTCTCCCAAAGATTTTTTTTTATAATAGAGAGATTATTGTAATTACTTGGCTCAGGTGCTAGAAGGGGATAGGCACAAAGCTAACACCCTCTGAACCAACCTTTTAATAGATTTTCCCCTCCCCACTGCCACCTTCTTCAATTGACCGGTCCCCTCCTAGCATTTCAGATGACTCTACACTTATGGGGTTGTCTGATAAGAGGGGGTGAGACAAAGGAATCAGGTGGAGAACCTTATTTCTTGGTGCAGAAAGAATTGTCTGCATCTTAACATCAGCAAAACCAAGGAGATTGTTATCGACTTTCTCTCCACCAAAGAGTTTCGATGTCCTGTCCCTATTCAGGGAATGGATGTGGAGGTGGTCCACTCCTACAAGTGACCCGAGGGTCCACATCAATAACATCCTGGACTGATCTTGTAACACAGAGCGACCTTGGAAGGAAGGGCAGAACAGGCTCTTCTTCCTTTAATGAGGGCAGTGACATCCTTCACATTTTCGACCACTCTGTGATGGCCGGTGAAGTTATCTACACCGTGGTGTGCTTAGCTGGTAACTGATATGTATGAATTATTTTACAGTGTATATATATATATATATATATTTATATTGAAATGTTTGGGTTTTGTTAAGTATAATGATTATAAAAAGTCCTCTTTTACTTATCTGTGCTGTATATACCATATAAGGGAAAGTCCAGATTAAGCAAAGTTTTATTGTAAAGGTATATATATCATATAAGGTCAAAGTATGGAATATAGAAATAGGAATTATGGGGGATTGCATCAGATGAGTTCTAGATCAGATAAGACGAGATGGAAACTGACAGCCAGGAGCTGCAGTGGTTTCTCTTTGTTTGTTGAAAGTTCAATTCTTGTTCATGTTATATTGAATAAAAAGAAGAGGACACCGGTTGTTAACCTGCGCCCGTCAGAATTTGTGCAAAGACACAACATTGGCATCACTTCAAGAGAGGCCCACCGAATCAACAAGCTACTTAAAAAGGGCAGGCTCAGTTATGGGACACACTCTGGACCCCCTGGAGGTAGTAGAGGAGGGAGAAATAAAGACAGAACTGAGTGCCATAATGATCAACGCTGCACATCCTCCCCATGACACTGTAATAAGTGTATATGTTTAATATATCACTGTGCTCTGTACAAATATTTTATACATCTACTTTTCTTTCCACTCACATGTACAGCTAATACAGTACAAAGCCAGATTTAGCACACAGGGGCTCATCATTTAGAACTTCTAGGCAAGCATTAGATGACAAGACAGGGACAACGGCAAAATGGATATTGTATACTATTTCTGTGTGTCAAACTCAGCATGAACCCGTATCGTCTCTTTGCCTAGCTTGGAATGGCATGATTCACCTAAGTGGGGGCCTGCACATGAAGAAAGAGTATAAAGCCTTGGAACATTGCCCGGCCCACCTTTGAAGACGATGGACGGATGGGAGATGACGTCATCCGATCCTGAAAATCCTTCCAATGCAGCGGTGAAAATGGCAGACTCTATACATCGGGCCTCCACTCCCGAACTGTGTTCTTGTCATGGCTTCCTTCATCTGTTAAGCTTTCTTAAATGTTGGTTTAAACTGCCTAAGTTATTTCTCCTATGTGATTTCTTACCGCCGTATCAAGAGTCATGATGCCTTCCAAGTGGTTAAATAACAGCCTGAGCAAAGTGACAATGGTATTGCCTGTATCACGATTAGACTGATGGACCTAATAAACCCAGAGTTTTCTGTTAGCTTCCGCTTTATACGATTTTCAAATGATTTCATAACCAGTGATGCCAGGGCCAATAGTCTGAAATCATTTAAGTTTTTAGGGGTTTTGTTTTTAGCTACTGGATTGGAATTACTGCAGCCCGTTTCCAAGTCATTAGAACCTTCTGATGTTCTAATGACAACCCAAAGATAAAGTTAATAAACAAAAACAAGAAGTGGAGCTGAGCTGCTCTACACAAGACTTCAAGATCCGTCCACTATGACAGTCTGTTCCAGGACTATCTACTTCAAATTTTGCGCTTGCGCCTTAAAAGCAAACTGGTCAAATCTCAAGTAGCATTCATTAAGCTTATTAGCTAAATCAGAGTTGGTATTAAACCCAGAAACCCTTACAGTTAAGGTTTTAATGCCTAACCACACCAAGTTCAAATTTTATGTTAACAATTTCTGCTCAATTTTATCCTTTGTAACAGAATCAAAGGACAACAGCAAAGAGCCGAGGTAACCTCGTACAACTGGATCACAGCAAAATTAGAAAAACAAGCAAATAAATGTTGAGAGGTCTTTTGTGACACAAGTTCAGGACAGAGCTGGCAAAGATGGTGGAGCTTTTGGGTTACAGTCCTCTTGGCAGGAAGAGGTGGGTCCGGGTGGATGGACACCGGAAGTGACATCAGAGATATTCTAGCTGTCAATCATCTGGTCTGCAGAAGGAGGAAGAAAGTAATTAAGATACAGCGCCAGCCACTAGTGTGGCAGTAGAATTATAGTCACCAGCTCCCTCCCCGATGTGTACATGCGCGACACCTTAAAATCAGTCAGTCAGTCATTATCCATCCCGCTATATCCTAACACAGGGTCACGGGGGTCTGTTGGAGCCAATCCCAGCCAACACAGGGTGCAAAGCAGGAACAAATCCCCGGGTAGGGCACCTGCCCACCGCAGGGCGCACACACACACACACACCCCCACAAACACACATTGGACAATTTAGAATCGCCAATGCATCTAACCTGCATATCTTTGGACTGTGGGAGGAAACCCATGCAGACACGGGGAGAACATGCAAACACCACGCAGGAAGGACCTGGGAAGCGAACCCAGTTCTCCTTACTGCGAGGCAGCATAATTTTTAGCTGGGGTAAGCATGTTTTCACAAAAACCAATATAGTTGCTAATAACATCAGAAAGATTATCTAAATCAGTGCCTCTGTCTTTAAATACATCCCAGTCTGTACACTGAATGCCTCCTTGAAGACTGAACAGAATCCTTAGTCCAGAGCTTTGTAGTCTTTTTGTTTTGTTACATACTGTAGATACAAGAAAATAAGCAAAGACACAACAGCTGATGACTTGTGCTTTGAAAAGTACAAATGCTCTGTGACCCTGTGCCTATAAGTGAGGCAATGCTCTAAGGAAGCGAAGTCAGGCCTTTCCTGCAGATCCTCCCCTGACCATTTTCTGCTAAGTCTCATAGTTTCCTGGTGCCCATCCCAAATGTCTGGTCCAAGCACAAAGGTTCCCAGAGATTTTTGGTTAACGGGCATTTTCAAACATCTAAGTCTGAAACAAACAAATGTTGGTGACTGTCTCTTGGAAGTCCTTTAAAAATGCTTCCCCCCCCCCCCCCCCCCCACCCCATTTATCACCCTTTTTAAAATAAGTTTCTTACAATGTGGCTAGCCTCAGTTATCTTAAGACACTTTAGACCGATTTCTTAAAAAAACCAAAAGGACAGATTGGCCAACGTTCATTCTTAACCAGAAGTGTCCTTTATTTGCACAATGAACTTTTAGCTCTCAGCACCGATCAGTACAGTTCATCGCTGAAGGAATGACAGAAAGGTACATATTCAAGTAAGAACTACGCAGTCTGAGTTTCAGAAGCTTTTCTTGATTTTATTGTTTTAACATGAAACATAACAGGAAAAATAACATTAGAAAATCTTGTAAAAAATTAGAATTATATAAATTAAAAAGGATGAAGGTAGGAACAACACAGATTCAATAATAGACTGATGTACTATATATGTTTTTAAGTAGAGTTACTGCAGCTGGACAAGCGTGTTACAATGTATATTCAAAACATTTACATCTGATAGTTTGGAGGGATGGGGGACATTGAGCAAATCACATTCATGATCACAACTCCCAGTGATTATGTTTGAACATACATTTAAAACATTCACAAGTGTAATGTACTACTTTATGAGATTCAAAGCTACATGGTTCCAGAATGCCTTTAATTAGCTGTACGAAGAATAAAAATCTGAAATAATTATAATCCCTTTACTTAAAATTCAGTAACACTGCCCTATAAAATAAACAAATCCAAGTCACTTTAAAAATGTTAACATAATTAAAAAAAAAAAATCCTCAAAATACAAGAGTAACACTCTTGTATCCTCACTGAAGTAAGATGTCTAATGATGCCTGTATGTGACTGTGTAACAAAAACTAAAGTTTATCGTGCACACAAACCGTTGCGGTATATAACTGATACATTAATATAGAACTTGGTGAAAGTAAGCGCTTCACACTCAGTTCTTAGAGGGTTTCTTACATGAACAAAATGAACCACATGGATAAAATAAAAAAAAAAAAAAAGCTTTGCCCACTAACTGAGGAAAAAACCATGAAATATATACAAATATTATATCAAAGTGCAAATCTGGCAATATAAAAGTATCAAGTGAACAAATTATAAAACAGCAAAAAACTTTATAAGCAAATTTAAGATAAAGTGAAGAATATTTTGGTGACACACAACATTTATGAGTATAACAGTAATTAACACTTTTGAGGAAGCAATAAAATAATGTTCTAAATTGTCCCTAGTATGTGCTTGGTGTGTGTGTGTTTGTGTGTGCCCTGCAGTAGGCTGGCGCCCTGCCCGGGGTTTGTTTCCTGCCTTGTGCCCTGTGTTGGCTGGGATTGGCTCCAGCAGACCCCCGTGACCCTGTAGTTAGGATATAGCGGGTTGGATAATGGATGGTTGGATAAAATAATGTAGCAATGCAAATTTTTCCATTATTATGTGTCCAGGCACACAAAAAGGTAATGGTCAAAAGCCTCAACGTGACATTTATTATGTAATAAAATAACAAAAGTACAACTTTCTGTTTTTCTTAGAGTGGATTGTTTTTCTGGAGACCAATTTGCATTAGTCTCTCCTAGGAGACATTAAAAGAGCAATATAAGCCATTTTCTACATCAGAACAATAAACTAATAACTAAATATGTCAACTGAAAATCTTTACATACTTAAATAAAAACTGGACAGGAGAAAGCCAATTTCAATAGTACAAATGCCAATGGGTCTGATAAGTGATTTTGCCATGCTAATCAACAATAGCATGACAAGTTTTGAATACCAAATACATTAATTTAGCGATTTTTCATGTACACCTCCTGCTTACTTTTAACAATTTTTAACATCTGGTTGCATAGGAAAATGTCCAGGATATATTCTAGACAATAAATTAGCATAATCAAATAATATTAAAATACAAATTTAAATTTCAATTGGACGCCAGAAAAAACCACTACCTTATTTTGCCATGAAATATCAATAGTTTATCTGTGGTCAAATGTCCAATTTTTTTTTTATTTAACAAAAATGTAACACTATATGTGCAAAGGCAATAATTACATAATTTAGCACATTTTGAACACATTCTTGAAAGCTACCAAGCCTTAAAGTATAAAATATTTGACTATTTATTAACATATAATTTAGCACATTTTGAACAAATTCTTGAAAGCTACCAAGCCTTAAAGTATAAAATATTTGACTATTTATTAACCTAGTAATTAGTTAGCAGTTTAGGACTTTACCTATTTTTTGCAAACAATATCAAAAAGGTTTAGCTATTTATGAATTTACTTATTAAAAATGTATTTAATGGATACAAAGGATAATGGGGAGGTCATTTTATTCTGTTTTAGTGACTACAGAATATGCAGTAGGAATCCTGAATCCTAAATACATAACCAAATCTATTTAAATAAATATGTGCCTCAGTTTTAAAAGATTTCTGACAGCCCAGTAAACCACTACTTATTCCAACCCATGACACTAAAAACGTGCTTATTAAACCTTGACTTTGTAAGAAAGATAACATTTGTGGGTGCTTATCATGCTACTTTAGTGCATTTCTTAGGATGTTTCAAATTATGCTTGAAAAATCATGCATATTCACTTGATATAATACACCCTTTTGTTACTAACTGAGGCACACTTTTAAAAATAAAACAAATTAATGCTGACTTTTTATTTGAATATTTATATGCTTTAAGCATATTTCATAAAGTATGCTGACGAAGCTTCTTCCAAAACTTTTTCAAACAATGCTATACCAGAACAGGACTTCTATACACCAAAACAAATGTGCTTGGCAGTTTTTGACCTAGAATGAATCTTGGCAACATAAACATTTTGTTTTAAGGTTTAAGTTATATGTATACAGTACTTTTTTGCCAATAATACAAAATATTAACAAAAAAACTTACAATTTCACAGTTTTCTATAGGATTTGTCAGGTTCTGCACAAATTCTTCAATCACATCTTAATGGTAAAGATATATTTAAGAGGCACAATTGTAAATATATTACAAATAATAATTTTTCATAAATGTATGCAAATAAAGCAAATACCTTCTTATATTTAAATCTACTCTTATGGTAAAAATGTCAAGCAATTTAATTACGATCTAATCATCCAGTGATTACTTTATGTATCTCATAAAACAGCTGGTTATTATGACCAGCCAAAATGACCGAGTGAACTGCACCCAATAAGGATTGTTGCATTCTCACTTTCTGTAAAAGCAGCGCATCATAACATAATAAAGGATTGCACTATATAAACATATTCAATTACACATACACAGATATCTCTTTATTTGATAGTCCCATACTTTGTTGTCAGCAACAGTTCAACCTGTTATTAAAAACCTGCAAAGATTCTGAGCCTTTTATTTTAAATTATAGGTTCTTTATGCAAAAGCCTGCATTCTTAATGTCCTTTTTCTTCTGCACAAAATATCACCTCTTGGTCTTTTTTCGTTTTAAACACAATTTTGGTAACTTGTATAAAAAAACAATCTAAAGTCTGCAAGATTCCAGACCTTTACAAAGGTGAATTAGTCAGCTTTTCAAGGCATTGTAAAAATGTAATTAATATTGTTCACATGATCTCCACCTTAAGTTCTTTAAGGAAGTTTGAAATTTAAGAGTCCAAAAGGAAAAAGAAGAAGAAGAGGATATGTTGTTTCTTTGCACAGGAGAAACTGGAGACTGTCCTCCTCTGAAAGATAAGTACACGAAAAACAAAACCTTTAAGGCTGGCTGATCAGATTTAATTTGACAGTTGCTGGCTGATAAAACTTCTCAGTTATTTCCTTAATTGATACAATGATTTCATTAAACATTGGTCGGCGAGCAGGATCACTGTCCCAGCATTTTTCCATTAGCGTGCAGACCTAGAGTTTACAAAAACAACAAGACATTAGAAATAATAATTTCAACTACAAAACGCACTTTCTTCCTTTATTTTACCTTTTCACAGAGATTTCTGAGTGTAATATTTCTAAAATGCATATATTATTTTTTTTTATGCTTATAAAAATCATTCAGATTAACTGATGCATCTTTTAGTCCAAAAAAAGTGCAAGATTTAAACATCTTACATCTTCCAGAAAGGATATCCTGCTACCAGCATAATGTGCAATAAGCTGATTTGAATGATTTATGGGATTATATTCTAAAAGTGCCCACTGTACAATCATATCATAAATGGACAGTTATACACATGGAGAAACTTTTAATGCTTTATCTTACATATACATTAAAAGTGACAACCTAAAATTGTCAGTTTTCATACCCGATTCTAATGTGAAAAACAGCTGAGGTTGATGAAATTAGAAAAGATATTGTACAAATTACTAGATAAAGACTGCTTACAACAATTATACCCAGTTCTTATAATAAGCAAAAAAAAAAAAACAGAGCATAAAGAACTTCTTTACCTCGAGCGGGCAGTCTTTAGGATAAGGCAAACGTCTTTTACTCTCCAGTAGTTCAATGAGTCGCAGTACTGTTAACTGGCCTTGTGTGTTGCCAATCATCTCTAGGTATTTCTGAAAAGACGGAAAGAACACTAATAATGATGAAACCATTTTTTCTCTTACTAGGCAGCATAGTAGGATTATGGTTAGCACAGCTGCTGCTTCACAAATCCCGAATCCTGGGGTTGAATCCCACACATATAAACAGTACATGGACAGTACCTATGTTCTCATGTCTAAATAGTTTTTCTTGTAGTATTTTTGTTTTCCATGCACAGTCCCAATTTACATTAATTGCCGAATATAAACTGACCCGTGGGTGAGTGTGCGAATGGGTCCTGTGATGGACAGTTGGCCTGTCTAGGGATGTGTCCTATCGGGATATGTCCTGGTCCTTCACAACCATGAAAGGTACTAAGAGGATTTGAGAATGTTATTATCCCTTTCATATTTAATCTGGTTTAATATATGCGTTGAGGTGTATTACACCTAGCAAGGTCTAAAATTTGTTTTCGCACCATTCTGCAATTTTATGCCTGTTGCTTCCCTGGCGTCAACCCCATGGTAATGAAAAGCATATAACAACTACCAAGGCAGAATGGACAAGAATATACATCACCCAATTACACAACAAAAATGACAAAATTGAATGCTTTTCACACCATCATCCAACTAATCGTTTGAGACAATATATGAGGGGTTATTATTTAAGAGAAAGAAGAAATTTGAGATGTAGTCTTCATTCTTAAAGGTGATGATTTCTGAGGTGACTCTTCTATGCACAGCAGCTCTTTACAGTAACTTTGCTATTCTGCCAATTATTATAAGGGTATTTCTGAACACCTCACTACAAAGCACAGAAGAAATCTCCATCACACTACCCAAATTAAATTATTATTTACTGAATAAAATTCAAATATTAAAAACAAAACTGAAAATGAAACAACGTATGAGTTTAGACAGATCTTCACCTGAATCCACAGAAAATTCCCTTCTAGGTCATGTAACTGCAGTTTAACAAAACAAGTACTTTTGCAATTTCATTCTATGTTCTTATCAGCAATGTGTTACAATAGTTAACAATTCATTTTCCCTGCACCTCCCAATAATGTCCCTGACACAGAAATAGCATATGTACAGTACAGTGATCCCTCGCTATATCACGCTTCGACTTTCGCGGCTTCACTCTATCGCGATTTTTACTCATACACGCTTACGTCACTACGCGTGTGCTTTCTGAGAACTTTTATCTAAGCCCCACGATGGCTCCTAAATGTGCTGCTTTTTCTAAGCCTTCCGACAATGAAACTAAGCGCCGGAGGAAGATGCTTACCATCCAGGAGAAGGTGAAATTCTTGGATATGATCCAAGATAGCAATACCCTACAAAAGCCTCCTCACGTATATGCACCAGCAACTGCCTATCAAGATGTTCATCAGCCGCGCACGCAGACACCCACTGCCTACTCCTAGTACTCCTTCAGCGGAAGAAGACAACGACGCACCTGCTGAAGATACTGCACCACCTTGTCACGCTTGGGTCACAGATTTGCACAGAGACACAAGAGGTTGTACAAAAAAAAGAACTTTATTCAAAGCACTGCAAACAAACATTTGTCTCTTTTCAAAAGTTTAAACGTGCTCCATGACAAGTCAGAGATGACAGTTCCGCCAGGAGCAGAGAATGTCTGAGAGAGACAGAAACAAAACAACCAATTCAAAAGCTGAGAGGCGCTGCATAATACTTTTAAGTAAGCGGAGTACCGCGTGAGAGGTTTATTGCGCGTTATAGCGCAAGTAAGAAGGGTAAGGAGCAATGTGAAGGTAGACTGTCAGCTGTTTCAGGGGTTTTCCCAGGGGCGTCTGTGTCCTCTGAGGGTGCGATCAGCGTTCCAGCTTACAACCTGAAGACTCTCCTACTGAGCTCGTGCCTTCATAGGTTAGTGGTTGTGTGTAAGAACTGTGTGTGTGTAATTAAATGTACAGTACAATAATAATAATATGATATTTGTAACGTCTGTCTTATTTTCTCTTATTTTGTCTAATATATTGGGTAATACGAGTGTAATGGTGACTAAAGGGTGTTATTTCATGTCTAGAGGGCTCTAATAATGTTAAAAAACGTATTTAGAAGGTCGTAAACAGGTTTTCTATACTCTAACTGCGAAAATATTCGATTTATAAATAAAGAATCCTACTTCGCAAAAATTCATTTATCGCGGTAGAGTCTGGAATGGATTAACCGTGATAAATGAGGGTTCACTGTATAACACTAGGGGTAAACGGCGTATTACATCCATTATCAGATTAGTGGAAATCTACAGCAGGGGTTCTCAACCTGTCTCTCTCTCTCTCTTTTTTCCCCTCATGAAAAGAAAACTAAATGATAGGCTTACACAAATTCAAGTTGTACTTGCTCACGTAGTATTTTGTTAAAAGTTCAGGTTTAAGGTCATTGTTTACGTTTAAACTATGTTTAAACTATGTTTTAAACTATTGTTGGCATGGAGCTAGACAGTTTGACATCCGTGGCAGAGCGACGGGCACTCAGCAGGCTCCTATCAATTATGGAAAATCCACTGCATCCACTAAACGGTGTCATCTCCAGACAGAGGAGCAGCTTCAGCGACAGACTGTTGTCACTGTCCTGCTCCACTGAGACTGAGAAAATCGTTCCTCCCCCAAACTATGCGATTCTTCAATTCCACTCGGGGGGGGGGGTAAACGTTAACATTATATAAAGTTATTGTCTGTTTTTTACCTGCATTATTATCAATCTTTAATTTAATATTGTTTTTTGTATCAGTAAGGTGCTGTTGGAGTATGTGAATTTCCCCTTGGGATTAATAAAGTTTCTATCTATCTATCTAATTTTGTGATTCAGTGTGTATTTACTTCATGATTTATGTATTAATTTTATAATTATGTTTTATATTAGATGTGATTAATCATAGTTAATAACATACATGTATGCAATTAGTTTTTTTAAATCGATTCCCCGCCTTAATATATAAATAAGACTTGTACATAATTAAAAAGGTGTTTTAAATATTTTACTTACCACTGGAGGACTAAGCCGGTGATCACAGTATGTGAGGAGCTCATACAATGTAACAGCAAAAGCCCAAACATCAGTTGCAAAAGAGAACTTGCTTTCTTTCATGCTCTCTATAGAATACCTTAAATTAAAACAATGGAAATTATGTGAAAAACACTCCCAAGTGCAAAAAACAATATTACAAAATCAAGCTAAATATTTCCTCCAAAGAGCTAATGATAAAATTTAAGATACACTGCTGGCAACTTTAACAAAATATTATTACAACTGACACAAGGACATTCATTAAATCCTTGGTGCAAAGCAACAGAATCAGATGCCATTTATACTTTAAAAGTGACACTGCAACCAAATTTTTGGATCTAAAAGCAATGCATATGTAAAAAAATACATACCCCACTCCTCCTTTTTGATTTAGTCTGGACCAGTTGAAAACTAGTTAAAACTTACTCTTTTTCATAAATCTTTAATTACTTGATTTATGACAAATGGGTTTGCAAAATGGATTTATGGATGGATAGATTTATAGATTTAAGACTATAGTGAGCTGAACTTTCATTCATCTCTCGGGTTTCTATTGCTAAGATCATCAATTATGATATGGTTTACATTGCTGTTTTACATAATACATTTTTTACCAAAGAAATGTTACTTCTTAAACTTAACTTAAACCTTACAATTCAATTCACAGCTGATAAATCATATTGTGCTTTTTTTTTTAAATTTTGTTTTAATATTGACACCTAAACATGCCAGAGGGGAAAATGAGATAGAATTCAAAACCATTAACTGGCAAACAAATTAAAAAAAACACTAACCACAAATATTTTAAATTCAAAAAATTGTAGAGAGCCTAAATTGTATTGGGCAAGGCAAACTGAAAACCCAAAGAAAAAAACATGGACATGAAATAATTTTGGTAGAAACACATATCCAGATCTAATTTACTCAAACCAAACTTCAATAAGAGTCAAAATCTAAAAGATTAAGGACTTTGGAACTTTTGTTGGAGGTTTACAAGATATTATCAGGAGTTCTATTCTTCTATATGATGCTTATAAGTGGGCAGGTATGGCCTATATTACTGGAAGCAGCTGGAATGAAAGCAGTTGGTATATAGCATTCTAATTTGTGTGACCCTTATATGAACCCATACTGCTTGTAAAGATACATGTTGGGATGCATTATTAGTATAAAATGACTTTTAGTTGTTAAAATTGTGCATTACACAATTGGAAGAGGGGTTACAGAACAAACCATATTCTTTTACTATAAAGTACACAACACCCACCAGAAAACAGGACTATCTCCCTCTTCATTGACTCTGTAATACTCTGCATTTTCAGGAATGTATTTGCTCAGTCCAAAATCTCCAATCTTCACTGTGTTCTCTGTTTCAAGAAGAACATTTCTTGCTGCAAGGTCTCGATGAATGTAACGCTTTGAATGAAGATATTCCATACCCTTTTAAAAAAAGTAAATATATAAAAGAATGTCTCCTTGATATTAATACCATGCAAGATATTTTATATATGTATACACACATACATACAGAGAGGGGGGGGGGTATGTGATACAGTTTGCATATTTATAGGCTAGAAACCCAAAAAGGGAAAGAATGAATCACGTATCTTATAATAGTCTTTTATTCCTGAGCTTTTGACACCTACCAGGTATCATCATCAGAGGAAGATGATTAGACATACAGGAATCAAAGGCAATATAGCTCATACTGTTGCTCCAAACAATGCTATTAAATAATCAGGAAAAAATGTGAATCTAATACTATCCAACAAATAAGCAAATGGTACCCCCCCCCCCCCCCACCCACCCAATGAACTTAGTTTAGGATAATCTCAAAACACATGACCTAGTGAGACACTGCAAACAGTTAGGGTCTAATCTTTGATACATTTGGACAATTATTTATCTGAAAAACTGTGTAACGCTATTCATCTGTAAACCTTATAACCGTAAGAAGAATTAGGAAATAGAAGGACACGTGATTTTCTTTCTTAACATAATTTTCCCAAAATTAAGGAAAAATAAGCAACAATGACCATGATCCATCTAGTTTATTAAAATGAAAATAAAAGCTAAAATAGGACATTAAGAAACTTCAGGCTATAAATGCTGAACAACGGGCATATGAAATTACTTATTAACACTAAACAAATTGGAAGCAAGAGGATTGTAACGTGCAAGATAAAAAATAAAACGGATGTATATTTCTACTTGCCTCAGAAATCTGCTCTGCAAACAATAGTATCTGTTTCAAACCTATATGGTGCTTAGGTAAGTAATCACGAAGGCTCCCAAGGGGAAGAAACTCCATGATTAGCTGAACCATCTGCCCCCCTGCAAAACCAAAAAAAGTAAGTGAGAAAATGATAACAACTAACTGAATATATTTACATTTTCTTCAAAACAGCCAACATACCAAATTCACTACAACAGCCTTTGTACTTTACAATATTTTTGTGGTAAAGTGCTCTTAGAATTTCAATTTCCCGTTTCCAGCACTCTTGAAGCTGACTGCTACTATCTTGCTTCAGAGACTTCACTGCTACTTGTTCACCAGTGCCATCATTGTTGGGGTCATAAACATAGAGTGACACTTTTCCAAAATGTCCCTGGAAGAGACAAAATCCATTACAATATTTGGCCCAGAACAATATAAATGTGGTTATAAAGTTCAGTGAAGCAGGCCAGCAGATTGAAACTTATTTAATTTTCATGTTTTTAAATTTTTCATCTTTTATCCTTGTACATATCTATGTATGGACAAGCTAGTGAATATCCCATGCATTAAGTTATACTCATTTATTAAAGGATAAGTTCAGTATATTTCAAAGGGTATGGGGCACAGAGGAAAAGTTTAAAAACTTACCAGATATGTCAATTTTTCAAGCCAAAATAGTTGTTGAGTTTTGATCCATGTTTCTGTCACATCTTTGTGACAACAAAAGTGATCTGGAAATAATGATTTTATTGCATATTTCTGGTACTATTTTTGTCATGGAAAGGATATGTTTTTTTTATTCACTTATTCAAATTAATTTTTAAAAAGCACTCAACTTTAGGACACAATTTCACATGGCAAATGCATATATACCATGTTTGTGAAGAAATAATTAACCTGAAAAGTACCAAACTTATCTTTTAACTTACTAGATATGCTACCCATCTAAGATGAGTTGAAATCTAAGTAATCAAATCAGACTTCAGCACTAAAGTTTGCCGTGCACCACACAAAGCATATGTTTCTGTTATATGCCATTTGGAAGTCGTGTTAATGTTTGTGATGTGCCATCTGTTGGAATGACAGAGACATACCAACCAGATGGACGGACAGATAGACAGACAGACAGACAGACAGAAGCGTATCCTCTTATTAAGGTGTAAACAGACATAAAATGGAGACACGGTAGTTTCCTCACCTCACCAAGGTCTCTCATCTTTTTAAGATATCGCTTAAGGAACACAGATGGGTCAGCATCGGGCTGGACACTACATTTTGAAGAAATATCTGGGTCTGCAACACAATATGTAGTTTAGTCTTATTATATATTGAAGGAGTTGTGTGTTTTTTTTATTTTTGTTTTCCTAACCTTGGGACCAACTATAGTAAAACATTTAAACACATTCTGTAATCATTTAAATTGAATGTATTACAGATCATTTTTATAATTCACCTGGGGTAAAAGTATCTGCTAATTAAATATATTTAAACAACAATATGCCCTATTTGACACAGCCAGATTAATTCATTGTTTAACATAAATTATTACTATATTTACTTTTCTGTTGCAACTCTGTAAGCTCTCGAAGGATGGTTCTGAAAGAAGGTCGCTCTGTGGGGTCATAGTTCAGACACTTGCTGATGAAGCTGGCCAACTCTTTTGAAGATGGTTCAGGCAGATGAGATTTTTTCTCATAAAACCGTTCTTTCTGGAAAAGGTAAAAGAAAATAAAAAAAAATAATAATTTAGCTATGATGAATTAACGTTTTTTTTAACTTGATACACTATTAATCCCAGAGAGAAAATTGTTTTTCCACATGTATTACTTAAAACTGAATGAGAAACGTTTTAGGAGAAACGCATGTTTGCAACCTATGACTATGATATAAAAAACAGAAAATGAGCCAACATAAAAGGTATTATATACCGACATCACAATCACTGGTTTAACAGCTATTTTGCCCAGATTATCCAGTTTCCCCAAAATCCTTTTCTTCCACTCATCACAGTCCTGGACATCTTTTAGGGCGAGACCCAGATTTTCATATCCTCCGGTACCACCTCCAACCACATTTTCTTTGGCCTCCCTCCAGGCCTCATCTCCTCCACCTCTGTCTTGGTGCATCCCTCTGACCAATCACTCCACATGCTCAAACCACTTTAGTCTGCTTCTCTTTAGCACAAAACACCTTCTCCTCAAGTTTTTCCCTTAAATTTGTACCTACCTCTATTTAACTCTAAAAGACTCCATACATCCTTTATATTCCCTTTTAAACAAAAGTGTCTAAATACTAGAGCATATCACTTCCCATAGACCTTTCATTAACTTTACCCTTCAATGTCAGAGAAACTCCTTTGAAAGGTCAGAATGACTGACAACTCTCTGAATTTCTTCCAAGGGCTATTATCACTATCCCACTCACCCTGTCACTAAGGTAGCAGAACGTTCCTACTTTCTCCAAAACAACTCCACTACTGATATCTAAATTTACATGCCACTAATTAACTATCAATGAAGTGATGTTTGATAAGCAACTTCTCCAAGGATTACATACACACTTTCCTCCATGTTATAATCAACTTTCTTCCTTCATAAATATGGTGTTGCAAACAACCATATCCATTGGCAATGTCCAGAATCCTCCCATTCTCAACATTCCTTTTACCAAAGCTAAAGACCTAATGGACTCCATCATAACCATCAGTACTTGAACCAACATGCCCATTCATGGCATGACCATTACAATTAACTTCCCCTGAGGGGATGAAGAGGTCACCTCTAAAAGTCAGCTTTCTCGTCATCACTTCTGCCAACCTGTGTACTATGAGACTATATTAATTAGAAATAAAACAAAAATCATCCTAACTAATACAATATGTTTATTCAATCTGTTCACCTCCCCCATTTTGTTTACCCGTTTTTCAGACACAAGCACACAAACTTTGGCATTGCCATTACATCTCCCCTGTCTGACAAATTGTAATCACTCAATGTTCCCAATAAGCCATTTTGAAAGTTTACCTTCACTCATCTCCTAAACAGAACATACATTTAATCTCCTTCTGTTTATTATTTTTGCACTACTTTGGACAATTTTCCCATCATACTCCCAGTATTCCAAGTCACAATCCTTAAATTGTCTCTTTCATATCTCTTACTATCTCCCTTGCCATCAAGCTGGCCTTCCTGCTGTCTATCTAGAGGCACTATAAATTCAGTTTCCCAGTGCTTACCCAAGCTTTACAACTATCCTCTCTGTATCTAATAATCAAGAGGTACTGCAGCAGAAATTTGTGATGCTGAAAGCCCTTCCTGATGGCAACATTTTTTTTTTTTTTTTGCAATACTTTCTGTAAAATGATACTTGTTTTCAATTCACTTGTTATTTAGAAGATGTATGTGAGTCAGTGGAAATTGTGCATATTTAAAGCACTATCCCCTGTATGAAAAAGTTAATACTAAAGCAAATGGGCAAGTTACATAAATTTTAAGAATGATATTTAAGATGAAATTAACATATACATGTTTTGTAAGACACATGTGTATTTCATTTTTGTGGACTGACAGGGATGGAAAGCAAAATTAACAATGAATATAGGAAAAGAAAGCAAGACTATATATGTGGCAGTCACTACTAAAGATAATGCAGTGTAGATGATAAGACACCATTGCTACCATTGTCTTGCTATACACATTTATTATTTTTTTTATTTTTAAGTAAGTATTAAGCCAATACCTCAGCCAGTGTACTCTCATTCATTGGAAGATCTCCATTGTAGCAAATTTCCAGCAGTGTTATACCGAAACTCCATTTATCAGCAGCAATACTCAAATTTTTGAAGTTTTGAATACATTCAGGTGCAATCCAGGGAATTCTTTCAATACATTCTTAACAAAGAGGGAATACAATAAATAAATAGTAAAGTAAGTATTTAAACACGATTAGTTTAAGTAATAGACTTGCTACATTTTCTGGCTAGAACATTTTTGTCTGAATATCTGATAAAAATCAAAAGATGACAAGGCAAGTTCTCATCAGCATACTGTTGGAATCTGCAAATAGTAAGTATAGGGAAAATTTCTCTGTTTTCATTAAAATTCAAACAAAAAAAATCCCTGTTAAATATACACCTCGGTTACAAATAAAAATGAAGAGAATTTAAATAAAATTTTCATGCTTATAATTCTGGATTAGCCAGTTGAACTAGACAATTTTATTAAATCAGGAAAGCAAAACTCAATTTGCATGAAAAAGAACATAATTTTCCTAAAGGGTTTTGCTACTGGTATAACAGCAATTGATACTTGTGTTCATGTGAAACAGATTTGTATTAATCAAATAAAGTTATAAGGATAACAGTGTTAAAGAAACTAAACAGCAAGAATAAACTGATCTAAACTTTAATTGAAACAATGTTTTGACATTTATTAAAAACTGTTATTAGTTTAAAAAATTAAAAATTTAATATTAGAAACAAACTAATCACTAAATTACTTGAATGACTATAACTGACTTTTTTTAAATTAAAAAAAGTTTTGCTTTTCTTATAAAAAGACATTATTATTGTCTAGTTTATTTAAAGAAACATTAAATACAGTCATATGAAAAAGTTTGGGAACCCCTCTTAATTCTTTGGATTTTTGTTTATCATTGGCTGAGCTTTCAAAGTAGCAACTTCCTTTTAATATATGACATGCCTTATGGAAACAGTAGTATTTCAGCAGTGACATTACTTTTATTGGATTAACAAAAAATATGCAATATGCATCATAACAAAATTAGACAGTTGCATAAATTTGGGCATCCCAACAGAGAGATTACATCAATACTTAGTTGAGCCTCCTTTTATAAATACAACAGCCGCTAGATGCTGTCCTCCTATAGCCTTTGATGAGTGTCTGGATTCTGGATGGAGGTATTTTTGTCCATTCTTCCATACAAAATCTCTCCAGTTCAGTTAAATTTGATGACTGCCGAGCATGGACAGCCTGCTTCAAATCATCCCATAGATTTTCGATGATATTCAAGTCAGAGGACTGTGACGGCCATTCCAGAACATTGTACTTCTCCCTCTGCATGAATGCTTTTGTAGATTTCGAACTGTATTTTGGGTCATTGTCTTGTTGGAATATCCAACCCCTGTGTAACTTCAACTTTGTGGCTGATGCTTGAACATTATCCTGAAAAATGTGTTGATATTGGGTTGAATTCATGCGACCCTCGACTTTAACATGGGCCCCAGTCCCTAAATAAGCCACATAGCCCCCTAGCATGATGGAACCACCACCAAATTTGACAGTAGGTAGCAGGTGTTTTTCTTGGAATGTGGTGTTCTTCTTCCACCATGCAAAGCATTTTTTATTATGACCAAATAACTCAATTTTTGTCTCATTTGGCTTGTCTAAATGAGCTTTGCATACAACAAGTGATTCTGTTTGTGGCATGAGTGCAGAAAGGGCTTCTTTCTCATCACCCTGCCATATAGATGTTCTTTATGCAAATTGCACTGAATTGTAGAATGATGTGCAGATACACCATCTGCAGCAAGATGTTCTTTCAGGTCTTTGGAGGTGATCTGTGGGTTGTCTGTAACCATTCTAACAATCCTGCACATATGCCGCTCCTGTATTTTTCTTGGCCTGCCAGACCTGCTGGGTTTAACAGCAACTGTGCCTGTGGCCTTCCATTTCTTGATTACATTCCTTACAGTTGAAACTGACAGTTTAAACGTCAGAGATAGATTTTTGTAGCCTTCCCCTAAACCATGATACTGAACAATCTTTGTTTTCAGATCTTTTGAGAATTGCTTTGAGGATCCCATGCTGTCACTCTTTACAGGAGAGTCAAAGGGAAGCACAACTTGCAATTGACCACCTTAAATACCTTTTCTCATGATTGGACACAACTGTCTATGAAGTTCAAGGCTTAACGAGCTAATCCAACCAATTTGGTGTTGCAAGTAATCAGTATTGTGCAGTTACATGCATTCAAATCAGCAAAATTACAAGGAGACCCAAATTTTTGCACATCCAGTTTTTCACATTTGATTTAATTTCATACAACTAAATGCTGCTTCACTAAAAATCTTTGTTCGGAAAACACCCCAGTACTCAGATGTTCCTAGGAAATGAAAGACATACCACTGTTATCTTTTTTTGTTGAAAGTAGAGTCAATTATTATGCAGGCTGAGAGGGGTTTTCAAACTTTTTCACATGACTGTACAAAAAATGCTATCCTTTGCAGCTGGATAAAGGACTTGGTGGTGGTGGGGAATTAGACCTACAGTATATTTGAAAATATTAAATAACAATCCCGGGCGGCACGGTGGCGCAGTGGGTAGCGCTGCGGCCTCGCAGTTGAGAGACCTGGGGACCCGGGTTCGCTTCCCGGGCCCTCCCTGCGTGGAGTTTGCATGTTCTCCCCGTGTCTACATGGGTTTCCTCCGGGCGCTCCGGTTTCCTCCCACAGTCCAAAGACATGCTGGTTAGGTGGATTGGCGATTCTAAATTGGCCCTAGTGTGTGCTTGGTGTGTGGGTGTGTTTGTGTGTGTCCTGCGGTGGGTTGGCACCCTGCCTGGGATTGGTTCCTGCCTTGTGCCCTGTGTTGGCTGGGATTGGCTCCAGCAGACCCCCGTGACCCTGTGTTCGGCTTCAGCGGGTTGGAAAATGGATGGATGGATGGATAAATAACAATCAAATCAAACTGTTTTCTACACAGCAAAGTTCTTGCTCTAAAGAATAACGATATGGCCTTTTTCTGCATCCAATGAACATTTACAAATGTATATGTACAACATAAAGAAGCACTTATACTATAGTTGAGTATGTATAGATGAAGTGAATTTAGACTAAAGCTTGCTTCACCCCATACTATTAATACAGCATTAAAAGAACTGAACTTAACTGATGAACACAAACCAAAAAAAAAAAAAAGGGCAACTGTCCAACGGAAAATTTAATGTCAAAAGTTCGAATTAATTGTGAAAAGCACTTAATAGCACACTTTCCTGCCACAAATCAGGAAACAGTGCTGACCAGGTTACCATCACATCAAGTCTATGCCACACTCAAATAAACATCTACTAATGACATTGTACAAAAGACAAAGACTCCTTAGTGTGAGGCTGAAACAGAAACATTATATACAGTATAATTAATGAAAAGTGCAAAGGCAGTAGATCTCAAAATGTCACTTGTACTATGATTAATAAATTAAATACAAAATGTAGACAAATGGCTTATAAATAATAAAATTATTCTAAAACCTGGTGTTATGTGACAAAACAGTTTCCTTCCTGTCACAAAAAAGTATACATTTTAAATGACATGTACCTTCTCTGGAAAGTGCTGTAAATCCTATGCCAGGATCACTTAATTTAATAAATGGAGAGCTATTCTCATCAAGTCCTTTTCTTGCAACAAGAATGTTTCTAGCACAGACATTGCCATGAACTAGTTTCTTGTTTTCCTGCACAAAGAAAATAAAATTCAAATGTAAACACAATTCTTTGAATAATCACTACAGTTTTGGAGTTTACTTAGGTAAAGTTTCAACAGTCAAAACAGCACACACTCATGTAAAACTGCTGCTTAATTTCTTCAAACAGGAAGTGGGTTACAACACTATACCACAGTAAACTGCAGACCCTTTCTAAATTCTAAATCTAAAACTGTTTGCCAATGAGATAATAAAAGTTCCAAAGCAAAAACATAGTACAGGAAGTGTTATAGCCAATCAGCAGTGTTTAAATTCTGCAAAGGTCAGTGCAGGAAACAATTAGAGCACATTTTAAAGTTCAGCATGTAGTTTGACATTTCTTTAGCATTTACAACACAACACAGGGACCTTATATAATAAAATACTTTATTCCAACAAGGTGTGAGCAGGGGATATTCATAAAATGTGAATCAGGCACCTAATGCCATCTCTCACAATTATGGTCTTGATTGAGAAATGTTTTGGATGGTCTAAATCAAGAGGGATCTGTGTGTATAATGCATACCTATAAGAACAGTCTGTCCATATCTCACACAAATACAAGAAAAAGTATCTTTGACCTAGTATTGATTTCCATCCATATTCTGAAAATGTCATATAAACTCCAGCTTTCTACTGCTGTCTAACATTATCTAGATTTTCACTTTAAAAAAAAAAACACTTGCAGAGTTCTGAGATGCCAGTTATATCTTTATCACAACCATTAGAATGCACATTTTCTACAGAATATCATGATAAAAGGTTTGAAAAATTAGTCACATTTCTTTAAGTAAAGTCTCTAACTTGCATGTAATTTAGTTTATTAACAAAATGTTACATTTGAGGCACAATTGTTTGAAGGATGCAAGTACAATGACAATATAAAAATCACTAAAGGTAATAGCTAACATATCCCTTAAGGGTGCAATTAACAGTCCGGATTTGAACCACTGGCTTTCTATGTACCTTGCAATAATTAATAGTAAATGGTACACACAAAAAAGTATTAAGAGTGGTTTATTGCAGGACTTCCATTCCTTACCTATCAAACAAGTACAAGGTTATTTTTAAAACATTCCCTCCATAGCCTCCAAAGTATGAAGATTAACAAACCAGCAGTGGAAACAAATGATAGGCAGAGGAAGGACGTCCATTTTAGATCACTGAATAATTAGGTCTTTTTTAAAATAATCTTTTTACTCTAAATAAATAGCCCAGTGCAAGGCACTGATTCCTAAAGTTGTGTCACTGAAGAAGTAATCCAAGGAGCTTTACTCTTCCTCAGTACTGCATACTGAAAACACTGTCATTATTGGCAATTTTTATGATAGTGCTGTACTAGATTGGTCTTACTGCTTTAAATTTAATCATTACACAGTAACATGTTTACATTGGGATCAAAGCTATATACAGTATGCTATCTAAACAAAAAATATTTATTACCAGGTAAGTCAGTGCACTAGCCAGTTGTTTTGCCACAGTAAACTTCCATTGTGGAGTCACATGTTCTTTTTCTTTTCTTAAGAAAACATCTAAAGGTCCAAATTCTACAAACTCTTCCACCATGATATCTGTTAAAGACAGAGAAAGACAGAGAAGACAGACAAAGTCACAATGTTATCTATTCATTTGTTATTTTTCCTAATCAAATAAAAATCAGTTTAGTAAGGCAACACATAATACAGGGTGGGCCATAAGTTTCCATACATATGGTTTTTAACATTTTATTTTTTATATTTCAGATACCCTAAAAAATGCGTTTGAATAAAGAGCAATGAATTGAAATCATACTGATGGCCGGGTCAGGAAGCAGTCACATGGTTGCAATCGAATTTAACAGAAAACATGGAATGAACATCACACACGAAACATAAATCATCTTAGAGAACGTATCACCAACTCCATTACAAGCGTAACTCCAGCTGTGCTAATACGTGTTCATCAGCAGTAGCGGACACGTATTGAAATGTGTTTTCAAAACAATGGCAGTCATGTAGAGCATATTATATAAATAAAAATGGATTTTCATAAAAAAATGTTTATTTTTCCTATGTATGGAAACTTATGGCCCACCCTGTAGAACACTCATCACTGAACTGCAATGTCATGAAAATACGTGAAAACTGAACTGGTAAATCAGGCCTGTATAAACTTTAAAATAGGGATTAGTCAGAAATATAACAATCACTCCCTAACACAAAGTGGACTAATACTGAATTATTCCTATTGAACTATACTGTAATTTAGGAACATGCTATGAAACACTTTTATAATTTATTTGTAATTTATTTTAAGTTCAAAGCAAAAAGTATGAATACTAACTATTAATATAATGAAGCACTAAACCTTTACTCACCTTACACCTACATTCCAACCACTGCTGATTTGAAAATTTTATAGCTACACGTATATCTGTTCGGTTTTAACTCAATGGTAGAAAAAAATGAAACACACAGCTTTTGTTTGTACAAAACCTGAATACATTTGTATCTAGCTCTGGTTTAGGCAGGAAATTAAAGTGATAATATTCCCAGTGCTGGTGTAAGGCCTGTCATATGACTGTGACCTTGGTGTGGTATAGAGCTTGTATACCTCAGTTGTCTAGAAAGGTGTGCTCCAAATAGGGTTACTTATGGCAAACTAGTCTAAGGCCGGGTTTATACTTCACAAAACACAACGCATGCTGCAGCAGACGCTCCTGCTACGCAAGCGTTTTACAGTTTATACTTGCGCACATACTTTACGTAAATCTGGATGTAAATCACTGTGTACATCACCAGGTGGCAGTGCGAGATATTATCACAGTGAGAACAGGTTCGGCTTTGCTGTGTTGTGAATTGCCTGGAACACCCATTAAATTCCAATGACACCTTGTCGCAATATCTCTGTAAAAAATGTTTAATGATTAAATCCATCAATCCAGGGATGCGCCCATTCCAGCTAGCATTGGGCATGAGGCAGAAACAATCCCTAAACAGGGCATCAGCTCATCGCAAGGTGAATACAACCACTCACATACACTAGCGTCATTTTAGTGTTACCAAATCTGCATATCTTTAGAAGGAAACCAGAGCACACTGTGGAAACCCAGCAGGAAAACATGTAAACTCCAAGCAGGGAATACCAGCGATGCAACTCCCTGCAAGACAGCAGTGCTACCGCTCCGCCACCGTGTCACCCCCATGTGTCTAATTATTAACAGTATTCATTATTTAAAACAAAATTAATGATTTTTCTGTAAAATGTAACATACATACTTTAATGCATTTCATCACGAAAGTGATATCAAGTATAAATCTAAGGATTCTAAATGTGCAGAGAGTTGGAATATCATACATTTAATGTGTTCTGTGTGGTGATCTATTGCCACTTGCCGCTGCTTTCAGGTCAGGAGGAAGTCCCAGAAGCTTGTAGTGATTAAAAACTAGGGTGACGTTTACGACGGTCTGCTTTAATGATAAAGTAAACTACGAGGTTAAAGTGGACATTTCGAGATTAAAGCTGAAATTTTCACTTTAATCACAAAATACACCTTTACACCATGTCCTTAATTTTTTTTTTCTGTGGCTGTACATTATGTTGCTGTTGTGAAGTTGCAAAAAAAAAAAAAAAAAAAAAAAAAGATGGCACAAAAGATGGTATGTGAGACTTTTAAAATGTGTTGTGTCATTACGATGGGGAATATGCGATGCTTAAATATAAAAGCACCATGAATGCATCTGTATGTCAGAATTTTCCTTCATCACATCGAACCATTCATCAAACATCGAAGCATGCAAATCGATCCCGTAGGATCCGCCTAGCGACTTTCTTTCACATGTAGAGATAGTAAACAGAGACTCTGACGTCACATTCCGACTTTTATCACACTGTGCCCCCTGACTTTTTGCTGGTACTGCAACTCGCGCACGCGTTGCGTTAATTTCTGAGGACCTGCTCAGAGGACGCGTCAAATGAACGCTGGGAATGCATGGCAGCCATGGTGCATGTGCATATGCGTTCAGAGCGTGAAGTATAAACGAGCCCTAAGGGAAAGAATCAGAACCAAGAAGCCTAGTCAATCTCCAAAAAGAGGTGCATGAAGCAGTCATTTGGGTTCACCACCCAACTGTAATGATTGCCACAAAGTACACAAAAAGGACAGAAAATCCCATCAAGAGAAACCCTAGACACTGAAGAACCTATTTTGCTGAATTAATTGTATTAATTCAAAACAAAGAAACAAATAAATGAAAAAGAAAATTATAAACAAAAAAAGGGAAGAATCAAGAAGAACTAAGCCAGTCCAAAATGGTAAAACCAAATACCTAAACGTCAAAACCTAGAATATCCAAACATTAAATTACCAAAGACCTCAAATATAAAAGACAAATTTCAAAAAGGGAAACAAAGACAATGTAAACCAGGCTGAAGGAGTGACTAAACTAACTTTTTTATAGTCACTCAGGTATAGGAAAAAGGAGTTGACTACAGTGCCAGGGGCCTTTAAGTAGAAAGCTGTGAAAAATTTCAGCTAGGTAAGAGTTAAATTCACCATCACACACTGCATTGGCTCCATAACCAGAATTATTGATGGAGAATAACCTCTCTCTTACTCCGACATTACCACATGTCAGACACCCCGGGGTGGGAGTGGTGATGCTCACATGCCCAAGGCTGGGTGCCATAACTTTAAGTTTGTTCAAGTGAAAGATGAGATCACATCAATGCAACTTTGACATGTGAAGAGAAACATTAACTGTTGTTTGTGTGTATACTATTTAGAGTATTAAGCTTTTTTTTGAGACAATGGTTACAGTGCTTGAAAGGGTAAATCTATTGACTGTGTAGCACTACTGGGAGAATTCAGTACTCACAAGGGAAATGAAGTAAACAACTGTGACTGGGAGGATTGGCCTGCTGCTTCATTTTAACCCTAGTGTTGAGCTGTTACTGAAATCCTGTGCTACTCATGGATTGTTCATGATGAACAGGATTGGAGATCTTAACAATATGAGAGTATTATTGCTTCAACAGATAGGCTTGTATGCATGTAGCTAAAATGAAATCTTGACACCTCCCACACAAAGTGTAGAAGGTATAGTCTACTAGGAAAACGTCAAGGTGCAGATCTAGTACATGCTGCAGGTCTTGCATTTTACAGTTGGCCTGGAGCACCTGGAAATTACTAGAGGTGCCGGGACAAGCTGGTGAAGAAAGTTGCCTGTAAAATCCAGCTCAGCATATTGCTACAGCAACCCCCATAAGGATAAACAGAATGATTATTATGATGAGTATTACAAGGAATGTTGGTATGCTTATAATGTATACAAGAGATATGTTTGGAAAAGTTTGGTACTCTAAGTATGCAGTTTTGGTGGTGTGCCAACTTATAAAGTAATTCCCATTTCTCATGCATCATTACTTCTTACAAGTAAACCAAAACGTAGAAACTACATCATCTTGAAGGAGCAGTTCTGGTCTAAACTCTGTTGCTGTGCTCTGTGGTGCCACTTAACAATGTCAAGTATTTGACGTGATAAGTTTTGAATACTAATGTATCCAAATCATTTAATAGTTCATACCTCTCTATTGCAGATTGTTTATAGCTATCATACAAAGGTATTTTGATCTTTTCTGATTTAAAGTCTCCCTGAGGTTCATTTTACACATGCACATTACTGGTATAAATTGCTACTTGTTGCATAAAACATCTCTGTTAGACAGTTGCAATTGTATAAGAAGCAGTCACTGAAGTAATTTTACCACTACAAGCGTGCAAAGAGCACATGAAAAAAGTAGGATAATACTGAGAATAAGATAAGGTTGGGAGAGAATTTACACGTTCTCATGCTGGTTAAGGTGGCAGGCAATTGTAAAATGGACCACTAATCGTAGTAGTACTGTTATGTGTATGCTGTCCAAAATCCACCAAAATTACATTATGACTGACTATGTGTATGTCTGTAAGTATATTCAGCAAGTTTACTACACTGAAATGTCTGCATATTCCTAACGCCACTCACCGAGCTAAAAAAAAAAAAAAAAAAGCAGTTTAAATATTCAAGGTTTCTATCTGAACTTTGGCATGGTTTTACTACATTTAGGAGTCCTGTAAAGATAAATTTTGGGACGTTGCCATCTATATTTGATGTAGGTTACATTATTAATATTATTATTATTACTGGTGTAAATGCTGTATACAGTAATTTATTTTAGGCGCCTTTCAAGGTCCACAAGGACACCTTACAGAGCACATTAATAACAGTCGCAGCATAAAATTATTAAAATTTCAGTACAATAAAACCAGAATAAATACAATAATAAAATTAAAATTAAATTTATTAGCTAAAATTATCAGAGAGAATAAACCATCTTAAAAAGATTTGCTTCCTTTAAATCTCATCTTAAAACACGAGTGTCAATATTACAAATGTCTTATAGGAGAGAGTTCCAGAGGCGAGGGGCCTCTCGACTGAAAGCTCTAAACCCCATGGTAGTCAAGTGAGCAGGAGGTACAATAAGATTGATAGAGGAAGAAGAGCTAAGGATACGAGAAGGAATGGAGATGTGAACAAGATCAGAAAGATAAGGAGGTGCCAGATTATGAAGGGTCTTGTAAGTAATAAGCAGAATCTTAAAATCAATGTGGTATTTAATAGGGAGCTAGTGAGGCTGTTGAAGGACAGGAGTAATGTGCTCTATGGAAGGGGTTCTGGTAATAATACGAGCTGTGGCATTCTGAACCAATTGGAGTTTGTAAAGGAGTTTGTGAGGAAGACCAGAAAGGGTAGAAATACAATAATCCATACGAGATGTAACCAGAGCATGAACAAGAATAGTAGTGCTGGTAGCTGAAAGAGATGGACGTAAAAGGTTGATATAACGTAGATGCAGACCGAGTGACATTATTAATATGTGCCTCGAGTTTTAAGGTACTATTGAGAATAACACCTAAGCTCTAAACCTGGGAGGAAGAAGAGATTAGAGAATTATCAACAGTCAATGAAATATTACATTTATTTAAAAAAGATTTAGCTCCTACCAGAAGAACCTCCGTTTTATCAATATTTAATTTAAGAAAATTAGCAGACCGCCATGATTTAACTTCCCGCAGACAGTCAGAGAGGGAAGAAGGTGGAAGAGTGGAATCAGGCTTAGTAGACAGATAGAGCTGGGTGTCATTGAAAATGAAGGTTAAATTTCCTAAAGATATGACCAAGAGGCAAAAGGTAAATAATAAATAGAAGAGGACCCAAGACAGGGGCCTGGAGAACACCACTAACTACTGGGCAAGCTTGTGATGTGAAATTTTTTTAACTGTACAAACTGTGTACGATCAGAGAGATATAATTTAAACCAGGCATGTGGAGTGCCAATAATACCAATCGATTTTAATCTCTCAAGAAGAATATCGTGAGAGATTGTATCGAAGGCAGAACTCAGATCAAGGAGCACAAGTATGGTGAACAGCCCAGAGTCAGCTGCCATCAGCAGGTCATTGGTGATTTTAACCAGGGCTGTCTCTGTACTGTGAAATGGACGAAAGTCACACTGAAATCATTCAAACAAATGATTGTAAGTAAGCTAAGAGTGAACCTGCTCAGCAACAGTTTTTTCAAGTTTTCTTGAGAATTAAGAGTTATTACAGCTGTTTTAAAAGAAAAAGGAACAAGTCCAGAGATAAGGGAAGAATGTATGATGTTAGTTATTAGAGAGGAAAGAGAAGACAAGCAGAATTTAACCAAATAAGTAGTAATTGGATCCATCTGACAGGTTAGAGGGCTTGGATTTTCTAATAATACCAAGTATTTCCTCCACATTTGGAAGTTTAAAACTGGTAAGAAAAGAAGAACGGGGATCATAACATACTTCATGTACAGAATTTCCAAGACTAGTCAGCTGCTGGTGGATATTTCCAATTTTCATATTAAAAAATGTCATAAAAGAGTTACATTGGTCAGTACAATAAAACTGAGATGGAAGACTGTCAGGTGATCAGAGGATTTTGTTTACAGTTGAGAATAAAGCCCTAGTATTCCCTTCAGCTGACCCAATTAGTGTTGCATAGTATGTAGTTTTTGCTGCAGACAAAGCATCCTTATAGACACACATGTGTTCATCATACATATGCTTATGGGCATCAAATCCCATCTTTTTATAAAGGAGTTCCAAACACTGCCCCTTAGCTTTAAGATGGCGATGTTCCGTGGTGAACCTGTGGGCAGAGTGGATGAAAGAGACAGTCTGGGTTTTCAGAGGAGCAAGATTGTCTAAAAGGCTGCATAGTCCATTGTTATAGTAGGAAACCAGTTCATCTGTGGTAAATAAATTGCCACAACTGAGCAGACTGTCGACTCCATTGGAGTAGGCAATTAAATCAATATTCTTAATATTGCAAAATGAGATAGAATGAAAAACATTTGATTTAGATAATATTAGGTCAACATTAAAACACACCAATTTGTGATCGGATATTAACAGGTTAGTAGCTATACAATTATAAGGAGTAAAACCAGACCAACAAATAAGATCAAGAACATGACCTTTAGAGTGAATAGTAAAGTCTATAAATTGCTGCAGACCAATACTATTGAGGCAAGAAGTAAAATCCCTCTGTGTCCATATGTATATTAAAATCACCAAACAAAATAGAATTAGGTGACCTAGAACAAAGAGAATTTACGAACTCAGACAGTTCATTTAAAAAGTCCTTATTCAACTTGGGCAGTCAATAAATAGTGGCAAGTATAGTGGGAGTAGGTCCATTACTTGGCAAGACAATGGATTAAAATGAGGCATATTGTGGCACAGTTTTAGATGATACTTTCAACTCTGCGCTGTAGATTATCACGAGAAGTCCACCACAACCAGAGGCACAGGGTTAGCAAATATAAACAAACCCAGGAGTAACAGCTTGATTAAGCTGCGAAAAAATCACTGGGTTGCTGCCAGGTCTCAGTAAAGGAAAAAAAAAAAAAATCAAAATTACGGTCCGCTTACATATCGTAGAGCATAGGCCCCTTACTGGTGAGTGAACTGATACTGAATAGCCCAATGGCAAGTCTGATTTTCCCATGTGTTGCTACAGTATAGACGACCTCATTAGGATAGCTAGCACACTAAGGTTGGCAGTCCGTCCAGATCTACGTGAAGTTCAGGGAAAAATAGACCAAAAAGACCGTTTTGGCCGATGGTCATAACAGTTGAAGTTCTGTTGAAAACCGCGATGAATGTATTTCCGACGGGAAAAACTGAGAATATCCCGGTGATGGCACAATGCCGAAGGTGGTTCAGACGGGCGACTTCGAAGTCGAAGAACCTCTGCTGCCATATACTTGCAAATCAATGTCCCTGGATAAAACATTAAAAACAGTATAATCCAGGCAAACACACTCGAAAAAGCAGCTCGTCAATCCGTACCATGGATTCCAGCCAGAGAAAGCAGATTGCCAGCAACCAGGTAAACACAGCAGCGGCAGCCATTAGCACAAGCGTTCACTCGTTAAGTACTATAGTGTGTAACTCCTACTAAGAAAACTGCTACTACTATGAAATTTTAGGGAGATGAAGAAAAACAAACACATTTTTGTTGACTAGTCAATTATTTAAAAAAAATACACAAAAAAAAATGTGTTACTTTCCCAATGAATAACTGAAGACGCATTTCAAAGTCTTTAGATTAACTATTTTAAATTTGAAAAGTTCCAGTAGGTCTCTTCTTCTAAAGTATTTCAGTTTTCCTCCCACAGTCCAAAGACATTCAAATCAGTCTGACTGGCAACACTAAACAGTTAATGGGGAAATATTGTATAACCAAGGTTTGCATGAGTGTGCCATGTTGGTTGGTTGCTGCATTACACCCAAAGCTGCCAGGATAAGGCTTAGCCCTAGTGACACTTAAGTGGAAATAAGCAGGTTTGATGATTAAAAAAATGACAAACATATTAACAGTTCTGAACTTTATGTTGGGGAAAAAAAAAAAAGTTTTGACTTACTTTCAGATCCCTTGACACAGACTCCATGAACAAACACCAAATGAATGTGAGACACCTGACTCATCAAACTTGCAGTTTCAAAAAATGCCTAGGTGGAAAGCCAGATACAGCAAGATCTTAAAAGATTTTTCAAAGAAAGTGATTATCATGTTAAAAATATTTATAAAACTGATTAAAACTTAATTTAGACAACAGTCTAAGGAAAAGGTCAAACATATAAACTTGTGTTACGGTTTAGAAAATAAAACCAATCAGACATTTATTGATAATTTTGAAATTTTAAGTTAGTAAAACTTGCCAGAGCTATGCCCTTTTGAGTTTGGTCTAGGATCTTCAGCACTACTCTGATTTCTTCAGTATTGTTGTTGTTCCACTCACTGTAATCATCATCCCCTCTTGCTGTATTTTTTACACGCATTATACCTTCATATATATTGGTCCTTGTACCGCGACCTAAATGTACAACCTTGAGGGAGAGGAATACAAAATAATAAATTGGTAACAAGGTATGATTCAAATAATTCCGCCAAAAGAGTAAACAAGAACAAGAACTACTATCACAACTTTTTACTGAATCAGCAAAACTTCAAATGTTTTACTGTAAAATATCTGAAGCAGACCTCAAATAAAACAAATTACTTATTACTTGAGAAAAAAAAGAAAGACACGGTGGTGTTTTGGATATGTAGGCTACACAGCTGAAATGTTAAGTATTTAACCTTCTTTTCTTTACATCATTATGGTAGTAATCTTTGTCTATACTGTATATAAACACCTACTCTCTCAGTTTTACACAATTTTGGCAAAAAACTGCATCCTAATGGTTTACTATGACATATCCATTGTTATAAAGTTTCCAATAGACATATTGTGTAAATCTCTATATTTATACACAGTGATGGACTTCACTTTGTGAAAGATAGCAGAGACTCTGAGCATGTTAAAGCTTTGCCCATCTCTGTGACATTCATGCATTATTGGGATGAACACAATTATTTTACTTAAGTGTTTCTGGACAGTTCCCAAAGTATATGCACAAAGTTCAGGCCCAACAGATATTTGTAAGAATGGGCCTCACTTAAACATGTAAAGGTGATACACTGCCATATTACGTAGGCAACAGCAAAAGTATAACTGTGACACAGATAACCAAATAAAGAACTGTGAGGCTGTCTAACAGAGGATGTGGTACTAACCTGCAAAACCTCCTCTTTGTGAATACGGTGAAAACTCAGCTGGCTTAAATTCAGTTCATTTGGTATTGGTCGTACACTGCTGTCTGGAGATTGTCTTGCCACAATTAAATTAGAAATTTCTAAAATAAAAACACAGAAAAAAAATCACATCAGCAAGCAATGAAAAAAAATTATTTGCATATAGTACTCCTACACTATAACATCTAATATTTCTTCTATAGTGACTTTATTAAGGGTCAGTCATGCTACTGCTCTTATAATGATTTTATATTTTTTCCTTTTGACATTTTCAAAAATATGCCAAAATGCCTGGATCTATTTTATGTAATAGGATCAATTAGAATATATGAGGCTATTAAACACATTAAAAAAAAATTATGTATTGAAAATTTTCCTGTAACTTTTCTTTTGCTCATAATTTCCATATACATTCACGATCTCTCACTCTCTTAATTTCTCTCTCTATATATATATATATATATATATATATATATATATATATACAATAATCCCTCATCTATCGCGGGGGTTACGTTCCAGAGCCCCCCGCGATAGGTGAAAATCCGCGAAGTAGCGACCTATATTTATTTTATTATTTATACATATTTTAAGGCTTTATAAACCCTTCCCACACTCTTATAAACCTTTCTCACTCTCTTGTTAACCTTTTCCACACTCTTTTAAACACTTCCTATGCTCTTAAACACTTTCTACATTCTTAAACACCGCAGACCAACACTGCACACTGCACGCAGCGATCAGACGTCGATGTGTCTGCACTCGCTTTGTGAAGGGGGGCAGCTGAACTCTCAGCAGAGCAGAAATGGACTTTGTGCTGCTTCTGCCAAAATGCCTGCTTGTCGCTCTGCACGTTCGGAAGGAGGAGGAGGAATGGGGGTGTGTGACTGCTGAACTCACGTTCGCTCAAACCCTAACCCCCCCCCCCCCCACGGAGGTGCACGCTCCTGCCACTTCGCATTGTCAAGGGGGTGGGGAGCTGAATGAACGCTAAGGAGAAGTGGACTTTGTGCTGCTTGTCGCTCTGCGTGTCAATAATTTAAAAGCCTGTACAATCAGGCTTTTAGGTGTACATCACCTATTTTCCTGTCTCACTGTCTTGTCTTGCGTGAAGTTAAAATGTTTTATAATAGTGAGATGTTACTCATATCCTTAGCCCGACATCCACATATCATATGTGTTAACAAAGTGTGTTTTATAAGTTTACATGTGTTTGAAGCATGTGGGATGGGTATTTTAAGGCTTAAACTATAAAAATGTTTATTTATATGGTCTTTCTATATCGCGGATTTTCTCCTGTTGCTGATGGGTCTGGAACATAACTTCCGCGATAGGCGGGCAATCACTTGTATTTAAAAACCCACGAAGTCGTGAATCCGCGAAAAGTGAACCGCGAAGTAGCGAGGGAATACTGTATCTGTATATATATATATATATATATATATATATATATATATATCACAGTAATCCCTCCTCCATCGCGGGAGTTGCGTTCCAGACCCCCCCGCGAAAGGTGAAAATCCGCGAAGTAGAAACCATATGTTTATATGGTTATTTTTGTATTGTCATGCTTGGGTCACAGATTTGCACAGAAACACAGGAGGTTGTAGAGAGACAGGAACGTTATTCGAACACTGCAAACAAACATTTGTCTCTTTTTCAAAAATTTAAACTGTGCTCCATGACAAGACAGAGATGACAGTTCCATCTCACAATTAAAAGAATGCAAACATATCTTCCTCTTCAAAGGAGTGCGCGTCAGAGAGAGAGAGAGAGAGAGAGAAAAGCAAACAGTCAAAAATCAATAGGGCTGTTTGGCTTTTAAGTATGCGAAGCACCGCCGGACAAAGTAGCTGCGAGGAAGGGAGAGGAGCCTCCGTATCCTCTAGGCCAGTGTGCGAACAGCCCCTCTGCTCACACCCCCTCCGTCAGAGCGAGAGACAGAGAGAGAGAGAGAGGAAAGCAAACAATCAAAAATCAATACGTGCTGTTTGATCTTTTAAGTATGCGAAGCACCATGTGGGAAGCATATCGCTTGCAAAGCAGCCGATGTAAGCCCAGCAAAGAAGGGAGGACTGTGAAGGTAATCTTTCAGCGTTTTTTGAGGAGCGGCCGTGTCCTCTAGGGGTGCGAACAGCCCCCGTGCTCACAATATATTTGAGGAGTTTTATTTAATACATAATACACGCTGTGGTTGGGTAGCTTCTCAGCCATCTGCCAATAGCGTCCCTTGTATGAAATCAACTGGACAAACCAACTGAGGAAGCGTGTACCAGAAATTAAAAGACCCATTGTCCGCAGAAATCCGCGAACCAGCAAAAAATCCTCAATATATTTTTTAATATGCTTACATATAAAATCCACGATAGAGTGAAGCCGCGAAAGTCGAAGCGCGATATAGCGAGGAATTACTGTATATTTATTACATCCATCCATCCATCCATTTTCCAACCCGCTGAATCCTAACTACAGGGTCACGGGGGTCTGCTGGAGCCAATCCCAGCCAACACAGGGCACAAGGCAGGAACCAATCCTGGGCAGGGTGCCAACCCACCGCAGTATTTATTACATATACACATTATATATATATATATATATATATATATATATATATATATATATACACACATACACACACACAGGTTAAATCACGTTATAACAAATGCTGAAGTAACAATTTTTATAACAAATACTTTTGTGGGTTCGGAAAAACATTAATAGAACATTATGTTAAACAAATCTCACTTTGATGAAATGTAAATCTCAGTATAACAAATGTTTTTTAAACCAAAAATGGCCACCGAAGGTACTAATGAGATGCAAAAAATACTTAATGCGGCTCCTACACTTTCTGCACTGAATCTCGGGCACCCAGCAACAGGTTGTCTCAAAGACAGAGACAGTCTGTTGCGAAATTAACATTCTCAGGCAGTCTTGTCGAGAGTGTAGGCATGACATCATACAGTTATAGCTGAATTCTGAGTTGGGGCTCCACTGAGTGTCCGCATGGGTAGTGGTGTTGTGTTCAGATCCCGTACTGTTTCAGATTTCACAGTGCTTTTCAGTTTTTTTTTTAGATGAATAAAATAAAGTGAGAAAGAGTCAGTTTCCACTGAAAGAAAAAATTAACAATCCTGGAAAAAGTTGATTTCGGAATGAAGATAAATGACGTGACGAAAACACTTTGGAATTCTACCTTCATCTTCATCTCGTTTTCATTCTGTATTCATACCTGTATTCTATATAAAAAAATGTATAATCTAATGTCTTGTTTTCATTCTGTGTTCACACCTGCATTTCTAATTAAAAATGTTACAGCTAACGTCTCATTTTCAAATAAAATATTTTTTGCAGTTTAAGAAGCACAGTTTTTTTATGGAAGTATCGTCAAGCCTGGGTCACAGAATTACATGAGAGACAGGAAGATGAGTCCAGGTTTTCAAGGAAAATACAGGTACTTTATTACTGTATAGAGAAGGCAGGGCCCAGTCTCGAGACTTCATTTAGAATAGGAGCTGTTAGGAGCCATGGCACAGGCAATCATCCTGCTTTAGCTCCTATCAACAACAACATTTATTTATATAGCACATTTTCATACAAATGATGTAGCTCAAAGTGCTTTACAAGACAAAGAAAGAAAAAAGAAAAATATTAAAATAAGATTAGGCAATACTAAGTAACAAAGAATAAATTAAGGTCCAATGTAATCTTCAGATTAGAAGATCATCAGCAACTCAGAATCACCACTGTGGCAGACAGGGACTGGAGAGGAACGATCAGGAGAGTGTGAGGAAGAGCAGATCAAAACCCAGTGTTAAATGTTAAATATTGTGCAACAAGCACCGTATGCAGCAACCCTGATTCTGCAGAGGACAACAAATTACTTTGCCCTTGGTCTACTATTTACCACTACAGAGCTGTCCTTGCGCCACCACCCTTAGATATGGCGAATCACTGGCAGCCCCAGTCATAATACTATATATAATATTTTCCCCATATTCAATATAATGAAATGTCCATTATAACAAAATATTTTTATGTTCCTGTGAGTTACATTATAATGGGATTCCACCTGTGTGTATACAATATTATATATAAAAACACACATATACACTAATTGGCGACTCTAAATTGGCTCCAGTGTGAGTGAGTGGATGGACGTCAGCATTTGTGAAGTCTGTGATGGTCTGGCACCCAATCTGGGGTAATTTTACCTAAAACATACAATAAGTATTAATAAAAATTATTCTTCTTCATCCAAGAATCTGTTCCTAGTCTACAACTATGCAGTACAAACTACTTCGCTACAGAATGGTCAGTATTACTGAAGCAAAAGTTCAACCGCATACATAATGTGAACAAGTTTAATGGCCTGGGGCAAAAATTACTAGTGTGCCTACAGGAATAGTATTGAATGCTGCACTATTGCATGCCAGATGACAAAATGGTGAAGTATGATGTGGTTTGTCATTTCTTATTATAAATGCCATACATTGATGGTAGTGTGGCTTCACTAATGAATAACATACAAAAAACTAATTATTCATGTTTTCACCATTCTGCACAACTCTCGGTAAAAGCTTTTTATTCTATTAAGCATTCCACAGCCATATGTCGAGCTGTAATCTTACCACAGCTTTCAACATTTCTAAAGCAATTACCAATTGTTTACTCAGATATATTACAATTTGCTGCAGAAAAAATCCCAGGTTGTAGTATTTGGTGGAAAGCCAATAATTTATTTTAAAATTAAATTTTAATACACAAACAAGCAGGGACCCAACAACAGAACAAGAAACAGCAGATTTTAAGTGTTTAATAAATTACAAACAACAATGATATTTTTATTAGAAATTTATTAGCCTTACTATTCTGAAGGAAGGGTACTGTCACAATCAACTGCTAATATTTATCCTTCCTTTAAAAATGGTTTTACTTACCCCAATGTTTGTGAAGCTACAAAAAGATCTAATCTCAACATCCATAGATGAAACTTACTTGTCATGTACAGTAAGACATAAATTGAAATCCTGCATCCTTTTAAGACCCTGAACAAGCAAATAAACTAGCAAAGTACACAAAAAAATTAAACTACTTTTACAATCCTAACTCAAAAATGTTTTAAGATTCTGATACTGTTAATACATATGGTAAACCTAAACATAGTAGAACAACTAATTGATTAAAAAATTAATAGATTTCCATAATGTATATTTATGTTATGTGGTCCTACCTCCAGATTTTGGCAAGCAGCACTTCTTAACAAAAAAACATTCACTTCCTGATTTAAGGACGCAGGTCTTAAGGTTTTCTGTCAACTCCTTTACACTGCTGAATTCTCGCTCCCAGCCCTCAAGTACAAACTTGCTTCCCTTTTGCTGTATTCGAAACTGTTTGTGGTGCTGGCCATTGTTCTGTAAAATAATGTAAAGTTATATTATTTGCACTTTAATAAAGTAAAAGAAACTTATCAGTTTAAAAAAATGTGGTGGCAAACATTTTGTAAATCAAATGATTTCAGTTATTACCTGCTAAATAATTTTACGTATCTTTAATGTTTAACAATTACCAAAATGTGTCCTAAAATTAAAATTCTATAAACTTATTTATAAATAAAGCCTGTTATTTATTATCTGCATAATAAAGAAACCAGCAGTTAACACCTCACCTCAGGATATTTGTTTAAAACAGTCAGGATTATCCTATGAAAATCACGGGCACTCCAACGAATAATAAACAAACCAGGCTCTTTTTCTTCTCTTTTCAGTTTCTGAATGGCAAACTCCTCTCTGTGACAGCAAACATGTAATTTTAAAAAACACACACTTCGAATCTGTAAAAGTTATCTTGCAATATAGTGTAGGTGAAAGTGGAAAAAGGCAAATAAAATAAATAAGATCTCTTCAACTTTTTTCTCAGTAGACCAAAACTGTACATTTAATTCTTATAAGAACATGAGAAGTGAGCCCATGATGACAGAGTGAAATGTTGTCAGGATCACCACAACAGTGTATATATTTTCAATCTATACAGTGTGTCTCAAAGAGTTTATACCCATACCCAAACCAAACTCAAGACATGCTGGAAATAAAAATTGGTGAGGTCTTACTTAAGTCCATTTACATGAGAAAACCCTCATATTGTACATAACATGAGAAGCAGACATCTTCAGGATATAAAAAGAGAAACAGCCAAGAGGTCTACCGGGTACATGGCGTTTGGAGGCTTCATGGGACAGATAATGACATGTCACAAATCGATAGAATGCTATCTCCTGAAATAAATCAATTAACTAATTTGGCTATAGAAATAAAGCAATATAAAGAAAGAAAAATTCACAACTTAAATAATCACTAGTATCAGACAGCACAACTCACTGAATAGGTCCGTGAATTCCATTTTCATTGCTTAGCACTATCCGAGGAGGAGCAACCTCGTGGCACAGATAATGGTGAAAGTCTGCTGTAAGCCGAAAATATCCATCAACCAGAGATACAAATGAGAGTGCTTCTTCATAATTTTTTAGACCTAGCTCCTGCAAAACAGCAATTTATAGGATCGCTTAATGTAAAGTATGAAGCTATCTGAGAAAAAAAGCTGATAAACCTGCATTATGTCAATCTCCAAAAACAAGAATCCTGCATGATACTGGTGGGGAGAAAAGCTTGTCCAAATTTCACTTTCAGCATAAACGCAGACCACACAAAATTATAGTCACTTTACCTTTACAAAATATGAAATGACATGAATTATGATAAATTTTAAAGTGTGTACTGTACTGATTTTTTTTTCTAAAATTGTAGCCATTGCTTAGTATACAGTTCTGGTTCTGTGATTCTTTTAAAAGCTAAGCTATGAGATCAACAAATGAGAGGTCTGTATGGGACTGATTATTTTAACCCCATTCCCTTCCATTTTTGACAGGTTTCACCACATGTCTTCTAGACAAAAAACTTTGTTTTATCAGGACCGCTGAAATGATGTCATGCAAAGAACTGAGCCAGGTTCATATGGCTTTAACCTGAAAATGTAGCTCTAAGAGTCAAACTATGCATGAATTAAAAAAAAAACCTAAATAATATCCACACTGTTAATGGTGAGATCACATTTAAGTCACTTGTTATTTGTGCGTTTCAACTAAATGTCAGTACCACATGTAAAAAGATTTTGTTAATTTGTTATGGGTTATTGTTTAGTCACTTATCATTGTGAATGTGTATTCTGGCTATTAAGAAAATGGAAGCCTGTGCCTTTAATTGTGGAACGGCATGACTGGCAGTAAGGAGCAGATAGTTACGTACTCAGTGTGAGACCTGATATAGCCAAGGAAAACACCTTTAAAAAGTAACATTGTAGTATTTTGCTAAGCTACAATGACAGATTGTTTCAACAACCATAATAACATCTCTAATCAAATAGACTAGATGTGGCACCCTTAAGCTCTGCTTTAGACAATAAGACGAAGGGTTAAAGAGAGGAACGAAATATGCATCAGTGATGCGTAAGGGGATTTTTGTTAATGTATGCATGTTTTATGTTTAGTAATGTGGAATTCTGATTGGACCTATTAGAAAACTGGGAGCCTGTCCCTTTAAGTTTAAACACTGTGGTTGTTGATTAGGGCCCTCTAACTGGTGTCTCTAAAAAATTCAGGAATTGTTTCATATTTACAGTAACTCTTAAAAATTGCGCAATGAGCACAGAAAGAAAGAGTGTTTCTTTTTGGAGCTTAAAAAATAATTTTCTTGTTTTTAGACAATGGTCAAAACATGCGAATGGTTAATCTCCCATAAATGTATTTAAAAGCAGAATTAAAACTGGAGACTTAGACAAATCTAGATCAAAACAAGATGCCTTTGATAAATAGTTGTTTGCTTTATCATTTACTTGAGTGCTAGTCTTTTGCAGGGTCTTTCCTTTTTGTTAGTTAAGTATGAATGTGTGCCTGTGTGTGCTACATCCTTTTTAAAGTGCAATAGTGCTGACATCACATGCTTCACAGGTTTGTGCTACATTATTCATCAATGTACCACATCTGAAACCACAAAACGGTGCTGCCCTTTGAAAAACACACAGAATGATTTTATATATACAGTGATACCTTGAGATACGAGTTTAATTTGTTCCGTGACCAAGCTCGTAAGTCAAAATGCTCGTATCTCCAATCAATTTTCCCCATTGAAATTAATTGAAATGAGATTAATTTGTGCCAGCCCCCAAAAAACCATCCCAATTTTTTGTTAAATGTTTTCAACATAAGAAAAATGTATAATGAACAAATATTGTATACAAACAAAATAAAACCTAATACATAAAAGAGAATCTAAAGAAATAAACAGATGTTGGTGAAGCCAATTAGCGTATTGTAATGTTTTTTTCTTTCACTTCACTTTTGCTTAACTTAATTTTCTTCTTCACTAGTTTTTTTCTTTTTTGCCATGCTTTCCTCACTTTCATTCTCAAGGCGTTTCAATAGAAACCTATCCAAGGAGCTTTGTTTAGTCCTCCCCTTTAGAATGTTTCTGAAATGAGTTAGGCAAGTGTCATTAAATAGCGCAGCTGCACGTTCAGTTTCTTTTCAATAAAGTCATGCGTGAGGCAAGTGTCATTAAATAGCGTGGCTGCACGATCAGTTTCTTTTTAATTAAGTCAAGTGTTAGGCAAGTGTCATTAAATTGCGCCGCTGTATGATCAGTTGTAATTTTTTCAGGGTGTTTCTTTTCTTTAAAGTTCAATGATTACATCTTGCCTGAAGAAGGGGCCTGAGTTGCCTCGAAAGCTTGCATATTGTAATCTTTTTAGTTAGCCAATAAAAGGTGTCATTTTGCTTGGCTTTTCTCTTTAAAGTTTGAAAGTTTTTCCCACATTCCAAACACTTCCTTTATCTCACTTTAAGAGATAACCTCCTCTGAGATACCGATCTCCTGCAGAACCTCCGTATGTTGCTGTGTCTGTAGTTCCGTCAAATCCTTTGTCGTCAGTTCCTCGGAATGTGCGGGGACAAGCTCTTTGATGGCTCGTATTTCAAATTTTGGCTTGTAACTCAAGACAAAAAATCGACCTAGTGACGGCTTGTATCTCAAAAAACTTGCACGTTGGGGCACTTGTATCTCAAGGTAGCACTGTATGTGTATATATACATACATACCTGTATATATTATATTTTTGTTTTAAAAAACACACAAATGAAAATATAGTTTCTGATAAAATGTGGGGTGTGGTGAAGCATTTAAACTTGCACCTTTATGCCATGAAATACTATTTAATCAGTGATCTGGAAAGTAGCACAGGAGATGTTTGAGCACTGATGAGAAACAACAACCACTGATAAAAATGGAAGTGCACATACAAGGAGTCCGGTAGATTTGGAACCTGTAGAACTGTCAGAACAGCTAGGACTAATAAATTATTAATAACTGAAAAGTTGTTCCTCCTGTTTGCTTAAAGTCAGCCAACATATTACACATATATGGGATGAGCATTCCTAATCTTACAAGATAAGAGGATACACATGATCAAATACAGAAGTGCAACCAGCTAAATTACAATAATAATTCATAACACCGAGCCATTATTAGAATTGCATTAATGTGACAAACACACTAAACATCAAATGAGATGAATATGATGTACAGACTCAATTGTAGATCTCGAGTATTTGCACTGGAGAACTTTATAGCTTTTATAGTTTTTTCGTCAGTTAATATTGGCTACCTGTTTTCACTTCTCAGGCCAACAAGTCAGGAAAATCTTTAATCAACCTTCATTCCATCATGTCTACTGTGCGAACTAATTGATGAGCGCTACATCAGCTTTAATAAGGTGTGGGTATACATGCAAAAAGCATATTTTTGCAAAAATAAAAATGTGATTTGTAGCAGTGTTGGGTTTTCCTAATGTAATTAGAGCAGTTGACAGAACTTAAACTGCAATAAGGATGCCTAGTGAGAAGGAAGCTACTTTTATTAACTGTAAGCAGTGACATTCCATTATCACACAAGTCATCTGCGATGTCATTATGAGTTTTTTTGGCACATTCACGTAAACATATTTATAAGATGTTTGTGATTTATAAACTGCATAGAAATGAGCATACCCCAGGTTTTTTAAATTAGATGTTTTTTTTTTTCCTTTTGCAAATGCATACTTTCTTTCTCGAATCTAAACAAAGTTTTTATAAATGAAATCCATGGTGTGGCATTTTCCCAAAAGCATCTAGCTGCAGTCCTGTACAGCTCCTCTTAATTGAAGAGGTTGTCACTTTGCATTATACATTAGTGATGTTACACATACACCCAGTTACACCCCAGCTGAATCGCAGAGCTACACAGATATGCCCCTGGACCATTTTCAATTTTCCACTTGTGGCATTTTTTTTTTTTTTTAAAAAAACAACAGGGGTGCCGCACAGCACATTTAAACTACCATGCAGGTATTATCATTTAACTCCCCACCTGATCCCTCCTGTGCAGCATCTGTCCCATATCATGAACATCCTTCCCTTCTTTGATAGTCAATCGAGTGAGGGGATTTCATGGCACTCGCTGTTTCATGCCGCCCCCCAAATCATCGATCATGTTTTGTAGCTTCCTAGCACTTGATGCTTCTTGGGAGATAAATCAACTCATCACTAACTCATCACAAACCTTCTAGGAGTGTACATATTATAATTAATCCATGTTACTGCAGTAAACACTTTTTAAGTGATTTGTTCAGAAATTAACATTAAGTATTATACAGTTTTTTGTGTTGTTTAGTGTCATTTATTATATTTATGTGTTGTAAAATAAAGTCACTTTCAATTTTTATCTGATATACTAAATATAATATGATTTATCAAGGGGTGGGTGGCTTAAACCTTTGGGCTTAGTGTTTGTCTTCTTAGTTGAAAACTAACCACAATGAAGTCATCTGGAGGAAAACCTTGTGAACTGTGCAACACCCTGGTTTCCCCAGGGTGTGTTTTGGGGTGTTACAAGCTAAATGTATTCTCTGACAATGTTTCATGATGAATGACATCTAAGTTGCCTAACTTCACTACTATTGAGTAGTAAAATGATAAAAACAAATATTATAGCATTGAAGACAACAGCTGCATTTCTTCTTCACCAGGAGCAACTGAAAATATCTGTCATTGCAATAGGTTTAAAAATCACAGCTTTGAATGCCTTTTTAATGATGGAAAAACTATTATATGCTGCCTCCACCAACACTTACAGCTTTTAAAATGACAAATGTGTGCATTTGTATCTTCACAGAATATTTTGGACAAACACTGCTTAGAAAAAGGCTTTAGCCGTAGAATCTGCTCCCAAACATGTCCTAAAAATAAGCCCTCTCTCAAAAACCACTGAAACCGCTTCTTTAAGACATTGTAGTTAACCGAATAAGAACTTAGGGCAAGAGCATTTTAGACATGACCATAATGAATGGATATAAATCAATTATCTCAGTGAGCAAACTTAAAATTACACATTTCATCAAAAATTTTTTGTTTAATCTGCAAGTTACAAGCATGCACATTAATGTTTGATCCTGATCTGAACCCTATAGTTTTTCATAGACCTAAAACAATACTGAAAGGTTTTTACTATATTAGCTTGCCACTACAGGGCTGTACACAATAAATGAAAGGGGGGAAAAAAGAAAAACCTAAAGTAACATTCAACTCAACAAGTAAGATTTGGTCAGACTGAACAAAAGACAATAGCTATGAAGGACAGTAAGCAAGTTGCTTTAGTTTGAGGTTCATTTTCAAGATTATAAAGTCTCAGCTGCAATGAATAACATAAAATACATCAAAAATAAATATATACTCAAATACAGCAACAGAAACTTACCATTGACTTATTGTCTGCACGGCTTACACTCACACTAGAGTGATTTATCACAATATGTGTAATTTCAGGAAAGTCACAGAAAAAGGACCATTTTTGGTCAATAGTGTGTGGCTGTTGAGGAAGCTTGCTTTTGTGTTTGCTTCTTTTATTCCTTCCAAAATAGATCCTGCTTCCACTGCCATTTTCTACAGGCTAAATAAGAAATATTAATTAACAGAACTGACATTCTCAGTTATTCCCTTTAAAGTAACCATAGTAAAGTAACCAAATTAAAAAGATACAAAAGTATGAAGTGAATTTAATTAAGTTGAGAAAATGTTTAAATCCAGATTAACAAGATAAATAAAATTTTCAAAGTCAATATTGAGTTATGATTACCTATACATAAACTACATTTTCTTAATTCACTGAATCTGCTTTCTAAAACTACAAACAGGGACTGGATTTACTAAGAAATTCCTCAAATTAGCTTTGCAGTGTATCAAAATGCTATAAAGAGTGAAAAAGCAACCCATTAATTCTAAATGTCCCAACTGAACTGTTCTCATGAGAAGATAATCATGTAAAAGTAAAATCATCCCCTTGTTCAACTGGGTATTTCTTGCTAGCCCCAAACAAAACATATAATTACATAGTTTCTTCTTTAATACAGATGTTTAAAGTTGTAATTTAGGATAACGACATATATAGTGGGGCGGCACTGTGGTTAAGTGGTAGCGCTGCTGCCTCGCAGTAAGGAGACTTGGGTTTGCTTCCCGGGTCCTCCCTGCGTGGAGTTTGCATGTTCTCCCCGTGTCTCCATGGGTTTTCTCCGGGTGCTCCGGTTTCCTCCCACAGTCCCTAGTGTGTGTGTGTGTGTGTGTGTGTGTGTGTGTGTGTGCCCTGCCAGGGGTTTGTTTCTGCCTTGCGCTTTGTGCTGGCTGTGATTGGCTCCAGCAGACCCCCATGACCCTGTGTTAGGATAAAGTGGGTTGGACAATGACTGACTGACATATATAGTGAATTCACCATAGTGTCAATGCTCAGCTTACCATCTAAACAAATAAATAAGTCACATCAATGATGCAAAAAGCAGCTGCAAAAATTACAGTGACACTATGTAAGACTGTGAGTCAGATGTAAAATGTAAGGGACCTGAATTTAATTATATACATTTACTAAACTGTATCATATTTCTAGACAATGGTAGCCTATATTGAGCAGTAATACAGACAGGTTTCTTTCCACTGGTAGTTGTACTGAAAGAATTATTTCAACTCTCTTTAAAAATGGAGTTAAAAAATAAACAAATAATAATGAAAATAAATTTAGATATTGTCAATCTTATCTAAAAATGCTAAAATACCACAGTGGGCTGCATTGCTAGATCACACATATAAGAACAAGTGTTATATTTTTAGCCTTATCATAAACTGTATGGGAACTCTGTAGAACTCCAGTATGCTATGGTGTGAGAATTTAATTTTAGATTAATTGGTGGTTCTCACCTAATCCAATATCAAGAAGAACAAGTGTGTGCACAAGTATTTCCTATGATGGGCCAATATAACATCTAGAGTTTGTTTCTGTCAATTTTATAATTTTTCTTTTGTGTGGTTTGTGGGTTTGTATGCATGCATGAACGTGTGAAAAAACATTCTGTTTTGACTTTTATAATAATGCTAGAGAGTGCAACAACATATTAAATAAATATGTTTAACCTGCAACTAGATGGAGGCATACACAAACAAAAACCACTCACCTCATGCTTTAACCGTCGCCACTTTATTCCTTCTGTCCCAGATACAAGTACTTCAAAGGTAGCAGCTTTACTTTGCACAGCAATGTACTCTGACTCTGACTGCCCAAAACCTCCATTCTGATTATAAAAATTAGCCCTCTCACCTTCAGACTGAAAATCTAAATCCAAAACCTTGAAAAGCTCTAAACCAAAGTTGGGAACTAAAGTTTCCAAAGTGGACAGGTATTTATACATAATGTCCTGAGCACTTAATTTTCCAAGGCTGACAGTGTGCATATTGAAACCTTTAACAAAATTTTTGAAGACAGTTCTAATACGCAGTTTTGTTAAGTAGTTGTTTTGTTGAATCTGTTTGCAGAAGGATTTGGGGATGCAGCGCATAAAGCTGGATGAGATAAAACAGGAAAAGCAAGTGTTAGACTGTATTGTAATTAAAATGTCTCATTTTTACATTACAAATTAGACTATAAGCATCACTTAAAAATAAACATTATTAAATAATTGGACTATAAGGTGTTATTATTTAGTCACTTATACAATATGCAGTTATGGCAAGAGTTTGGCAGGTATGAGGTATGACAGCTAATCACCTTGTTTCTTTTGCCACTTCTTCTAAAGAGCGTCCAGACTGCACAGCAATGTGAGATAAGTGCAAAACTGCCATTCCCAAACTCTCATTTTTAAACTTGTTTACTTCTTGCTCATTCTGAAAGTCTTTGATTGATACTGCATCATCAGTAAAGTCACTCCTTCCCTAAAGTTGAAAAAAAGTATTTAAAACATTGAGCCTTTTCTAATAAATCCATCCATTCACATTCATGTGTGTGAGATTAAATGAAAAGAAATAATAATAAAAAATTTAAAAAAAGACAGAAACTCTTGTCCTGTTCCATTCTTCCTTGTCCAGGCTGATGGAAGGGACACCAAGGACTTTCAGAGTCAAAAAGTCCTCTCCTTTTCCCTAGGTTACTCAAGGAAACCAAAAACTTCTCCCAAAAGAAAACTAAATCAAATTAAACTAATTCCCCAGCTCACTACATTATCCCCACTTCTCAGTGTTCTAGGGGATAATAAAGAGCATGTACACCCACTCCTACCCTTACTTAGGCTGCTCAGGAGTCCTGTGGTGTACCCTCAACCAGCGGGACACTCTTTGCTTAAAAACAAAGACATCTGTCTTCTCCATTCAAATATGCCCTCAGGATCCCTTGCTTCAATCCTGATGGATGCCTCACCCAGCCCCACTCCACTTACCAAGCGTGCCTTCACTATGGTTGCACTACACAATAAAACCAAGAAAGAAGCTTTCAAAATCCACAACCCAATTTATAAAGTACTTTAAAATTTATTAGAATTCATCAAATCTTCAAAGATGTCATATTACCCAGAGCACAAAAAAACTACAGAAGTAGCTTCTTCCTGAACAATTCTTCAATATATTGTATTTTTATTAAGGATTCTTATTTCTGATCTATGCACCACTACTGCAGAGGCAGATAAAGATGTTTGTAGTTCTCTGGATATTATTTTAGGATTACATTTTACTTCTTTTACTACCCTCACTGTGGCCCAAGGAGAAATTTTAAAAGGATGTCCAACTCTTCACAGGGTTGCTACTGTTTTAAAAGCTCTCCATGTGGATGCTTCACTCACTACGAACTTACTTGGTGGCAGCTCGTAGAATTATGCTCTTGCAAACAACCAAACCTGTCTTCAAAGCAAGTGCAGCACCCAAAAAAAGCTTACGAACTTGGGAACAAAGTACTAAACAAACAGTTATACACAAAAAATAAACTGTGCTAAATGTACAAATTGAAATGTGCTTTGGGTAATAAACGTACTACAGAAATGTAAAAACAGCTTTAAATCCATTCAATTCTCTCTTTCTGGTATTTGAGAACTAGAATTATCTTTACTCAAATTAACCTAAAAGAATTAACATTGTGATTCACAATAACAAAGAATTTATTATTTATGTAAATAAAATAATTAAACTGAAGGTTCCTCTTTACTGAAATACTGATAACTGTGAATTAACTTAAAACACGGTTTGCTGTCAATATACTACAATTCATTTAATACAAACAGCTCTTACCTGTGCAAATAAATACTCCAAGGATGGCTGATCCAAAAGTGAACTTCCCTGATCCAACTTTAGTTTATTTCCACTAGAATCATATTGTTTAGGTGCATATCTGTACACCGATGCTTCTTTCTCGCTCCCTCCATGCCAGTTGCGAAAATAAAATCTGACGAAGAAGTAAAAATTTATTTATGTCTGACGATGTCTTTATACCTTTAGATTTACAACAATTATGAGTTTAAAAAAAAGAGAAAAAAATAATCACTGAATTTTTATCCTGTAACAGAAAAACACATTCTTATGAACAAAAAGAAAAAAAGCATAATGATCACAGAGAAAATTGAAAGAAAAAAAAAACTGACACTTCGTATTTCTTTAATTATTTCAAAATAGATCACCATTTACTTTCTTTCTTTTACTGAACAACAAAATCCTATTAAAATGAAACTATTCCACTCAATTTCAGAGATCTGTATTTAACTCCTGGGGGAAATTGTTGGTAAATATTACAAAAATATTTTCTATATCCACAAAGCTTTGTCTCACATCCCACAAAAAATGTATTTTAGGTTAACTGGTGACTATAATTTGTTTCTGCATTAATAAGTTTGTGCTTGCATGTGCCCTGTCATGAAAAGGCACCTTATCTAAGGTTTTTCCCTGACTTGAGCTCAATGCTGCCAGGATATGCTCAGGCTTCCCAGAAAGTGTGTTTTAAAAAACAGATGGATGTTTTGGCTAGGAACAAACACTCTTTTAGATAAAGGTGATAAAGGTTCCAAAATAAAATATACTTTGATAAAATTGAAGGATAAAATTTGAAACTGGGACAAATACAAAACCAATAGATGCCAAAATGAAGAACTGTTTACAGTGGCTGATAAGTATGATTTGCTATTTTAAAATATAAGGTTTCCCCACTAAACAGAGAATACTAAGTAGGAAATCTGATAGCACAATCTAAAGCTCAGAGAAGTAGCTAGCGGACCCCTTAATGTAATCCCCAAAGCTTTTAAGCTGTACTTGCATTACCACATCATCTAATTAATAATGAAGCATCCCTGACTATCTCACATGTTTCAAATGCAGAAAAGAAGCTGATGAATAAGGATTACTTTAAAATGACAGACATTAGGCACATTAGGCATCAAGCAATGGATCTTAGCAACTCTAGTTTGAAGCCAATTAAAAAAATAACCACTTTTATAAAATGTAGCATGTACTGTACTAATTCATCAGACCGATTGTGTTAAAATTCTGAACCATTTACTTGCCTTCCTTAAAAGATTATGAAGAGTCAGTGATTGTCTAACCCACTTAGTCCTGAGCAGAGTCACAGGGGTGCTGGAGCCTATCTCAGCTAAAACAGGGTGCAAGGCAGGAACAAACCCTGGACAGGGCACCAGTCCATCACAGGGCTATTACACACACACACACACACACACACACACACACACACACACACACACACACACACACACACACACACACACACACACACACACAATCCCAAACAAACACTAAGGCCAATTTAGTGTCGCCAATCCACTTACCTGCATGTCTTTGGACTGTGCTATAAAACTGGAGCACCCAGAGGAAACCCATGCAGACATGTGGGGAAAATGCAAACTCCATGCAGGGAGGTCCCAGGATGCAAACCCTGGTATCCTTACTGCAAAGAAGCAGCATTACTACTGAAACATCGTGCCGCACAGCTTGTAAATGTAAATATTTTAAATCTACAGATCTTCACTACCCATATTTATGTGTTTTTCCTTGTGTAGAGATACTGATGGTTTACATGTGGTTGGTAATCCAACATATACTGACCCACTTAAAACTGATGAATTACTATTAAGTGTGTTAGCTTTTCCAAGTATTTGTTATGGACTTATGAATTGCTTAACTGTTATTAGTGCAATCAAGCATATACAGTACACTCAGGCTTTACATAAACACTGCCGATATTTTTTTTAATAAAAAGAGTGGGTTAATAGTTTCAGAAAAAAAATAGTAAATCAAATACTCAAGAACCGGATACATTTTGCTACTACTCTATTCAGCAAAAATTGAGATCTGAACATTATATTAACATTTTATATTTTATGTATAGGTGGGCCTAGGGTTATGGTGGTCTCAGCTTAAAGCAATTTTTATTTTTATATTTTTATATATATATATATATATATATATATATATATATATATATATATATATATATATATATGGTTGAAATAGTTTACTGTCAAATAAATGCAAAGAGTACGCGACACGTGTTTCGCCCTCATTCTGGGCTCATCAGGCGTACACACTCCACTGCACTCCCTCTTGGGAATCGAACCTCGGACGTCAGCGTCAGAGGCGATGTCCCTAATGTTGCGCCACAGCGTGTGGTTCGTTTATTTGACAGCATGTAGATCGGGGTAATTACATTCACGGCATTCGTAGTCTGTGTCACAATCTGATTGTATGGGTGGTTACCTACCAGGTAACGCTTGTGGTTGGCCAGCAATCTGCTAACATCCGCCACGGTGCCCTCAGTTTGTGAGGAGCAGATCACAGAATGGTTGAAATAGTTTACTGTCAAATAAATGCAAAAAGTACGCGTTACCTGGTAGGTAACAACCCATACAATCAGATTGTGACACAGACTACGAATGCCGTGAATATACACACACACACACACACACACACACACACACACACACACACACACACACACACACACACACACACACAAACAGTCCACTGCAAACGATTTCTGTGTTAGTCATAAATAATAATACTAAATACTGTTCTCAAAACACTTACAGTTAGGTCCATAAATATTTGGACAGAGACAACTTTTTTCTAATTTTGGTTCTGTACATTACCACAATGAATTTTAAATGAAACAACTCAGATGCAGTTGAAGTGCAGACTTTCAGCTTTAATTCAGTGGGGTGAACAAAACGATTGCATAAAAATGTGAGGCAACTAAAGCATTTTTTTAACACAATCCCTTCATTTCAGGAGCTCAAAAGTAATTGGACAAATTAAATAACTGGAAATAAAATGTTCATTTCTAATACTTGGTTGAAAACCCTTTGCTGGCAATGACAGCCTGAAGTCTGGAACTCATGGACATCACCAGATGCTGGGTTTCCTCCTTTTTAATGCTCTGCCAGGCCTTTACTGCAGCGGCTTTCAGTTGCTGTTTGTTTGTGGGCCTTTCTGTCTGAAGTTTAGTCTTCAATAAGTGAAATGCATGCTCAATTGAGTTAAGATCAGGTGACTGACTTGGCCATTCAAGAATTTTCCACTTCTTTGCTTTAATAAACTCCTGGGTTGCTTTGGCTGTATGTTTTGGGTCATTGTCCATCTGTATCATGAAACACCGCCCAATCAATTTGACTGCATTTAGCTGGATTTGAGCAGACAGTATGTCTCTGAACACCTCAGAATTCATTTGGCTGCTTCTGTCCTGTGTCACATCATCAATAAACACTAGTGTCCCAGTGCCACTGGCAGCCATGCACGCCCAAGCCATCACACTGCCTCCCTCCACCGTGTTTTACAGATGATGTGCTATGCTTTGGATAATGAGCTGTTCCACGTCTTCTCCATACTTTTTTCTTGCCATCATTCTGGTAGAGGTTGATCTTGGTTTCATCTGTCCAAAGAATGTTTTTCCAGAACTGTGCTGGCTTTTTTAGATGTTTTTTAGCAAAGTCCAATCTAGCCTTTCTGTTCTTGAGGCTTATGAGTGGCTTGCACCTTGCAGTGCACCCTCTGTATTTACTTTCATGCAGTCTTCTCTTTATGGTAGACTTGGATATTGATACGCCCACCCCCTGGAGAGTGTTGTTCACTTGGTTGGCTGTTGTGAAGGGGTTTCTCTTCACCATGGAAATGAGTCTGCGATCATCCACCACTGTTGTCTTCCGTGGACGTCCAGGTCTTTTTGCGTTGCTGAGTTCACCAGTGCTTGCTTTCTTTCTCAGGATGTACCAAACTGTAGATTTTGCCACTCATAATATTGTAGCAATTTCTATGATGGGTTTTTTCTGTTTTCGCAGCTTAAGGATGGCTTCTTTCACCTGCATGGAGAGCTCCTTTGACCGCATGTTGTCTGTTCACAGCAAAATCTTCCACATGCAAGCACCACACCTCAAATCAACTCCAGGCCTTTTATCTGCTTCATTGATAATGACATGACGACGGACTTGCCCACACCTGCCCATGAAATAGCCTTTGAGTCAATTGTCCAATTACTTTTGAGCCCCTGAAATGAAGGGATTGTGTTAAAAAAATGCTTTAGTTGCCTCACATTTTTATGCAATCGTTTTTTTCACCCCACTGAATTAAAGCTGAAAGTCTGCACTTCAAGTGCATCTGAGTTGGGTCATTTAAAATCCATTGTGGTGATGTACAGAACCAAAATTAGAAAAAAGTTGTCTCTGTCCAAATATCTATGGACCTAACTGTATGTACAGTGTTAGCTAATACCAGGAAATACCTTAGGAAAATGTTGATGATCTACTTTGCAGTAATGTAGTTCAATATAGTTATCTAAAGAAAGGTCCTATACTATCAACTGACTGCTAATTGAAGATGAATTGACCCAAAACATTCATTTTTGTTATTTTTGACCAATATAAACTCAGATTATTGTATGTTTATAACTTAGTTGTTCTTGCATAAAAAATAAGATGCAATTGATATATTTTACACACATGTATTTTTCTTAAAGGAGCGATTACCAGGAAATGAGCCCACAAGACCTATTACTATGCATATGTCAAACAGCAGGACACTAAAATAAACAAAAATATATTTTCTGTCATGAAATGTGTATGAATAATCACCCCACCAAATTAAAAATTTTTGCTATGTAAGATGCGCAGTGAGTGAAGCATTAAAGAGAGTCCAAAAAAAGAACTTTTCAACAAGTCTCACAAAACACTGATTTTATAACATAGTGAAAACTTTAATGTAGATTGAGTTCATAGGGTTTTAACCAACAGTGGCAAACAGCAATGCTGAGCACTCTGCAACAGACTAGATTACAAGTAAGATATTAGTTTGATTCTTATGGAGACTTTTAAGTATGTCTATAGGGCGAAGTTTCCAGAACAACTTTCGCTCAAGGACTGATTCTATTCACAAAGCCACTTTTCCTAAGAAAACCTGCCTAAAGAAGGCAAAGTGTGACTGTATGTTTTAAAGCTGTTCTGAAACTACAAGGGATGACAGGAAAAAGCTTTGTTTTGTCAGCTGGCGCATGAGTGTAGTGAATATAATGGTAAGACAAAACAATTCACTTCTTTGTAGGATCTGGTAATTATCGACAGCCGCTCACACAACATACCATTCCTGAAATCGCATTATACAAAACAGGATCATGGGGAAATGCAATCTGTCCAAGTTAACAAAAGTTATAACACAGGGACCAAGCCTAGACAAAATTCAAAGCAAAAGAAGGGAATACCCACTGACTCTTTTTGACCTAATAACATAACAGCCTGTGATCTTTACATGGGAGGAAACAAAATTGCTCAAGTACCAAGATAGAAACAGCCAAAGTCAGATATCAAAAAGGATTCTTAGTACTGTGAAAAGGCAGTGGTAACCACTGTGCAATTATAACAGTAAACTTCTACCATAAACAATAAAACATATTATCAAAACTGATGAAACCAGATAAAGCTAACAAAATATACCTCATTCGGTAATACACTGTAAGGTTGAACTTCTTCTCCAACATAAATACATGGCTAGGGCTGAACCAGCATTTTTCTTCTGGATTATACAGTGCGAATAGACTGTGGCAAAGGGGTGAAATACCTAGGCAATTAAAGGTGAAAGTAAGAGAATTCAAATGTAATGGTTATATGCGATAGAAATGGTTTTAAATTAAGCCTTGTTTCAGATAGATACATTACAGAAAAAACAAACAACATTACAGCTTGTAATTATGAGAAGCATTTTACTTTCTTTTATGCCACAAGTATTATTGATAAATATTTCTTTTCATATTTTATTAGTTAAAGTATGTATTTTTTTACATTTATTTTAGTATTTTATGGTCACTGAACAATAAATCTACAGAATTTCATTTTGTTAATTAAAAAAGTATAGTTAACACATCTAGTCTGTAATTTAATTATAAAAATACATTTTAATATATAACATAAAAATTCTATTTCTCTAGTTAGGCAGCATATTACTGCATAAAGTTTTTTAAAGGGATGAAGAAAAAGAAGAGAAAAAAAGCAGAATCAGCCGATCAAGTAATATGAAATATAGGTGCATACCTGGCAACTGCACAACATTTCCAAATAATTTTGCTAAACAACAATGTGCATTATTTTATATTCATCTAACATATACATACATACACACACACACACACAAGAGAATTAGAGAACTAAATTTATTTACTTTTACATAAACACACATTTATTACAACCACTCACTCTTACCAACACGCTTTGCTGCTTCAATGCAAATATTCTCTGCAGTAACATTTTCTTCTTTGTACTCAAGGAATGCTTCTCCTTCCTTGGACCAATAGAGAAATACACGGAGAACTGGATGCAATTCCTTTTGGTTCCGCTCTGCGTGAGGCTCTCCGTGTTTAACTGAACCCCGGCACAGTGACATTTTCCAGCTTTCACATCAGGGTTTGGTCACTGACAGCAAACAAAGACAACAAATCTGAAAAGCAGTAAAATGTAAATTTAGGATACATTAAATTTTCGCGAAACACAAAAAATGTTATTTTCATTGCATAATTAGGACATTTACTTTCAGACTGCAATCAAGATTATCTATAAAGATTGTTTTCTTTCTTCAATAGAATGTGTATTGGGTGGGGGGGGGAAGAGAAGGGGTTTTCCAAGGCTTCCGCAAATGGCATATAGAAAACTGAACTGAAGTGTACTGCATCCTCTTTCAAATTTATTTATGATCTCTGTAAACTGAACCCACTTTTGAAAGTCAGATTCCCAAGAAAGTAAAGATGGTTAAAAAGAAACAAGAACATTATCAGGTTTAATACATTTCATGAGAAAGTTATAAACTCAGTAGATTTTATGGACTTTCAAAGCGGTGTACTTGTTAGGGTCTAATTTTAATTTAATTTATCTTGAAGTGAAAGAAGCCATAGTAAATGAATACTACTACAGTTATGATATACTGTTATGCATACATTATGTTTAGAACATTACAATTTCAGCAGGAAAAAAAAAATTACAATTCTTATGTACCCATCATGTTATTCACGTAGATGCACAGATTTTAAATATTTGGTATTTGCAACATTTAATATGTAGGGAAAAACCTACAGTATGGAACAAACATCAAAACATGCTTTCTCTAGAGCAGCTTATAATAGCCCTGAGCCAGCTCAATGTACTTCACATTTTTAATACCCCACAGGAGCAGAAAATGTAGATCTAAACACAATAGTGAAAACTGACCTGACTAAGAGTCTTGATTATTTTGTCATGAAATGACAAATGATGGACAAATGGAAAACAAAAAACAGAAGCACACTAAATAAAACATGTAGATTAAATTACAGATGCACTATCACATTTTTTCAAATGCCAGAGGAACTGCAGCAATGTGATTAAAATGCTGAAGGACAGATACCTTTGACTTCCTCTTACTCTTGAACTCTATATTCTAGTGGGTTATTCTGAAAAGCCACCAGCACGCACTAACAGAATTTTATTTCTCACATGACCTTTTCTACTGCTTCTGCTCATTTAGAACACTTCTAGTTGAAGGTAAAGGAGGAAGGGACACAGTCACATTTTATACTGATGACCCCATGCACTAAGAGTTTCATACCACAATTAGTAGCAACAGGAGTACAGAATCTCTCTCATATATCTGCCAAGGAGCTATGAGAAGAGGGGGTGTAAATTAGTAGGGGGTTTTACTGAATTTTAACAGAACAGAAAACTAAGGGTTACCTTTCTACATGAAGAGTCGTTACTTCAATTGCCAAAAAACATTAGAATGCTTAGAAACGGAGAGTTTAAAACGATGAGGGAAGACTATTTGAACAACAGTTGGGCTGTGTTTAATTTGTTACATATTCTGCATTCACTCACTGCATATTCAACAATACAATACAATTTATTTTGGTAGAGCCCAAAATCACACAAGAAGTGCCGCAATGGGCTTTAACAGGCCCTGCCTCTTGACAGCCCCCCAGCCTTGACTCTCTAAGAAGACAAGGAAAAACTCCCAAAAAAACCTTGTAGGGAAACCTTGGGAAAGGCAGTTCAAAGAGAGACCCCTTTCCAGGTAGGTTGGGCATGCAGTGGGTGTCAAAAGAAGGGGGTCAATATACAATACACAGAATAGAACAAATCCTCAATACAGTATAAAAATAAAAATTTTAGAAGTACGGAGCAGAATTTAACAGTAGATGATATCACATAATAAGATTTGGATATATTTAGAGTCCTGGAGACCTCATCCATCAAGCGGCCTCCCCCATTTGGCCATTCCACGGCTGAAACAGTGCTGGGCCAGCCAATCCGATGAAAGGACCCCTCTTTCCCACGATTCCTGCGATCCTCCATCAGGGATGATTTTAACTTATGCAGGCAAAACAACTTGACAGGTGCCACAGCACCAGGTAAGAATGAAGCAATAGCAATGTACAAGAATACCCAATCTTCATTTTCTTTCTGCCATTGTGGTGATCATCACTTGGCTTCTTGATCACTTCGTCGTAAATACATGACCAAAGGTCACCTTGCAATCCTTTACTGCCATCAGGTTGCCGCTACAATTTTATATTCAGTATTGCTTATTGCTTGTCAATGTGCTTCAGTATCTTGTCTTCTTATTCTTTGTCACTTAATTGCCTTATGTAATGTGCTTGACGCTTAGGAGATGCTGCATTTTTTTCCTTTCTACAATTATGGTGGTTATCCCTTGGTTTCTCAATCATTTTGCCATAAACAAATGCAAACAGGTCATGGCCACCGGGTTGCAACTACCTAAATGTTTTTAAATTTCCAGAACATACCATGTCAAAAGCTATCAATTAAGACCAAATTCAAGATTTTAGTCCCAGGAGTTTGCAAGTAATCGTGTGACACATCGACGGACCTTAACATTATACTGTATACTGTAAAGTTTTACTAAACTTTCATGTAATATCTCAGATCATTGATAGCAAACAAGCAAACCATGCTGAACAACTAGTCTGGAACTTTTGCTTTTCCACCCTGCTACCTACCTTTTGACACGGAATAAACATATTGATATGCCTTTCAGTCGAGGTGGATGTACCGTGAGATTCACTGCTGCACTCACTGCGCTGTTCTGTCTGGTGCTGGAGTCTTTGACTTTTTTTCTTTTTGCAGATAAGACTGTTTTCTGCTCTGCATTCATTTTGCTCTGTAAACACATACACATGCTAACGTTTCATGCATTTGCATGTGTGTAATGCAGCATCATAATTTACCATGTTAACCGTACCAAAAAAAAAAACACCCAATCACCCGAAACATTTGTTTTAGTCGCTTACCATGAAATTTATTATAGAGGGCTGTACTATGATTCAAATTATTCCTCACTTCAAACTGAAAGTCATGGTCATTATTCTAGCCTAGCAAATCTCACACTCATATCTGTATCATCCATCCATCCATTTTCCAACCCGCTGAATCCGAACACAGGGTCACGGGGGTCTGCTGGAGCCAATCCCAGCCAACACAGGGCACAAGGCAGGAACCAATCCCGGGCAGGGTGCCAACCCACCACAGTATCTGTATCACATAACGCTGAAATATTACCATGAAATTTAGTCACACAAGCAAGTTTACTTGCATTATAGAGGGATGTACTATGATTCAAATTATTCTTCACTTCAAACTGAAAGTCATGGTCATTATGTTTAGCCTAGCAAATCTCGCACTCATATATCTGTATCACATAACGCTGAAATAACATTCAGTTTATGCAATGATGCCAAGCCATCCTCCTCCGCAGAGCCTGTAACAGTGTGTTTCCTTTTCAAATATTTGTGCAATACCATGTGCTCTCGTGCCATGCAAGGTCAGACCTACACATTTGCAACTGACACGCTTTTATTCTGTAGCTCTAGAAGTCTTGGGTGGAACTTTCTACTAATCATCTGTCATTTTTCAAATGAATTCACAACTGAATGAAGTAGTGAGGTTTATTGCAAACACATTTTATTAGAACAGCCACACAAACTAGCTGGCAGGATGAACGTGGCAGGAGGATGAGATGAGTCAAGTGTTACACAATGCTGATGTGCACTGTTTGGTAATGATCAATATTATGGCCAAGGTCAGCAGGGCCACTGTTTTCAAGGTTTTCCAAACTGATGCTGCCAAGCAAACAGCCTCTACAAGCAACCTGTACTCAGGCAGGCCATTAAAGGAGAGAAGGTGGGCTTGTGTGCTACTCACGTTAGACCAGAAAAAGATTGTTTCCATGCACATCTTTTGGGACCTCTGATCTGTAGACAAAGCATAAAAACTTGGACAACTGCACAGAACACCAGTGCTCACCTACGGATGGATGGAAGCTGTGGATGGGACTGAAGGGCATGTCCTACTGTAACAGACTCAGAGAATTAAACCTGTTTAGTGCGAGCAGAAGAGACTGTGTGGGGACCTAATCCGGGTGTTTAAAATCAAAGGCAATGATAAAGTATATCCAGCAATATTCTTTCACCTTAAGGGCGAATTACATACTCAAGAACATCACTGGAAATTAAGTGTATTTAAAACTGAAGCCAGGAAGGACTTCTTTATGCAAAGAGTTGTGGGACTCAGGAACAAACTACTGAAGGCATGTAGTTGACGCAGAAACCTTAACAACAATTTAAAAATATGGATAAGATATTGGCACGGCTTAGCTATTAGCTAAACAAATGGACTTGATGGACTAAATAGTGTCCTCTTCTTTGACAAATTCTGTATGTGCTGAGGTGTCTCCCGTTGCACTGCCACACTCGAGTCCTAATTTGGGATTCTGAGGTGTTTTGTCATGTGGTGAGTGCAGCAATGTGCTGTATCAGTGCATGCTCCCAACCTCCTCCTCCTAGCCTGGAAAGCACCTCCTTTTATACTTCCAAGTTCCAGCCTTGATCCAGATCCAGGGCCAGGAAGACTTTATAGACCTCTTGGTGCCATCTAAGAGAGAACCCAAACAGTCCCAGGGTTCCCTGCAGTCATAACCCACTATCTATAAATGTAGGGCAAGACCCTGCAGAGGCCCAATCACCTAAAGATGTATGTGAGTCATTGTGCCTCCTTGCTGTCAACTATCATTTCTGGAATAATTCATTCCAGGGCACCAGCCATTATTTATTATGCTTGCATACCGAATAGCACATCAGCATTCCTCCAAGAAAAGGCCCAAAAACAATTTACTAATAGCCCTGACCATGTCTAGGAAAATACCACAATAAAGGAAAATCTCCAAAGAATGCTCTAGAAGGCAATCACATATCCCCTACCACTTACAAATATAGGAGTCAAACAAAAAAGGTAAGATTCCTATCTTCTACTTTTTATTTTGGTAATTTGATACTGTTATCTTTAAAAATGTCTGGAACACTGAAACGTTTATATTCAGGTGTTTGTTGACCTTTGTATATTGTGAAAAATAATCAGTTTTCCCGTTCTTAAACTACCACCACACCAGTGGCTATGCTAACACACATCATATTACACTTGTTCATTTAGAGATGTTTCCTTATTTAACTTGGAATCCATTATAGGCTCTAAATTACTCATCACTGAAAGGCAAAGAATGCGAATAAGAAGCACAATGTCATAGGTTCAGACTGTACCACTGACTCAACTGTGAAGCTCAGAGAGTCACTTAAGCTGCTTGCCATGAGAGTTAGACCAAATCAGTATGCATCACTGCAAAAAAGCTCAGGTACATTTAAAGCTTCTCTATTAGGAGGCAAAATGAAAGCATACACATTTCAAAATGCTGCCATTTTTAACCATAAAAAGGACGGTTGACATATAAATGAAAATTAAACAAAGAAGAAATTCTAAACATCATTAGAGAGGTTGATTTTTTGTAATTTCCTGGCCAGTTTCAAGACATACTATTATGAAGCTTTCAAATTAATTAGTTTTTTCAAATTGAAGACTGGAATCACAGCTTTAAGAAAAGATTTTTAAAAGACATTTGCAAAGAGTGGTGAATACGTGGTGTTATGGAATAATGTTTCACCTTACTGGCTTTCAGCTGTCAAACTGACTGAATATTATCACATCATCATCAGCATCTACGTCTATGGTCCAATCAGGTTACTGGACCGCCAATCCGCTCCCTCCAGCCTTTATGGCCCTGAGCAAGTTTCTCCAGCAGTCCCCATTAGAGGTATGTGGCCAAACCTCCTCATGACTGCCTCCAGGTCATGGCACAAGGTGTTTTTTGGCCGACCCCTCTTTCTTTGTGGATTCCAGGTGACGGCTTGTCTTGTGACACTAGTTGCAGGTCTGCAAGGGTGTGTCCAATCCACCTCCACCGTCTTTGAAGGATGTTGTCTCCAAAAGGCTGTTTAGTTTGTTGACACAGGTCTTCATTGCAGATCTTTTCTGGACAGTGGATCTTAAGAATCCGTCTGAGGCAGGTGTTGACAAAAACCTGGATTCTCTTCATGGTGGCAACATTGGTTCTCCAGGTTTCGGCTCCATAAAATAAGACAGGCTTCACAATGATGTTGAAAACTGACCTTGGTGTTGGTATTCATTTCAGAGGATCTCCAGACATTCTTCAGCTGAACGAAAGATGTCCTTGCCTTGCTGATTTGGGTTCTAACATCTACATCTGTTCCACCCTGTCTGTCTAGAAACATTGCCAAGGTAGGTAAAGTTGTCCACCTCTTCTAGCACCTCTCCTCCCAGGCATGACAGGCATTGCACTGGCTGTGTTGATCTTTAGCACCTTACTCTTACCTCCATTTATGTTGAGTCCCAGATTTTCTGAGGTGTCTGCTACGATGCTGGTCTTTTCCTGCATTTGTTGCTGGGAATGTGAAAGAAGGACCAGGGGCCTCATGCAGAACGCCGTGCGTAGAATTCGCACTAAAACATGGCGTAAGGACAAAAGTGGAAATGCGCATACGCACAAAAAAATCCAGATGCATAAATCTGTGCATTCACCAACTTCCATGTTCTTCCGCTCCATAAATCCCGGTCAGCGTGACAAGTAACGCACGTGCACGTGCCTGCAGTCCCGCCCCTACTCCTCCCAGAATTACGTTTCTTTGAATATGGAAATCAATATAAATAGCCCTTAAGTTCAGCGTTCTGTGAAAAGGCAATGGCAAAAGCACGTGGGAAAATAGAAGAATTTTAGCGAATGCTAAGTGGAGGCAAGGAAAAACGTACTATTTGTTGGTTTAAACAGTGGTATAAACAACAAAAGGAAGTTGATCGAGTGACAGAGTGTTGGAGAAACTCTAAAGCTCAAGTTCACAAAGTCGCACAGTACCCAAAACAAAAAAGTTGTCAGATATTAAAGTCGCCGTGAAAAGGCAAGTCGTAGCCCACCGTCTGAGTGTCATATGAAAGCTTATTAGGGTACAGAGAAAAGAAAAAAAAATAGGGACACAGTGAGAAAAAAGCTCGAAATGTCAACTTTAATCTCGAAATTTATTTATTCTAGTTTATTTTGTCATTAAAGTAGAACATCATAAACTTTTATTAAATTAAATCGTTTAATTTACTAGTTGCTCAAATCCCATTGTAACTAAAGTAGCACGTTAAATGCTTTGGTTTGTATTTGATCTTCTATGTGCTCTGAGTGTGTGAGTCACTACGTGCTTCTTAAACGGGCTTTCTCTTCCTCCGACAGGACACAGAATCCATTACATTCGTGATATTAGAGCTCTCTGAATAATTAAAATACTGAGATGTATACTTGATATTATTTTCATGATGATAGGAGTTAAATTATGTTATTAAACATGGGAACACGGTGATGCAGTGATTGTACATGCCTCACGCAAGATGCTTGCTGCGCTGTGGTCAACCTTCAATGAAATAATTTATTGCAGCAGTACTGTCTCTTTCAAACGTACTAACCTCCACTTCCTGTCCTTCCTTTTCTTTCTCCAAGTAACCAATCACCACACAATCAGCTCTGTAAAAGACGTTAAGCCATCTGTAAGCTTAAAACGCAGATTCTTCAAAACTTTTAAGGAACATTGAAATATCTTCGTAGTACATGTTTAATTATTCCATCCATCTATCCTTCTAGTGTCACGCCAGCACCAGCAAGAATACAGTGCGAGGAAGGTACAATCCCTGAACTAGCTAGCGCTGAGTCACCGTGTCCTCACATGTTTAATTATTAACAATACAGCTTATTTAAATTGTTAATATTTTAGCTGTATAATGTAAAACGTATTTTGCTGCGTTTCATCTTAAAAATGATATTGCCATCATATGTAAATATGCGCTTTATAAAGTGTCTCAGGTTGTGCAATATTATAACTATCACAAGTTTACAGTGAGGTAATTGTCCTAATAAGTACAAACAGTTCTACAAGGAGCACTTGATGGACTGATTGAGTGTGTTTATAGTTCTTGGGATGAAACCGTTTCTGAACTGCAATGTCCATACAGGAAAGGCTTTGAAGCATTTGCCGTATGAGAGCAGTTCAAATAGGCAGCATGGCTGAGGCAACGTGTGCTTGATGCTGTATACCGATAATTCTCTTTCCAATCAGCTGCTGTAGAGCTGTGATTCCACACTCAGATACAATGATATAAATGGTTCGAGTGGTGAAGTGAGTAATATGGAAAAAGATGATCCATTGTGGCAACCCCTAACAGGAGCAGCTGAAAGAAGAAGAAGAAGGTGCAGTAAGAGTAACAACGCTAAAGCAGCTATTGTATTTGGAATAGTTTGGCCATTCCGTGGACCATTATATCGTTACAAGTGAATTACAATCAGATGCCTTAAACTAATAAACAATATGCGGTTAATTTCAGTGCATTTATAAAGCTGCGTCAGGGATGTGCATCTAAAAAAGAGAGGGATACCACACTGGAACAAAAGCACTGCTTTGACGCTGGGTGCCGCCAGTTTGCAAAACCGAGCAGAGAACTTTTGCATACGCCAGGGTTTTAGCTAGTGTGAAAATGTGTGTGCCTTTACGCCAAGTTTAGGTTGTATACAGTAATCCCTCACCTATCGCGGGGGTTACGTTCCAGAGCCCCCCGCGATAGGTGAAAATCCGCGAAGTAGCGACCTATATATATTTTATTATTTATACATATTTTAAGGCTTTATAAACCCTTCCCACACTCTTATAAACCTTTCTCACTCTCTTGTTAACCTTTTCCACGCTCTTATAAACACTTTCTATGCTCTTAAACACTTTCTACATTCTTAAACACCTCAGACCAACACTGCACACTGCACGCAGCGATCAGACGTCAATGTGTCTGCACTCACTTTGTGAAGGGGGGCAGCTGAACTCACACTGAGCAGAAATGGACTTTGTGCTGCTTCTGCCAAAATGCCTGCTTGCGCGTTCGGAAGGAGGAGTGTGTGTGTGTGTGTGTGTGTGGGTGTGTGAGAGCTGAACGCACCTTCACTCAAACCCCCCCTCCCCGGAAGCGCAGTACGCTCCTGCCACTTCGCATTGTCAAGGGGGTGGGGAGCTGAATGAACGCTAAGGAGAAGTGGACTTTGTGCTGGCTTTGTGCTGCTTGTCGCTCTGCGTGTCAATAATTTTAAGCCTGTACATCACCAATTTTCCTGTCTCACTGTCTTGTCTTGCGTGAAGTTAAAATGTCTTAAAATAGTTAGATGTTACTCATATCCTTAGCCTGACATCCACATATCATATGTGTTAACAAAGTGTGTTTTATAAGTTTACATGTGTTTAAAGCATGTGGGATGGGTATTTTAAGGCTTAAACTATAAAAATGTTTATTTATATGGTCTGTCTATATCGCGGATTTTCTCCTGTTGCTGATGGGTCTGGAACATAACTTCCGTGATAGGCGGGCAATCACTTGTATTTAAAAACCCGCGAAGTCGTGAATCCGCAAAAAGTGAACCGCGAAGTAGCGAGGGATTACTGTACATCACAATATGAGCGTGGAAACGGGCTTAGGCAACATTTATGTGCGTATGCACCGTTTATACATGAGGTCCCAGGTCATTCAGGCGTGTCCAGAGTGTCCACTGGATGTTGTTTCGCTTCTGGCTATGGGTGTCTTCATGACCCAATCTATTGCCAGCAGTAACAGAAAGGGTGACGGCAGACAACCTTGCCTTTCAAGTATAAATGGGAGTGAGGCATCTGTGAGCTGCCTGTCATGCACTATCCTGCAGGTCTTAGAATATAATGTGTGTCATGTTTTCTAATCCATATTACTAAACGAGAATGGTAAACCGGATATGGACGCAGGGTCTTGCCCGTGGACGGAAAAGACATAGTGCGCAAGCGCCACACAAAGCCGACCCCCCCCCCCCCCCCCCGAGTGAAATGGGACAGACTACCCACGTGCGCAGACAACACACAGGGCCCCCCCCGCACCAGAGCAAAACAGGACAGACTACGAACCGTCAGAGTAGGAAACAAAGTAAAACGTCATAAAGAGGTTAAAGAACAGAGACAAACACATAGAGAGCAGGTTACAAAACAAAGCCCCCCTCCCCACAGTAAAACGAGAGAGACTACGAACGGTCTGACATGCCGCAAGCAGGATAAAGCGAGGTCAGAAATAAAACACACAGTAGGAAACAAAGTAAAACTTCATACAGGGATTAAAGAACGGGGACGAACACATGGAGAGCGGGTTACAGATGATGTAACCTGGAATGCAACAGCTACAAAAAAACCTAGGTACTAAACACATGCACACCGACATACAGAATATAAAGGCAGAACCAACAACAGTTAAACGTCCACACCACACAGTGGATAGGGACCCTGAAGGTTCAGGCGCCTACATCGGGCGTCACAAAGCCCAGTAGAGTACAAAAGGCAAATGGCAAATGCGCCTACACAGCATGCGCAGGTGTGGCTGCCATATTGTGAGTGGCACTAATGCGTAGATCTAATGAACGTGGACTCCTACAACGTGCGTCTCAAACTGCATAGGTAAAGCAGGCACGGGTTCAACACGACACAGCTCCAGTTACCGAGATACAAACACGCGCCTGCCTGGATATAAGTCATGAACGCAAGTGCCTACAACGTGCGTCTGAAATGACGCAAACCGGGCACAGACTCCTCCAAAAAGAAACAGCTCGACTAAACGATATACAAAGTGAGACGGGAAACACTACAGAGTCCACAGTGCTCCACAATGCACCGCATAATAGTTCAGAGACAGCTTGGTATTAACAGTGGAGAGACCCAGTGACACGGGCGAACGCTCCGTATTAAACATACGTCATCCTCACACATCCAATCTATACGGCATAGGTGAATCACATTACAGTTATGCATTATTAACATTACGCTAAACATCACAGTATCACAAACAAATGAAAATTATTACTCGAAAAAGGGAAAATATAATCAGGTACGTACGGGGCTCCGTGTTAACAGTGGAGAGCCTCAGAGTGACACGGGCGAGCTCTCCGTATTAAACGTGTGTCATCCTCACACGTGGCTACCCAGCGGGCACGGGTTCAAAACGCCGGGGGTAGGCGAGCGAAGCCCCCTTGTTCAAAATAAGCCATTTACTATTTATAGTTATTTGCTACAGAAAAGCAATGATAAGTGTTTCTTATTCTGTTTTGGTAAAGAAGGTAGTTATAAAAGTGAAATACCAGGAAACATGCGGTGTTGTAGCATACACTCAGTAGTTTACGTCTGTTAATGCTAGAATCCCTGAAGATTAACTTAATCATAGACTTGCATTTCTGTTTGGGTTGGGTTCATGGTCATTTTTAACAGACATCGTCATAGTTCAAAGGTAAATTTATTAACACTAGAATCCCTGAAGCTTATGCTCACAGCTCCTTATCACTGTGCTAATAGCCCACTTTTGTTTTACAAAGGTGTGGATTAGAAGAACGCCACCTGCTACACACACACACACACACACACACACACCTCCCCCCTCCATTCAGTCAGAGGAAGGCATCACCCCGCTGCAATCCCCACATCTGAAGCCAGTGTTGAAGTGTTTATCTGTTGATGCGTTTGTAAGGTAATGAAGCACCATGATTTGAAATACATACATTACATGTAGATCTCTAGGAATGCTGTTCACCAGAGTTTTGGCTTTCCTTTTCTCCAATGTAAACTAAAGAGATTTAAACGATAATAAATCCTTACAATGCAAGTCTATGATTAAGTTAATCAAACTTATATAATTCTGTTTTACTTTGTGTAGCCTAACATGCATAATTTGTGTTTTCATAAAGTGATGGTACATAGATATACTAAAATGAAATGAATAAAAACAAGCCATGATTATTAGGATAAGCAACATATTATGGTACAGCAACCTTATAAAAATTTCCAGCAAAAAAAAAAAAAACACCAATAATGAAAACACAGTTTATGGTAAAGGCACAAAGTCAGCTGAAGAAAAACAAAATCTTAAATGTAAATACACATTAGTAAATTACAGAGACTTCAGATCATTTCTGCAGTTCAAAACACACATGTATTACTGATCAAGACATGAAATTCATTTCTGAAATTCAAGGGAAACCCCCACAACTTTAACACTAGAGAGGACTTCAGACTCTGTGGGGTAACGAAAGTGTGTAGGTGGTGTCAAAACCCTACATTTTAAAAAACACTTTGATATTAACATTTCAGACATTTTTATAATGTCACAACATACAGCAGATAGTTATCAACCAGTATTTTGTTAATTCTGCTATTTTAACTTAATATGTAGAAATTTCCATCATAATTAGCCAAAAAGCCAAACTTGCCAGGAAAATTTGCGTCAGTAGAATAGTTTAAAAAAAATCTACAGAATATAAAATACAACATGCTGAAAAAAACCAAGTTTTTTTTTTTTATCCATAATATGCAGTTTTTCTCAATGGAATATAATTTTCTGCAGCTTTAAAACAGTTGAGCAATCAACATAAGGCTGCTAAGTGCAAATGCGGATTTTCTTGACCGTTATACTTGAGTATTGTGTATATTTTATGTCTGCTATGGAGTTAATTTTCAGATTCAGGTTTAAAGACAGTCAATCCACCTCAAACAAACATTTTAAAGAAATGACGATTACAGACATAAATCAGCAAAAGTTGGTTAATTACATAAAAAAAAGGGTGAAACAGAGAATAAATTCACTAAAAATTCAAGTCAACATTCTGAATGTTTTTTATTTATTTGAGCCCAATTGTATGTCAGGCCATTTTTAGCTCTCAAGTTATAAAAGTTAAGTCAAATTTCTTCTAAAGAGGAGTTTCAAGCGGCACTGTGTACCAATGTCAATGTCAATTTATTTACATAGCACATTTAAAACAACATAGTAATGCTGTGGCCAAAGTGCTTTACAATAATAGAATAAAAGAAAAACAAAACAATTAACATAAAACATAAAAAGAAATAAAATATATGAATATAAAATAAATACATAATAAATAGAAGTAATGTTATATACATAAAAAATAGAAGTAATGTTATATAATCACAAAGAGGAAACCATCAGTATTACTGAAGGTCACGGAATGCAAGTGAATAGAAATGAGTCTTTAATCTTGTTTTGAATAGTTCAATTGTAGACGACTCCTTTATATGATGAGGTAAAGAGTTCCACAGGCGAGGTGCAGCAGCTGCAAAAGCCCTGTCCCCCTTGGTTTTACACTTGGTACGAAGGACAACCAGAAACAGCTGACCAGAAGATCTAAGCACTCTAGATGGCTGATGTAAAACACACAGTTCTGATAAATAGGCAGGAGCAAGCCCATGTAAAGATTTAAAAACTAGCAGCAAGATTTTAAAATCAATTCAAAAACTGACAGGCAGCCAGTGTAAAGAAGCTAAAATAGGAGAAACAGAGTCATACTTTCTTGCCCCAACCAGAAAGCGAGTGGCAGCATTTTGGACCAACTGTAACCTGTGTATCAGGGATTTGTTAATCCCAGAATACAGCAAGTTGCAGTAATCGAGGCGAGAAAAAAATAAATGCATGAGTAGCTTTCTCAAGATCCCTAGAAGATAAAAAAGGCTTTATCTTACCTAATAGACAAAGTTGGAAAAAGCAACTCTTGACTACAGAATTTACTTGTTTCTCAAAAGAGAGGTTACTATCAAAGGTAACACCAAGATTGCGGACTTAAGGTTTGGAAAAGACAGAGAAAGAGCCGAGAAGTCCAAGACCAATTTGGGCTTTAGCTGATGGACCCACTATAAGTACCTCCGTTTTATTCTGATTTAGATCAAGAAAATTATTAGCCATCCAGGATCTTAGTTCAGACAGACAGTTGTGGAGTTGATTTGTTGTAGAGTTGCAGACAGGAATATAAACCTGAGTATCATCAGCATAGCAGTGAAAAGAAACGTTAAATTTCCTAAAAATTGCTCCAATAGGGTGAAGGTATATCGAGAATAAAATAGGAACCAAAATGGATCCCTGAGGAACACCATATTTAAGAGGAGCAGTAGATGAAGAAGAGGAATTAAAAGTCATTGAAAAGTGTCTACCAGTTAAATATGACCTGAACCAGTTAAGAGCAGCCCCTTTAAGCCCAACAAGATGTTCAAGCCGCAACAGCAATATCTCATGGTCAATGGTGTCAAAGGCAGCGGACAGGTCAAGGAGGACGAGGACTGCCGCATCACCTGAGTCAGTAATAAGAAAGATGTTGTTTAACACTTTCAGGAGTGCCGTTTCAACACTATGATAAAGCCTAAAGCCAGATTGATAGATCTCAAATAAATTACTGGATTTAAGGTGATCAACCAATTGATTATAAATAATTCTTTCTAGAATTTTAGCCAGAAATGGCAGTTGGGAAATTGGATGAAAATTAGCTAAAACTCCAGGATCTAATTCTGCCTTTTTTTAGACGGGGATGGACTGCAGCATGTTTAAAAAATGAGGGCACAAAACCCCAAATAATAGAATCATTGATGATGGCTAGTAAGGGTGGGCCCAACACATCAAAGGCTTCCACTAAGAGACGTGGTGGTACAATATCGAGGGGGCTGGAAGCTGGTTTAAGGGTGTCAATAGTTCTTTTTAGCCAAGAAAGTGACACTAGATCAAAGGATTCTAAGACAATGTCATGATTAACAGTAGGAAGTTTATAGCCCGTTTGAACAATGCCACGGTGGATGGTATCGATTTTGCTGACAAAGAATGCTAGAAACTGGTCACATGAATGAACAATGCTATTTGATCCCATCGCAGAGTGGGGGTGAGTGGCCACATTAATTGAATTAAATAAGACCCTAGGATTCTTTGAGTGACGGGATACTAAATCGGCAAAGAAGTTTTGTTTCGTTATCTTAACTTCAGCCTGGAAATTGAAAAGAGAAGTCCTAAAAATCTGTTTAGAGACAATCAGTCCATCTTTTTTTCCAATGTTGTTCAGCAGTTCGACAGGCGCGATCATGTATTTTCATTTAGCCAGGGAGCAGGTCTATCCTTATTACTGCGTATCTTGGGCGGAGCAATTGAGTCTAAAATGATTTTACAGGAAGAATTAAATTTTACGACAGAATCATCGATACTATTATTTTGGTCATGCACATAAAGACTAGAGAAAATGGTTTTAAAATCAGATATAATAGAATAATTTAAAAAGCGCAAGCAGCGTGGGGGACAGCTATTAGTCGGGACATCAACAGTAATATTCAGATCCATCATTACAGAAAAATGATCAGTAAAAGAAACATCACATAAATCAATATTATTCACTGAAATATCACGAGTAAGAACGAGATCAAGGGTGTGACCGAGAGAGTGGGTTGGCATATTAATATGCTGTATAAAATCAAATGAGTTCAAAAGTGATAAAAAGTCATTGACCAAAGGTTTCGATTGACAACAAATGTGAATGTTGAAATCACCAACAATAAAAACTTTATCATGAGAGAGGGTGATATCAGCCAAGAGATCAGAGAATTCAGAGATGAAAGTATCATTAACTGCGGTGGGTTGGCACCCTGCCCAGGATTGGTTCCTGCCTTGTGCCCTGTGTTGGCTGGGATTGGCTCCAGCAGACCCCCGTGACCCTGTGTTCGGATTCAGCGGGTTGGAAACTGGATGGTTGGAAGTATCATTAATTAACATGTTGCTCCACTGAAGTCAAAGCATATTGCTAAATTCCACAGTTGCATTTTCCGGTCAAGACCAGCTGCAACAGCAAAGTGATATCCTATGCATGTGAGCATAACAAAATGTAAACAACAAAAAAAAATTCAGAAAATTACAAATTAGGCACAATTCTAAAATACTAATTTAAAGAAGACTTTGAATATTCTGGCAAATAGACTGATTAGCAAATAAATAAAACAAAATTAGAATTTGTGGGATATTTGGAATCTCATGCCAAATTTCAAACCCCAAGTACACAAACACACTTTTAATGTTTGCTCATTTATGTCCAGAATGTATTGACTGCAAAAAAAGCATTGTAGTAATATGTGTTATATTATTTCCTTTAAGTATAGGTGTTAAATGTGTACAACTTTATACTGCTACAGCCTTCATCAAGTGTGTAGTAAATATAGATACATCATATAAACGTGTCAATAATGATTACTCAGTCATACTTTAAGTGTCACAACCAAGGGTTTCAATACATGTGTCAATGTACTAATTACAGTTTCCTAATTTTAATAACTTTGCAAAAAATCTTTAAAAATCCTGTTTTTCTTTGTCGATCAAGCAACACTATAAAAATCATAATTTAAAACTTAGAAAATAGATTGAGGAAGGGTTGATAACATTTTAAAGGCATAAACTGCTAAAGATACAGGGGACCAATCAAAACAATCCAGAAATGAACTAGCTTACTCTTGTACAAATAAGAAAATACTGAATATTTACAAAGCATTGGTATAACATTTATGTCTATCATTAATAGAATTAATTTTCAGCACAAACAATTCTCTGTGAATTTTTAAATAAAACTATAAACTCCAAAATACCCAATGAATGTCACTAATTCAGGCTCTTAGCAAAAGTAACTGAAAATTACACATTTACAAGATTCAACACAACAATAATTCAGCTACTTAAAGTATAACACACAGCAATCAACTTTAGAGAGAATAATAAGAGTATTAATTATCTTAAACATTTTATTTTTCTAAAATATAGAATCTTAATTTTATTGTGAATGTTTCCACTGATCAAATCAAAAAGCTCAACAATGTAAAATTAAAAAAAAAAAACTTTAAAAGTAATTATAAATAAAGAAAAAAAAAAGAGAATAAGATCAGTATTCAATCTATTACTCAAAAGCTACTGGGACTAGTACCTTGATCTTGGTCTTAACTGAAACCTAATCACCAGAGACATTCTGGAAATTCAAAAACTTTTTGTTAGTGGCAAACACAGCAAAGTGACCTATGGTTGTGAGCTTATTACAACAAATTGAGTACAAAGCCAAGTGACACAACAAAAGAAAAAGAAGAGCAGCGACATCTGCTGAGTCTTATGCAAATTGCAGAGGCGGATTACATGATGAAGAACGGCAGTGATATCTGCCAAGTGTCACGTATAGGATACACAATGTAATAATGACAAAGAAGAAGAAGAAATACATCCCAACAAAGGAGAATATTGTCAATTATGTATTCAGAATTTATAGTCAAGTTTAAATATGGTGTTTAAAACTCATCAAAAAAATAAATAAATTACACTTTATTAAATGTAAATAAAGGACAGCAAAATGACCTGTGCTTGTGTGTTTACAGTAAAGTGATGCAAAACCAAGTGCTAACCACCAAAATGCCAGAAAAAAAAGCAGCGACAATAGCTGAGCGTCAAGAAATTTGCAAACAAAGTCCAGAATACACAATACAAGAGCGCCCCAGAGACAGAAATGCATGGCAACAACCAAAAAAATCATCAAATAGTGAAAACATCCAACCATATGTCATTTAAACTAATACAGTACATTTACATCCTTACAACAATTATTCTTTGAACACCATTACTTAAATTTACATCGAAGACGTGATCAACGCCAAGCCGTATTTTGTAATTTTGAAAACAAAAGAATTTGTTGCCAATCTATAAAAGTTTTGCTTGCTCTAGATGAGTCACCAGGCAAAATGAAATACATTATGACTTGGAGAGGAAATGAAAGTAGTAACTACCTAGAAAACAAACGAAGAATGTTACAGCTTCTCATCTTTAACATAGTTTTAATTTGTATTTTATTTTAGGACTGTAGATCCACACGTTTCACTAGTCCACTATAATATTTTAAAGTCAATTTTCCTTTGGAGGGGATAGAATGAATTCTGTTCCAGGGGATATTGTTGTACCTGTTTTACTCTTGAATGTTTTTAAACTTTATCTCTGAATAACATGGTTTTGTTGCCCTAAAATCAGACTATAAAGCTATATTAATAATGCAACTATGCTCTATGTTTTCACGGCAACAATGTTCACTACATAAAAACACAAAATTGACTACAAAAGTAATCACTGAAAAATATTTGCAGAAACATTCCATGATAATACCATGTATGCATGATCTCGAATAGTAAAAGTTGGCAGTCAGCATATCATATAAAGTGCAGGGAAAAGTTTGGGCACCCTTGCTTAAAATGTCTGTTGCTGTAAATAGTTAAGTGAGCACAAGATGAACTGATCACCAAAAGGCACACAGTTAAAAATGACATTTCATTTTAGTGTATTGTACAATGAAAAAAAGCTTTTTGCAAGGAAGAATGGGCAAAAATACACCAAGTAAGAATTAAAAGACTCTTATCTAGCTACAAAAAGTTTTTACAAGATGTGATACTTGCCAAAGGGGATCTTACTAAGGACTGACCATGGGCACCCAAACCTTTGCTTCAGGCCCTTTTCATTTTATGGTATTTTGTAACTGAATGATGGAAATAAAAATGTAATCTTAAAAAAAAAAAAATATATTAAAGAAATGTATCATCTTCCGTTCATTTTCTGCTCACTTGACTATTCATAGTAACAGGCATTTTAGGCAAGGGTGCCCAAACGTTTGCATGCCACTGTACATATAGCAATATTATGCAATACTAACTATATTTTAAAAAATAAACCTATATGCATCATCACCAATTAAGCCAAATTTTGTTATACTGTTATTAATCACGGAAAAAGTACATAGCACAATAAATAGAACACACTATATCTCCAAACTACACCAGTGATTGACGTGTGCTGCTCTTCAGATTAGTACACCTGCAGCAGCAGACAAACAGTATTGTTCTTCAATCAATATCTGATGTTATGCTAAAGAATTTAGTGCCGAACCATCTGTTAGCCTTTTTACCCTTTAAATAATAAATACAAATTCCACCGTATTACTTATAGCACTTCAGATAATGCAATGCACTCATTTCTGTAGGTTTTACAGTTTTAATTTTGCAACCTATGGGGCGAGAAGTATAGTATACCGAATAAGATATTAGGCAGTAAACCATAATGCTGCCAATTCCCCATCTTTCCTTAACCTAGCCACTTAATCTCTCTTAGTGCTCCCACTGCAGAAATTTTTACTAAGATAGTGTTCAGCACAAAAGGGCACTATATAACTTTTGATTGCTTGCATTATTAGAAAAAAAAAACTAAAAACTTCACAAATTTAATATGCATGCATGACACAGAGGCATTTTACAAATAAAATAAATATCCATGGGTCCATTTTCTAAATGCACTTTATCCTGAGCAGTGTTACAGGAAAGCTGGAGCCCATCCCACCAAGCATCAGACACAAGGCAGGAACAGTCCAATGCAGGATAAAGACACACACACAGAAGGGTTAACTTAGCATCGCTAATCCACCTAACCAAAATATCTTTGGACTGCAGAAGGGATCCAGAGGAAACAAACGAAATCTAGACAAACACATGGGGAACATGTAAACTCCACGTAGTCAGGACCCTTGATGTGAACTCTGATCTCCTTACTGTGAGGCGGCAGCAGCAACATTCCACTTCACCACCCTATATATTCAGAATTGTATTATTCTACAAATAACATATATAGACTTAGCTATCTACTATTGAAGTTGGACAGCATTAAACTCCAGATTAGACATATAAACAAGAAGTAAAATAAGCTGTTGGCAAAAAAGGTTATACTGCAGTTGTTTCTATTACTGCTTCTAACAAAAACACAATATTAAAAACCTGCCAGTGCTCTTTTTGTTTACAGATGCGAGTCTGCAAAGTGCATTAGTTATTTAACATTTTTGTTTTTGAATTCAGATATACTACTGATGTAATAAGTTCATTTTTTTCTTCCCTTACTGATCGCAGATATGGCTGCAACATTGCATCTGGAGACACTATTTTAAGCCACACCCTTTTATGAGATCAGCTCTCCCTGAAGGTTACTTAAAGTGGTGCCATCAAATTTCAGCTGACACACAGGTTAGTTTAGTTTTGATCAGATTTCATCCATTACTTCTTGTCTTGTGTTTTCTCTCTCTCTCTCTCTCTCCACTTTGTGGTTAAGTGCACTGTTAATCATGCAATTGATAACTGAGGTTTCTACAGTAAAATAAATGATACAAGATAGTCAAGCAACTTGATAATGCAATAAACACTCATATTTTTGTTTTAAGATTTTAATACATAATTTAATTTGTATATAGGTCATACAATGTAATAAATGCCTGAAAGACTCAGCAACACTTGACAACATGCCACTTGTCCAAACTATCTTTGCTTTCTTAATTCCATAAATAGTAAACTCCCAACTTGCTTTCTGGCATGCTAGAAGTAAGTATTTTAGGCCCATATTTAACATCAATCTCCAGTATTACAGCAGTTGCCCATTTTAAGGAAGAGTGGAAATGAAGGATTGCTTTATTTTGACTTTCTATTGTCACGAACACCGATTTCCTGACTCCGTAAAACAATCCCTGTATGACCTTTTCATTCAATCATCCATTAATCTTTGAACACAGGCTATATTCTAGCTACCAGCTAAATTGATGGAAAAGAAGGATCCAAACAGATGTCAAAGCATTAATACACTCAGAGTACCATTCCATCCCCAACAGTAGGCAAAAAAAATTAATTCGAGATTTTCTGGGACTTTTGACGATAATGATAATCTTTATATATAATACGCTACCGTGGCTGTTCGTTTGTCTGTCCAGGATTTTACATCACCTGTAGTTCGCAAACTGTTTGAACTATTGACCTGAAATTTGGTATACATATACTATGTGATGTCTACTATCCGCTTTCGGGATGATGATTGACCTCCAAGGTTATTGCTGTCTTTACTTTTATTTTATTCTATTGTAGAATCAACTCTTGGCAGTGGCCAGCATAGCAGCACATCCGTACAAGCGCTGTTCTCATGCCCTACCACTTCCCCTACCTCTTCATATCCTAAATCATTTTTGAGGCATATTGAAGACTTACGTGCCAGCTTAAGTGAAAAATTAAGGAAAACGTACTACATAATTGCAACACAAACACTGACTTAATCAGTTTTAACACGAAAAGATGCTGGCAAAAGAAGAGAAGAAGCAGGCCGCTAGGATGGAGAAAAGGAGAGCTGCTCAGGAAGCAGCAAGGGCATCAACCTCTGAGCAAACAAATGATAAACGTACAGAGAAAGAGGATGAAAACTAGGAATGCTCAAGTCAAGTGTATTCACTGTACATTATCGTGCAGTGCACCGTTACTGGTTAAATGATATTTTGTATCCTTTAAAAACTTTTTTGTAAAAGTCTTATTGATCTACTGTAGCTTGGTCTTGTTAATAGGACATTAACTGTAGCTTACTAATGAGATTAATGGAAACAACAGTTAAGGAAAACGGGTCTTATTTATTTACTTAATACTCAAATAAAATAAAACAAAAACATTAAAATCACCAAAGTATTACTAAGATCAAACAGTGCAAGTATAAGTAAACCATTTCAAAGTGGCCTATAGGATTTACACAAAAGACCAACAACAACTGTCACAATGAAAGCATTTTAAACAGGCACTTACCCTTAATGTAAACAAGATACAAATCCAAAGGGAATAAAATACTAATCATAACTGAACCACAGGGAATGACCATTACAGTCTGGATAAACAAACTGCTCTGCTGTTAGATGAATTGTGAAGCATACAAGTAAGAATAACAATCTAGTATACCGTACTATAGTGTAAAAATCCAAAGTTCTGTCAAATACTGCACAGCAAAAAAATTAAAAACTACAGCATTTGTAGCCAAGTTCTATCATATATTGCTCAAAGATACAAAAAAAAACACCAAACCAGTAACATTTTTAGAATATTCACTAACTACAACTTCTGTCCAATATTGCATAAAGATCAGAAAAAAAACAATGTAAAATTAGTGAGGACACTTCAAGTTGTGTGACAGAAGCACCAGTCTGTCCACAGCATCTGGCTTCAGAGCAGCATGGTTACCTGTTATAACATTTCCTCAAGCACTGAAATCCTTCTCAGAAGGGCTGCTTGAGACTGGGCTACACTGGTACTTTTTTTGCAAGTTTCCCCAATTTGGGGAAATGTACTTCTTGTGTTTTTCCACCACTCAAGTGGACTGACACCACTGTGCACCTCAGGCATCATCAAGTGGCTCTTGATCTGTTTTTCAATGGCAGAGTGCAGAAACTCACCTTGTTTTTCTTTTTTACCCAAACATGATCGGTTCAGATGTATACAATGGTTTGAGTAGAATGGTTGGGATTTATGGGCAGATACTGTGTCACCGTTCCGCTTCATCACTGCTTTAACATTTTTGTCATTATTGCACATAATTTATGCATGGGTCAGGGCGGGATGAAGCACAGCAAGGAGGAGGGGATATGTGAGAGAGTTTTAAATAATTAAAGAAAAAAATGCTTTGGAATTGAGGACCCCCAGACAAGACAGCTTGCAAAATAAAATGAGCCGACGGGCACATGCTTCTTACAGAAATAAAAATAACTTGATCAAACCGATTTTTTTTTTTGCCCGATACCTATGGGGCTCTGTACTTCTGGTGTACTGACAGTGCGTGCCTACGTGCTCACTTTATGTATGTGCAGTAGTCTATCCTGTTAGGTTACATGAGACAGTGAATGCGTGGACAGTCAAGATGTTTTCTGCAAAGTGAGTGACATGCTTGATAATTTCAGCTTGTAAACCATTAAAACAATTAAGATATTATGGTAGACGATACATATCGCACACTCCTTACCTGACAGTTCTCATCTATCCAGATCACCTCCAAATGTATAAGAACTACAAGCTTCACCAAGAATGCTTATATGAGAATGAAGACTAGCTAGAGGCTAATGATTAATTTTAGAAAATTCACTCATCCACAACATTTTTTATTACCAGATTATGGAAAGCCTTTTCTGGAGGCATCAAGTGTAACTTTGGATGGAACAACAGCCTACCACACAGCACTGTCCTGGACAAACTCATACTTACTCACACTGGGACCATTTAGGTTAGTGAATAAATGTAACCCATTTGTTTTTGGCACATTGCATAAAAATCAAAATACTCTGTGATTACATATGCTGGGATGTGGAGAAGATATACATTACAAACAGCTAGTATCCTGGAGCCAAGAGGCAACAAAGCTAACCACTGCACCACCATAACATCCTAAAGGAATATCAAAAACAGATACATGAAAAATAAACCGTGCGTTAATATTATGTATTGGCTTCTTCTTGTACGTTACACTGCATGTGCTCTATAGATGTACCAAGTATGGCTTGCATTTCAGTATTTCTATGATTTATCTTGTTGGAAAATACAGTCCAGAGCATGAATTAACTTGACTCTTGCACACTTTGTTTATGATACTACAATCTAGGAATATGCACATTTCTAGTGCAATTCATTATTTAATTTTAATACTAGTGGAGTAATTACACTTTATTTTTATCTAATAAAAGCCACCTAGTTTAAAGTGTAATGATATAAGCAAAGTAAACAACTGTTAGGGCCCAATAGCCAGCAGGAAGCCCCCAACATACAGTACATAGAGAAGACAAAAGCTTCAAAACGGGTACACCACTTAGGTTTGCAAAAAGGACAGAAACAGGCTGCTACCCAAAAATAAAAGCAGGTGCTAGTCTAGCAAATCCAGAATGCCTCTTTTGACCTCCAGCAAAGTGTTTGCTTGTAGTTTACTAGTACTCCATGGGTTTACATGAATTTCTTCCCATATACAGCAGGTTCCCTTCCACATCCCAAAGATGCCGCTTAAACTGGCCCAAAATGAGTCCTGTAATGGACTGGCCTATTGTTAAGGATTGATTCCTAATTTTCTCCAGATAAATTGAATAAAGAGGGTAGAGATAACTGAACACATCATTTTTATTAGCCGTCTATATAAGAAAGACTCAGCAATGATAAAGTGGAAAGAAATTGTAGCTGTACACAAGCACTAACTCAATATACAGAGATATTCACATTATAACCACATTAATCACTACAAATGCATACAAGTACACTATAAACAAAGAATTCTTTACAAATGCTTTATATACTAATACACAAACAAATGCCTTACATTATTATGAGTAATAAAAATGAATTGCATTCAAATATTTGGGTAGATAAAACAGAGTTTTAGGTAGTGCTAGTTTATGGTTCACTTTAACTATTATACTGCAAATATGAACATTTTTTTAAGCTTGTAATTTAAAAATTCTGCTATATGTACACTTACATATTTACACACACATTTTAGATTTATGTGGGAATTTAATATTAAAGAGCAGGCCCCTTTCCAGACTAAAAATCTTATTTACTGCATTTCTTGCAGGATGTGTCCAGCCATTTACAGAATGTTTCTGGGAGCACATTCAAGCCAATAAAATCAAAGACCTTACAAAGTCTATTGTAGAATGCTTCACATCCTTTGATCATAGCCACACTGCCCTCTCAGGTTGTGTAGTTCACAGAACTTTAAAGACACCTTTCAAAAAAACAAACAGATAAACTATGCTCATTTTCACCCTGGGATGTCATTTTTCTCCAGGTCTTAATGACTGACAAACTTTTTAATCTCTCCCTTCATCTTCTCAAATGCCAGCTTTTCCTCACCTACTCTCACTTTTTCTCCCTTTATCTGTCGTGGCTTTGTTACCTCCTTCTCCTCCTATTTATGTTACCTGCTCTTTCCTCTTCAAGTTGCATATATAGAGTATATATGAGATTCATGCAAACTTTTTAAGCAATTTCAAAAATGTGTCTCCTAATAAAACTACTTGTATATACAGATTAGGTTTTATATTGACACTGTGGTAGAAAGTCATAACTGTCAAGAGCACCAATGCAGGCAAGACAGGAACCAACCCTGAACTTTGTGCTAATGTGTGTACACACACCATCCTACATTATGCCAATTTATAGCTTTATAGGGTCATTAATGTGACATGTACAGAGCACACTGAAATTCTTACTTGCACATACTAATCAATATACAGCATATTGCCACTCTGTGGCACCATGATTACCTCAAAATGCAAATTAACACATCTTTAAGATATGGGAAGAAACTAAAGAACCCAGAGAAAATGCACAAACTGTACCCACTTAGAGAGCGGGCTAGGAATCCATCTCGAGACTTTAAAGTTAGAAGCACTGCTTCTCCATTCCCACCCATGATTAATCACCTTTCTTTGCACAGTAACATTAAGATTAGAACATGATTATTACAGCATATCTGGCAATAACCTTTACCCAAGGCAAAGTGGAAGATCGAGGAATGTCACAATTGTTTACATGTACTTTTTAGAACTGTAGCTCAAAATTACACAATAAACTGGAAGCACAGATATCAGAAACTCCTTTATTCATTTTCGGTTTTTTAATTCACTTTTCTGAGCTTAGATTTTGTTTTCTTGAATTAGTATACTGCAAACTTGTTCATGCCAAAATTAAATGCAATCCAATGTTTTAACCATACCACAATGCAATGCAAATGAACGTGATACATTTCATTTTGCCATGGTTTGCATCATATTAAAATACTAGGGAGCTTTGCGCCCTGCTCACTTCGCTCACCAACCCCCGTGCTTGCGCTACGCGCTAGCCTCTTTGTGGTTCTGCCGCTCGCGTATGAGGATACGAATGTACAATTTGCTATTTTACATTACAGTGAGTAATTAATCATATTAAAAAATAGTAAAACTTAATAATTTGAAAGTAAATTATGTTTCATGTTGCGTTAAGAGTTATTTGCTGCGTAATACTATTTCATCCTGTTTGGCTTTGAAATTAACATGCAAACACTTTTTAAACTTACACTTTTACTGTAAACCTTCAGTAAAAAAATTTTTTATTCAATTTTCATCAAAATCGCATTTAATTTTAATTCTGTGTTTGGACTTTCATTGTGACAATGCAAAGTACAACTGCCCATGATTGAATTTTGTTTCTTTCTCTCTATTAAATAAAACAACTATTTCAAATGTTTGGCTCAGAGACTTGTAAATTGTCTTTGCCAAAGCTATTCAATTGGAAACTGTTAATGTTTTAATACGAAGATCTCCTTTGTTGTGTTACCTCCTGAAGATGTACCACATTACCTTTCTTGGATATATCCTTCTTTTAACAGTAATTTGGCTGGTGGAAGACCAGACGGTATTAACGGTTGTAGATATTCTTCATGATATTGTAAGTTGATGTTTTCATCTTCCGCACAATCATCACCAACTGTTTCAGCATAGTCTATTGATATGCAATTAACCAATTTTCCTGTGTAATCAATTGACATTTTTGGTGTTAATTCATTTGACTTCATCATTTCTCAGTGCTAGGATTGCCCGTGTACTCATTTTTACTGTTGATAACCCTTTGTGATGAAATTCTTCATTAAGATTTGGACATAACACGTCTTCTTTAATTGGGAACTTAAAGTGAGGAAAACATTAAAATTTGTAGGAGCTGAGAGACCAAGAACTGTGTCTGATAAAAGCATTCACATGAATGAGAGGTGAGAGTACCGTGTGCGTGGTTTGAAAATGGTTAAGAGGAGGGCGGGACTTGAAAACATCTCATGGCCAAAGTCTCGACTCGTGGAACTTCAAAAACTCTTCCAAAAAGTCTCATCTCGTCGCAGGACTTTTTTTATATGAATTCTTTTCACTATGGCATGTAATTTTCACATCAGTATAAAATGCAGTACAAATGAGTATTGTATTTTAAACAGTATCCATCCAACGTGGATCATAACTAAAAGCAAAGCAAAACCATTACATTTTACTTAATGGCTGCTCCAAATGTAATTGCTTTTCAATTCAAGACCACATGCCAAAACTAAATGTAATCAAATGACCAATCAGCATCAAGATATGGGGCAACAGCATGAACAACTGAAATAATAAGAATTCCACTTCCAAACCTTTCAGTGATCTGGCAACAAGCAAAATGTCTGTCAATGTGGAGTAATTCATCGAAACCTTGAGAAGTATGTTTTATGTCTTGCTGAGAAAGTTCATTCTTATGTCAAATTGACTAAATAATGTGTTATGCTTGCCTTATATCATATTGTTTCATTCTTCTTGTGATAGTCCTGACCGACACATGAATACATTTTAGCAATTTCTGGTGCTGTTGTCCCTATCACCTGGTATTTACAAAACATATTTAAGGGAGTACCTTTGTACAGACACCTCGATTGATGATCAATGTACTGGGATTGTACACTGCAGCTCTTTGAGACATTAACACTTAAATGTGTTCTAAGGATGTTACTGTAGAAGTTGCAAATCCTTCATCTGTTGCTGTTTCTATATTACACCCACCCTTTCAAGCAGCCAGCTAACATGGAAGAAAATAAAATCATAAGCTTCCAGCTGTTCAATGAGACAGCCTTATCAAATCCCTGTTCATCACCTTTAGCGTTTGTTGAACACACTTGTGATTGGAACACCCCTTCGCTCAATTGTTGACAGCCCTTGCTCTTCCTTCTGATGCAGATTGGTCACTTGATTAAATTCAGGTTTGGCATGATTAACGCATGTTTTGAATCGAAATGTAATACACTCACCTTCTAAGCAAAATGCAACATGTTAGCACTGCTTTTAATTATTGTACATAATCTATGAACATTGAAAAAAATGTTATATGCTTTTGCATTTTATTTTAAACTGGCGAAAAAACTGTGTGCTGTAATAGATCATTTGGTGGATATGTTTTAATTAGGGCACAATAAATCCAGTTTCGAAATTAAATGCACCTTGTGCATAATCACTGCACTGAAATTTAGTTAACATTTTGGACTGCAATTAATTTTGGCACAAATAAGGTTCCATACAAATTAACAAAAGCTGACACGAGAGCAATAAACTGGAAGCACAGGTGATATGAGAAACAATATTTTTTGAATGTCACCTTTACAATTCACTTTTCTTAACTTATTGAAAAAAACGAAATCTAAGTACAGTACGGTGCAAAGAATGAAAAGCTCGCGCAAGCGCAAATGACAATGAATTATAAAAAATACTGCAACTTGATGGTTTCTCATTTTCATTAGCCAGCAATGTTTCAGACAAAATGACTATATAATAATTAGAAATACGTGTGGAAATATGAATTCCGGTGTATGACGCAAAAGTAAACAAGCCTTGCTGGAGACACTGGTTTGACAATGGCGGTTAAAAATCACTAATACATATAGGAAAACATAGCTAAATCTTTAACAAACACACACACGTGCATCTATTATGACATACTGTTATCCATGCAAGGCACAATCTCGAAAACCCTCACAATCCTTCATACGGAGCAATAACTAAGTCATCTTACGTGAAACGAAGCATACTTCGTTGCTAGTACTATAGGTACTACCGTGTGAAAACAAAACAATCAGCTATCGGTCTATAGAAACAATCAGCCACCTTGGCAGAGTTCCCATTGCAGTTGCTTCCACATGGGAAGTCCGCTTCGTACTTAATGACATTTAAAGTGACGCATGAGACCGATCTCTCGTTCTGTGTCACACATACGTAGAAAACGGATAAGCACGCAACAAGCTGTTTCTGACCCGACGGTGCCACTACCGGGCTCGCGTCCAAAGGTCTTGGCGGCTTTCGGATCTTTGGCTCTTCATCGGAGGAAAACATGTACGCTGGGCGTCTTCGATGCGCAAACTACTGCCACGGAGATTCGGCCCAGTGAGAAGGGGTGGGGGGTGGCAGTTGACGAGTCTTCTTACCTTATCCTCTCGCATCACCGGCCTCGCCTTTAATTCTTCAATGTAGATTAAAGGAGTTGTTGGCAACTGCTCCTGTCGGAAAAATCTTCAGTGTTCAGCTTGATGATCACATCCAGGAGCAAGAGAAATTCTTTAATTCCTTTATTTCAGACTTTCGGCCTCGCACTCAACCCAACGCCTACGTAAACCAAAACAGCACTAACCAAAAACACTCGCTCAACCAGTCCCTGACGGCGACAAATGAAACGAAAAGCTGAGTAAACTAGGGGCGGTAACTAGGGCTGGCCGCGTGCGCTAAACGGAAGAGACAACAGCAGTGGCTTCTGGGATTTGTGGTCTGAGGTTTTTGGGCGGCTTTTTATTGGTAAATGGCACGTGATCGTGCGGATCATGGGAATTGTAGTATGAAATATTCGCTGACTAATACAGTGCCTTTTTTTTTTTGCTGTTGAGTGACTCATAGCGTTTGCTCACTGCTTGAACGAGGTAAGCATTCATAATCAATAACGACAATGGAATTAACAATTACGACAGCACCCAATGACTTGTCAAATTAACATTTAGAAATACCTAAAACGAATTTCTGATACCTTAAGCTTTTCAGATACAGAATCTCAGTTCAAGATATCACCAAATATATTTCTTTACATCATATATTTGCATTTACTTGCTTAGCAGACGTTTTTATCCAAAGCGACTTAAAAAAGATGTCAACATAATCGCATAAACATCAGTCTGGGGGACAGACTGGGAACAAGGATTGCAGGACAGGTTACAAATTGAACATCACAAGTAAAGAGCTCAGAGCAAAATATACGCTACTTACAATTTCTAGGTTACAAAAACCGAACACCATCAGTTAGACTGAATTTCACAGAACAAGGGAGCCTTCAGACACTTCATAAACATAGTGAGGGTCTCATAAGTTAGAATGAAGTTGGGCAGCTTATTCCACCAGTTAGCAGCTCCACGTGAAAAGAGCCAGAGGTGGCATCAACAGACACCATTCATCAGCAGACTTGAGTGGTCGAGAAGGAGCATGGGGCTTCATGAGTTTATCCTATATATATATATACAGTATATATTGTAACAAGGGACTTCTATCTATCTATCAATATAGGCGCCTGACCCGACACAGAAGGACACAGAGCCACGTAATAAACCAATGGACTTTTTATTTTTCTTCACCTGTGGGCGCACGTCTTCCCCGTGACTCACAGGCAATACACAGTCCCGCAATACACAGTCCAACACAGCAATAAATGTGAAAAAATGTTGTAAACAAAGAATGCTTTCAGAAATATAAATGATTGTTTATTGTTATCAATTTACAAAATGCAAAGTGAGCGAACAAAAGAAAAATCTAAATCAAATCAATATTTGATGTTACTACCTTTTGCCGTCAAACCAGCATCAATTCTTATAGGCCCACTTGCACAAAGTCAGGGATTTTGTAGGATTCTAGTCAGGTGTCTGATCAACCAATTCTACCAAACAGATGCTAATGATCATCAATGTCACACGTAGGTTGAAACACAGTCATTAACTGAAACAGAAACAGCTTAAAACTGGGTGAGGAACAGCCAAACTCTGCTACCAAGGTGAGGTTGTGGAAGACAGTTTCATGTCATGGCAAGATTGAGCACAGCAACAAGACACAAGGTAGTTCTACTGCATCAGCAAGGTGTCTCCCAGACAAAGATTTCAAAGCAGACTGGGGTTTCAAGATGTGCTGTTCAAGCTCTTTTGAAGAAGCACAAAGAAACGGGCAACGTTGAGGATCATAGACGCAGTGGTTGGCCAAGGAAACTTAGTGCAGCAGATGAAAGACACATCAAGCTTATTACCCTTCGAAATCGGAAGATGTCCAGCAGTGCCATCAGCTCAGAACTGGCAGAAACCAGTGGGACCCAGGTACACCCATCTACTGTCCGGAGAAGTCTGGCCAGAACTGGTCTTCATGGAAGAGTTGCAGCCAAAAAGCCATACCTCTGACGTGGAAACAAGGCCAAGCGACTCAAGTATGCACGAAAACATAGGAACTGGGGTGCAGAAAAATGGGAGCAGGTGCTCTGGACTGAGGAGTCAAAATTTGAAATATTTGGCTGTAGCAGAAGGCAGTTTGTTCGTCGAAGGGCTGGAGTACAATAATGAGTGTCTGCAGGCAACAGTGAAGCATGGTGGAGGTTCCTTGAACGTTTGGGGCTGCATTTCTGCAAATGAAGTTGGAGCTTTGGTTAGGATTAATGGTGTTCTCAATGCTGAGAAATACAGGCAGATACTTATCCATCATGCAATACCATCAGGGAGGTGTATGATTGGCCCCAAATTTATTCTGCAGCAGGACAACGACCCCAAACATACAGCCAAAGTCATTAAGAACTATCTTCAGCGTAAAGAAGAACAAGAAGTCCTGGAAGTGATGGTATGGCCCCCACAGAGCCCTGATCTAAACATCATCGAGTGTGTCTGGGATTACATGAAGAGACAGAAGGAGGTGAGGAAGCCTACGTCCATAGAACATCTGTGGTTAGTTCTCCAAGATGTTTAGAACAACCTACCAGCCGAGTTCCTTCAAAAACTGTGTGCAAGTGTGCCTAGAAGAATTGATGCTGTTTTGAAGGCAAAGGGTGGTCACACCAAATATTGATTTAATTTAGATTTCTCTTTTGTTCATTCACTGCATTTTGTTGATTGATGAAAATAAATGATTAACACTTCCATTTTTGAAAGCATTCTTTGTTTACAGCATTTTTTCACACTTGCCTAAAACTTTTGCACAGTACTCTGTGTGTGTGTATTATATATAATATAATGCTCAAAAAAAATAAAGGACCACTTTTTAATGAGAGTATAGCATCAAGTTAATGAAACGTCTGGGCTATTAATCTGGTCAGATAAGTAGCAGAGGGGGTTGTTAATCAGTTTCAGCTGCCTTGGTGCACTAGAGGGGCAGCAATGAGACGACCCCCAAAACAGGAATGGTTTAGCAGGTGGAGGCCACTGACATTTTTCCCTCCTCATCTCTTTTTTTCACTTGTTTTCCATTTGGCTACGGTCAGGTGTCACTACTGGTAGCATGAGGCCATACCTGGACACTACAGAGGTTACACAGATAGTCCAACTTCTCCAGGATGGCAGGCACATAAATACATGCCATTGCCAGAAGGTTTGCTGTGTCTCCCAGCACAGCCTCAAGGGCATGGAGGAGATTCCAGGAGACAGGCAGTTACTCTTGGAGATAGACAGGGCCCCTCGTAGAAGGTCCTTAACCCATCAGCAGGACTGGCCGGTATCTGCTGCTTTGGGTAAGGAGGAACAGAATGAGCACTGACAGAGCCTACAAAATAACCTCCAGCAGGCAGGCCACTGCTGTGAATGTCTCAGACCAATCGAAAACAGACTTCATGAGGATGGCCTGATGTCCTCTAGTGGGCCCTGTGCTCACTGCCTGGCATCGTGAAACTCGATTGGTATTTGCCATAGAATACCAGAATTGGCAGGTCCACCACTGGTGCCCTGTGCTTTTCACAGATGAGAACGGGTTCACCCTGAGCACATGTGACAGACATGAAAGGGTCTGGAGAAGCCGTGGAGAATGTTATGCTGCCTGTAACATCGTTCAGCATAGCCGGTTTGTTGGTGGGTCAGTGATGGTCTGGGGAGGAATATCCATGGAGGGATGCACAGACTTGTACAGGCTAGACAACAACACCTTGACTGCCATTAGGTATCAGGATGAAATCCTCAGGCCCTATGCTGGTGTAATGGGTCCTTGGCTCCTCCTGGTGCACGACAATGCCCGGCCTCATGTGGCAAGAGTATGCAGCCAGTTCCTGGAGGATGAAGGAATTGATACCCTTGACTGGCCCCCACACTCTGCTTGCCTGACCTAAATCCAATAGAATACCTCTGGGACATTATCTTTCGGTCCACTCGACTGTCCAGATCTGAGAGGAGATCCCCTAGGGCACCATCCGTCGTCTCATTAGGAGCATGCCCAACATACCAACTACAGAGTACCATTTGGAGTTGCTGCAATGAAATTTCGGCAAAATGGACCAACCTGCTGCATCATTTTTGCACTTTGAATTTCAGGGTATCTTTGCATTCAGCCCTCTGTAGATTGATCTTTTTTATTTCCACCAAACGATATGGCATCCTTTTGACCCTAACACATTACCCAGTCCATATCAGTAGAGATATCCAGCAGGATTTTTTTCCCATTGAGATCTGATGTGTTTTCAAAGCGTTCCTTTAATTTTTTTGAGCAGTTATATATATATTATATATATATATATATACTGTATATATATTATATATATGTGTGTGTGTGTATAATAGGTTTTGACCCATTGACCACACTGTAGGCAAGCATCAAAAATTTGAACTGCATATATGCTAATATACTGTATAGCCAATACAGTGGTCTGAAAAGAGGAGTGGCATATGCTTGCCTTGACTGATTGATCACCAGACGCACTGCCGCATTTTGAATCATCTGCAGTAGCTTGGTAGCACTTGCTGGTACTCCTGCCAACAGAGTGGTGCAGCAGTCTAAAGTCTGGACCAGGAGCTGCGCTGCATACTCCCATCAAATATGGTCTGATCTTATGGATGTTGTATGGAGTGAATCTGCAAGACCGAGAGACTGTGGTAATATGGTCAGTGAAGGACAGCTGGTCATCTATTACCACCCCAAGGTTGCGCACCAACTTTGCAGGTGTTAGTAAATAATTTGCCAAGCAAAACAGAGTTGTGATGCTAAATTGACGGATGAGCTGAGATAACAAGAAGGTTGGTCTCTACCAGGTTGAGCTAGAGATGGTGTTCCTTCACCAAGGACCTGTTGTCCTTAAATTTTGTGGGGAATGCATTACATCTTTTCAGAGTCGGACTTCAGCTTTATAGTATGGGATACTTCACTACTTGGCCTGCGTCCTCACTTTCCCTCTAGATGGGCCTTTTAATGTCCTTCTGAGAGAGACACCTCATGAAAGCTCTAAGTCTTTCCACAAATTTTAAGGTTAGCCACTGAGAAAAAGGCTTAACTTTCTGAACATACAAAACGACGCTTTGCTTGGAATTTGGGGCCTGATTTGGTTAACATTTATTTGTATTACAAGAGAACAAATAACCACAAAATTTCCGCGACAAACAATAACCCACAACTGCTTTTGCAGTGTTTATTCCCCAGAGGCTGTCCTTTAACACATAGCTTTGCATGTTGGAGCTTTTGTTAAATTTAAAGCATACAGTGTCATAAATCATCTTCTCTGCAGAAGGACATGGCAACATTCTGGTTCAACTAGCTCTCCCAGACCCAAGTTAACCCTTCACTGCCAGTGCAAGAAAGAAAAGGACTATGAAAGAAGCTTTAAAGCCTACAGATGCTGTGGTTTTGATTCAATCTTGCCCACTTTAAGAATGCAGGGTTATATGCCAGCAATAGGGGGAAAACGGTGTATTGGATGTTTATTATATATCTTTAGGACTCACTTTCATAATTAGTTTTGTGTGGAGACTCTTCTCACTTTTTAAGGATTGTAAATATGTTTGCACTTAAGAAAAAGAAGAAAAAAAAAAAAACTTGTTACCAGCTTGACTGGAGCACATTCCTTTAGAGATCAATCATAGCCTTTACACGTTAATAAGTGCAAAACGTATGAAAGAGGTTCTACCTGGCCATGAAAGCAATGTCCCCAAGGCAATTTTATTTGAGTACATGGTAGCAAGGTGGTTTATCCATAAGTCTATGAGCTTCAATGATGTACAGTGGATATAGAAAGTGCTCAGACCCCTTCACATTCTGCACTGCTCATCACCTGTCTAATACAATACAATTCAATACTGTTTATTTTTATATAGCCCAAAATCACACAAAAAGTGCCGCAATGGGCTTTAACAGGCCCTGCCTTATTACAGCCCCCCAGCTTTGACTCTCTGAGAAAACAAGAAAATACTCCCCCCCCCCAAAAAAAAAAACCCTTGTAGGGTACAAAAATGGAAGAAACCTTGGGAAAGGCAGTTCAAAGAGAGACCCCTTTCCAGGTAGGTTAGGCGTGCAGTGGGTATCAAACAAAGGGGATAAATACAATACACAGAACAGAACACAAGTACTCATCAATACAATATAATACTGAAATAGGAATCTTACAAGAACAGAGCAGAAGATATCACTTAATATGATCTGGATTTGTTTTGAGTCCTGGAGACCTCGGCCATCAAGCTGCCTCCCCCTATTGGCCATTCCACAGCTGAGACAGCGCTGGGCCAGCCAATCCGATGAAAGGACCCCTCTACCCGATGATTCCTGCGATTCTCCATCAGAGAGGCAGGCAAAACAATTTGTCAAGTGGGCAGTGGCACTAAGTGCCATATTTGAGTACCCAGAAGAGACACAGAATAGGTAAGGGTTAGTAACAAATTATAACTATCATATTACTTATGTTTTAGTGCTAATAACTAACAACAGAGATGCCGTCTGTACAGTTAATCAGCAGCTCTAGTCAGAGTTGCTAAACTAAAGTAGTGAGTCTTCAGCCGGGATTTGAAAGCTGCAACGGAAGGGGCATCTCTTATACTAGCAGGCAGACCACTCCACAGTTTAGGGACCCTATAACTAAAAACTCAACCTCCCACTGTTATTTTATTAATCATTGGAATCATAAGCGGGCGGCATGGTGGAGCAGTGGTGGCGCTGCTGCCTCGCAGTAAGGAGACCCGGGTTCGCTTCCCGGGTTCTCCCCTTGTCTGCGTGGGTTTCCTCCCACAGTCCAAAGACATGCAGGTTAGGTCGATTGGCGATTCTAAATTGGCCCTAGTGTGTGCTTGGTGTGTTTGTGTGTGTGTCCTGCGGTGGGTTGGCGCCCTGCTCAGGATTGGTTCCCTGCCTTGCGCCTTGTGTTGGCTGGGATTGGCTCCAGCAGACCCCCGTGACCCTGTGTTCGGATTCAGCGGGTTGGAAAATGGATGGATGGATGGAATCATAAGCAGGCTGGCACCTTGAGATCTTAATGTGCATACTGGTTTGTAAGTCATCGTAAGTTCAGACAAGTAAGCCGGATCTTGGCCATTTAAGGCTTTATATGTTAAAAGGAGGGTTTTGAAATCTGCCCTAAACTTAACTGGGAGCCAGTGTAAGGATTTTAGAACTGGAGTTATGTGTTCGTATTTCCTTATTCCTGTAATAATTCTTGCAGCAGCATTTTGGATTAACTGGAAGCTCTATAAAGAACAGTTTGAACATCCAGTGAGCACTGCATTGCAGTAGTCAATCCTACTAGAAATAATGCATGAATTAATTTCTCAGAATCCCACTTATTTAGAAAACACCTCAATTTCCCAACATTTTTAAGATGGAAGAAACATGATTTAGACAACTTTGTAATATGCGCTTTAAATGACATGCTAGAGTCAAAGATAACTCCTAGATTGTGGCTGATTCAGAAAAATTAATGGCGATTCCAACCGAGTTAAATTATGACAAAATACTGTTGCGATCAGTGTTTAAAGCCAAGTAGTTCTCATCCATCTACTCATTTAATTCACTAACACAATACTATCCCTACAGTGAAGAATTGTGGTATTTCTCAAAGAGAGGGACAGGGAGATGGTCAGAACTGAGAGAAGAATGAATGCAGCCAGATACAGAGAGGTCCTTGAAGAAAACCTGCTCCATAGTGTACACCACCTCACACTGGGATGACGGTCTATGATGATGTATCTAGATTGAACATTGATGCTATGTATGGTATTTCCAAATTGCTTACTACACATCAATATTGCTGCTACTTCTTTGTCTTGTCTCGTTTGTGTTTTAGAGAAAATGTGTGGAGTGACCTAAAGATGGAAGTTTACAGACGCTCCCCATCCAATCAAATGGAGCTTGAGAGAATCTGTCAGGAAGAATGGGATATACTGCCCCAATCCAGGCATGCAAAGCTTATTGTAACTTACCCAAGAAGACTTACAGCTCTAAGCACTGTCAAAGAGGCTTCTACAAAGTACTAAATTAAGGGTCTAAACGTTTTTTTTTTTTCTGATTAGAAATATCCTTTATTAATCCCTGAGGAGTAACCGTCTTTTCGCATGACCTTTGGAGGTCAGAGTGCAGGATGTGGAGAGATTTCAGTTTTTGATTATAAATTTGCCAAACCTTCTGAAAATGTGTTTTCACTTTATCATTATGGGTTACTGCAAAAATGGGAAATGTATTAAATCTACAAAACAAAGTGTAAAGAAAGTCATGGGCTCGGAATGCTTTCTGAATCCACTGTGAATATCTGGTTTAGCGTGAAGGAGTTTGAAAAAGATTGCAAAAGCATAGAGAAAATAATAAAGCTAGTTAGGCTACAAGATTTAACTGACGTGAATGTTATATGAAATTTATATACAGATATAAAAAATAAGCAAGTGACTGCTTAGAGGAGAAAACAGGAAAAATAATTCTGCTCAAATTGTAACTGCAATTGGTTTTAGACTAAAACAAATTATAGCAAATATAAGTATTCCTCACTGTGCCACAAATAATTCATACAATTAAAAAATTGCACTTTTTAATATATAAAAAGTTGAACTAACATTTGTTGTAAAAACAACTTGAATACATTTCCATATGCTCAGTATTTGAATAGTATTGTAGTATAGGATTCTGGTTAGCACACACTTGCATTACAGCTGTAAAATGCACATGACAACGCAACAATTCCTTTGGTTTCCAATATTTACAGTTTAGTTTTTAACAGTTATTCGGTGGAAATCAGCATCTCACTTGATCATTTGGCTAAAACTAAAGTCTAAGGTGATGTCAAATTACACGAATTCTAGTCAGAAGGGATGTCTGCCATTGCTATTCTCGTGGTCAGACCATGTCAGATTACACAACGTCGAATTAGACAACTCCATGACAAACTTTTAGCACGATTTCACACTTCCAAAGTATTGCGTGCTCCTCTCTTTTTCTGAGAGCCAACACAGACAGTTTCTGTGCAGAACGGTTAACAGGTACAAGTTCAGCCACAATCTTGGACTTTTTTTTTTTTTTTTTAACTTTCCTGTATACGAAGTATAGGGAAAGTACTGTAATCGTCCAAAAATTCAAATGTCAAGATTTTGATGAATCTCAACGTTTTACACCTTCCCGAGTCCAGAAATACCATTTTTGGAATTATGTCTGTGTGTGTATGTAAACATGATAACTTGAGCACGCTTTCACTTAAGTCAACCAAATTTTGCATATAAGTATTAGGTACAACTACAACCTTTGAGCTATTTCCATTAACTGGAAGTGGTACACTTTACCTTTTATTTATGCAGCTGCAGAGTCCGATTTATTCAACTTTAGTTTTATAATAATTGTTCAATAGATTATTAATTTGATTTGTTGTTGCTGGTTCTTTAGTGTACATAATATAAAAATATAAATTGTCTTGCAGTTTATTCAAATATCCATCTGCTTATCTTAATATATGACAAAGTCTAGGGGAGACCACAAATTTTTTTTTCCTCTTTTTCACATTATCATTGCATGTAAAACACGAGATATCGGACACACAAGTCTCTGTTCGGTTTGCAAGGTCCAAAACCTCTGTGTTTATTATTTGTACGCATTGTACTTCTTGCTGAGCACTCACTGGTTGTCAACTCTTGCATACACAGAGCCCACCCCTATAACTTAAGACAAAATCAAACCTGTTTGCACCTCATCCTAACAAAATCAGGCCGGTCAGACTGAGTCACTTGGTATGTCAGTGATAGGACTACTTCATGCTTGCCCCCACCTACCTGAGATTATGCAAATAAAGTCTATGACTGAAAATCACTGGAAGAGTCAAGAAATGTGACATGGCCTGTAATTATAAAACAGTTAATTGAATCATGGACATGCAAGTCAGACAAAAAGAAAATGTCAGCCAAACATTGTAAAACTAAACTAATATGGAGGAATATTTCAGACAAAAAATAATCAAATGCACCAATTAATGTGTTATGAAATGTGAAAGTAAATTAATAACACAATGATACAACCTCATTTTACTGTCCACTACAAACCTGTTATTGACAGCAGAATCTCTCTACTATCCACGCTAGACGTTTTTATGCGTGTTGTTGGTTGGGTGCGGTTTGTTTTTATTACAATAATTTATTTATTTTGGGAGCTTTCATTTCCAAAAAAATATATAATCTATATGAGCAGACCATGAAATGTTTCATGGATTTTTTTTGTCTTTATCTACGCATTTTTATTTCTTCATTTATTTTTTTCAGTGACACCACATGCATCATGAAATACACAATGAATTTCACCCATCAAAGTTGTGAGGGTGGCTTCTAGTGAGTTCTGTTTTTGATTGGGGAATCCTGTGTAGAGTGGATATTAATCTATGCCCTTCTTGTATCACATTTCCAGCAGATTATTTAGCTGTAGAGTCCTAATGTTGAATTCAGAGCTTCCAGAATTCATGTACTTTGCTTCGTTCAGTAAATCTGGGCAACTTTTCTTGTACTCCAATCCACCACACATACATAATAAATCAAAAACCAATACTCACTAGAGCCCACCCCATTAATCGTGATGGGTAAAAATTAGTTTTTATTTCATTGCGTATTTTAGATTATGTGTTGTGTTACCGAAATAAATGAAACATAATTAAACAACTGAATAAATAATCCACAAAACCATGTTTCATAAAAATTATCTGTACTCACATATTGCATTTTTATTTGTTTATTGTCATATTTCACAATTATTTGCGTATTTATTTATTTAGTCTGAAGTATTCCTCTATAGGCTAAAGGGAAGTGGTCTCTGCTTGAAAATAGATAGCAGGGTTACCTTAGAAAACAGAATACAGTTTGCCCAAGAAAAAAAAAAAAAAACACCTCTCTCAGATTTTTGTCAATTCAAAATCAAGCGGCTGCAACACTAATTTGGAAACATTCAGCCATCTAATTCTTCAAAATCTATCAAGTCTGCATTTCTAATAATTAGGAGCAAAGGATGCCAGCTTAAGAGAGTGAAGATCATACAATAGCTGCAACTTCCTAATAATATTAAAATCGATTTCAAATGCATCTTAAGAAGCTCAAACTGTATCAAAACTGCAAATCATTAGTATGTTAGCAACAGAAAACAGGGTATCAGGAATCTTCCTCATTCTTTAATTGTGGTTGCCTGTACGCCCGTTTAGAAAATTATTACCAGATTTACTTAATGGACAATTAAATCAAACGGTTGGGTGTGGGAAAGGTTTTAACTAAGGAAGAACAAACTGATTATGAATTCAACTAAACAAATCTGAGTATCCCCCATTCTCAGTTTTCTATTCCCAAATATATCCTAGTAAAAAGGCCAGAGAGTAGTATTCACCATAGTGCAAGTACAGATTAAGAAAATACTGTTGGGCACTGAATCCTATAAGAACATCCTGAGGAAAAGTGCAGAAATTCAGTCTGACCATAAAGAAAAAATAAATAAAAACATAAAACACTGTCTTTGAAAACAATGAAATCTGGAAGCCGACACAGAACAGATAAAAATGATAATTTTACTTCACAAACTTAGGCTAATTTTTGAAGAAAAAAAAAAAAAAAGCATCATACACATGCCAGTGAATGACAGTTCCACAAGGATGACTGGCTCATAGTGTATACTGTGGTCAAAAATGTGCAGATTTTTAAACCAGGTAAAGATGGAAATTTCCGTATAGATTAAAACACAATAACTATTCTGTTAAAGTTAACCTTTTCACACCAATGAAATGGAGTTTAGAGAAGGTGAGGGAGGGAAGTGACGCAGGGAGTAAGGTGGATGGTAGTGAAAATGCTTCTGGCAAAAAACATGTATATGATAATTGTAGGATTTTATTTTAGTCCTTTTTTGGCTCCTCGTACACTGGCTCTTCATCTTCCGCTTTGTCCATCCCTTCTACCAGTTTTTTATCTGGGACCCAAAGTCCTGAGTCAATGCACCTCTGCATGTGGTACTTGGCTACCTGTCAGCAAAACGAAATTCACAATTACACAAGCAAGTTCTAAGTACCATCTACAAGTAAAATGACTTTCAAAATAAAAGTTATTTATTTAAATAACCTTAAAGTGTTTGAACATACATTTTAAGTACTAGGGTGTTGTACCGTGTTAGCCATTATGAATGTAGTGAGAAGTCAAGTAAAATGACACCTTTGATGATGACACCTCGAAAGCTTGCACATTGTAATCTTTTTTAGTTAGTCAATAAAAGGTGTCATCAAGAGAAGGCCAGAAGGAGTTGCATTGTGTCTTTGTAGACCCAGGGAAAGCATATGACAGGGTGCCTTGAGAGGAGTTGTGGTATTGTATGAGGAAGTCGGGAGTGGCAGAGAAGTTTGTAAGAGTTGTACAGGATATGTACGAGGGAAATGTGACCGTGGTGAGGTCTGTGGTAGGAGTGACGGATGCATTCATCATGGAGGTGGGATTACATCAGGGATCAGCTCTGAGCCCTTTCTTATTTACAATGGTGATGGACAGGTTGACAGACAAGATTAGACAAGAGTCCCCATGGACTATGATGTTTGCTGATGACATTATGATCTGTAGTGATAGTTAGGAGCAGGCTGAGGAGACCCTGGAGAGGTGGAGATATGCTCTAGAGAGGAAAGGAATGAAGGTCAGTAGGAACAAGATAGAATACATGTGTGTAAATGAGAGGGAGGTCAGTGGAATGGTAAGGATGCTGGGAGTAGAGTTGGCGAATGTGGATGAGTTTAAAGTGGCAGGAGTGATTTGTGACAGACAGATATCAGCCAGAGTGAAAGGGAAGGTCTACAAGACAGTAGTGAGACCAGCTATGTTATATGGGTTGGAGACGGTGGCACTGACCAGAGAGAAGGAGACAGAGGTGGAGGTGGCAGAGTTAAAGATGCTAAGATTTGCACTGGGTGTGACAAGGATGGATAGGATTAGAAATGAATAGATTAGAGGGTCAGCTCAAGTTGGACAGTTGGGAGACAAAGTCAGAGAGGAGAGATTGCACTGGTCTGGACATGTGCAGAGGAGAGATGCTGAGTATATTGAAAGAAGGATGCTAAGGATAGAGCTGCCAGGCAAGAGGAAAAGAGGGAGGCCTAAGAGAAGGTTTATGGATGTGCTGAGAGAGGACATGCAGGTGATGGGTGTGACAGAGCAAGAGGCAGAGGACAGAAAGATATGGAAGAAGATGATCTGCTGTGGCAACCCCTAATGGGAGCAGCCAATAGAAGAAGAAGAAGAAGAAGAATAAAAGGTGTCATTTTACTTGACTTCTCAAAACATATATTTGATGAATTAACTGTATGGCTCTTATGAACATAGAAATACATCAAGTATATGATCAGTACATTATACAGTCTATAAACACAATAGGCTGCCTTTTTTAAGAATGCAGCAATTTATTCCTATAGGCTACAACAGCAAAGTAATAAGTTCATTACTATGTAGTTGTGTCACTGTACTAGGACAAAAACACAATCTACACACAACTGTAACACAATATACAGCAAAATTAACAAAAATCAGAAAATAATGTGCAACAGAAAGGACATATTAAAAGAGGAGAATAACAGAGTACTGTATTAAGAAAAAGAACTTCCTCCATTAGTGCAGCACTGAGGCTTATTGTGTCAGTGTGGTTAAGAGCTTCTAATAATAATGACTAAGAGCTTACCCAAGTTACATTAAAGTCATAATAATTTTTTTTATATATAGTTCTCTTTGCAAATGACCTTCAGGAGGTCAGAGTGCAGGGTCAGCCACTGTATAGTGCCAATGGAGCAATTTTCAGATGAAGGGATCCCTTCTGGCAGTGACGGTATTTGAACCGGCAACCCTCCAGATTCCAGCAAAGGACCTTGGCTTGACAGCCACCAATCCGCCTAGGTCTGAATGTCTTAATGCAACAGCAGCTATGTCCATCTCTGTCTCCATATCAATCCAAGCTGAACTACATTTTGCAGATCACTCAGAATTTGCATAGATTTTCTCTCGTTTCTCCTGGTTTTGAACATTACATATTCTGATGTTTAAGTTAGGTTAAGCTTGACTTTTTTTTTTTTTTGTAAGAACTGGGGAGAATGTGCGCTCATTCCTAATTGTTTAATTCTTAATTAAAGGCTTTACATGTGGTAAAACACAAATCTTTTATAATTTACAGCAGAGGTGAGTAATGTCAGTCCTGGAGGACTTCAGGTTTTTGTTCCAACCCAATTCCTTAATTGGAAACCAATTCTTGTCAATAACCAATCCTATTTAATTTCATGGATTGTCAGTATTTTAACTCTACAATGTCAGGTCATTCTTATATAGTAGACTTTTACTTTTCCAAGGATATGATCCAAATGATTTAAAGCCTAAAACTGACAAGTAATGCTCAGTCTTTCACGATTTATTTTCAGTTTCCTTCTGAATGTTTTATTAAATCAGATAGTTCACGATGAATACATACAAGTGTACACAGAAATAATTAATTTGAAGTACTGCTGGTTCCATTGTCATTTGCAAGTTATTGCTAATAAAAAGCAATTAAAAACAGCTGTTTAAAACTAAAACAAGCAATTAAGGATGGGCAATCTTAAAAAGCAAGGCAACTAATATGATCCAGAAAACTGCAGTATAAGCAATAAGTATTTTATCAGTTGACTTCTCATTATCTAAGTGGGTTGGAACAAAAACATGCTGCCACCATGGCCCTCCAAGACCAACGTTACACACCCTGGTTTAGAGGAAATATATGCAGCAGGAAAAAAAAGGTAAATAAAAATTGTCCTCTGTGAAAACTCAATTAACTTTTCCATCTACTAAACTAAATATAATTTGAACCACAGGCACCAGGTAAAGTTTGATTAGCAAATATTTGGTGTGTAGCCCAAAGGACTGGATTTACATAAAGACTAGAAACGTGTTTAGTTTGGCATTAACCAAGAGTGCTACCACAAGCATTCAGTGGAAAGGCTGTTGATGCATTTGTGTTTGCAAGAGGCTATAAGCAATTCCAAAGGAACTTAAAGTGAAATATTTCCCAATTACAAAAAATCATCTATGGATATAGAAATAAAAAAAAAATGTTAAACTACAAAGACCAATCAAAAGCAGGTTGGTTGTTTTGATACTGATCAACAGAAAAGAAATTCGAATCTAAAAGTGAAAACAGATCTCTCAAGGTAGTCTGAATGAACTACAAATATAGAACACAAAAGAACTGACTGCACAAGTATTCAACCTCTTCAATATGCCAACTTACAAGTCCTTGGTGCAGCAAACTGATTTTATAAGTCAGTGGACAGAAAAGAAGAAGTCAGGGGTGCAGTTAAATCAATCATTAAGAAATAGAAGGAGTGTGGCACAGCTGTAAATCTACCCAGTGCAGGCCATTCACAAGAAGATCATGCAAGAAGATGACAAGTGTGGGAGGCTAGCAAGAGACCTTTAAGAACTGTGGAGGACTAACAACCTGAAGTGGCTGAGATCGGAGACACTATGCATACAACAACTATTGCCTGGGTACTTTACCAGTCGCAGCTTAATGGGAGAAAGCCACTGTTAAAAATTATAGCTCAGCTACAGCTTACAAGAAAATACATGGGAGACTTTGATGTCGGTTGTAGGAAGGTTTTCCAAGGTCTGACGAGACCAAGCATGGAGCTTTTTGGCCATCAGATAAAAGTATGCTAGACACAGGTCAAACCCTGCACATTTTCAAAAATGCATTATCCTCAGCGTGATGCATGGTGGTTTTAGCATTATACTATAGGGATGTTTCTCTGTGGCTGGCTCTGGGAGGCTTGTGAGGGCAGAAGATGAAAGGAATGCAGCAAAATATAAGTAAATTCTGCAAGAAACCTGAAGCCAAAGCTACTCAGGAATGGCTTCAAAACAATCATGGTGTCCTGGATTGGCCAAGTCAGTGTCAACCCAAATGAAAATTTGTGGCTGGACTTGACAAGGCTTTTCACTCACAATCACCATGCAATATGACGCAGCTTGAGCAGTTTTGCAAATATGAATGGGAAAAAAACCCAGCAGTGGACAAATGTCCAAAGCTGAATAAAAATGAAGATTTTCTCTAACCTGGTCTTTACTAAATCTGAAGTATTATAACTGGACAACATTACTTGCTAAGTACAAGTAAGATGACACAGAGACTGAATGCAACTTTCTCTAAGCATATACTGTATATGGCAGTCAACTTCTGTTTCTTAGAGTTTGTAAGATAACACAATTCAGCCAAGATTAAACATACTTTTGCCTAGGAGGCTTTTTGGAGTTGAACATCAACTTGTTGCTTTAAACATAGTTTTTCTTATGTATAGTAGCAATGAAAAAGTCAATAATGCATCCTTTGAGAAGATTCAACATCTCCTCCATTGATGGGACTGTTTCTCTTGTGGCATCTTGCACTAATTTTGTTTTGTATGTTATCTATTAAAGTAACAGAGTTTCAATGATGTAAGTCTCCATCTTCCATACAAAAAAAAAACATTGTGCTATAATGTTGGGACAATAGTGACCTGCTATATTCAATTTGACAATATAGAATGAATCTCTCTTGTGGTGCTCCCTGAACCAACAAAATTCAAACACATATTAGAGGGGAACAGTTTTAAACTTTGGATTTATATGTGGTACACAACTATAAAACTTTTAACCAGGCTAATATGGAAGGATGACTTGTAAAGAGAAACCTACCGTAGGATCCATCTTACTAATGACATCCTGCAACATTTGAATATCCTTTGAATCAAAACATTTTTTCATTTCCTGTTAATAATGAAAACAGAAATGTTCAGTCTTGGGTTTGGATAAGAACAATCCTGCATCTTATCTTTCTTGTATAAACTCTTATTACAGACTTTTAAGAGAAGAAGGGTAATGACCCTTGATAGTGGCAGTGCCGGCTTACCTGACAAATCAGAAACTATATTATACCTGTGAAGGAAAGTCTTGCATAAATAGGCCCCTTTTTAAATTCCATTTATGCTTTTGTTATAATCTTCAAATACTTCACAGCAAGCATTTATCTAGTCATTTATCATTGATTTGTTTTGGCATCTTCACTTCGAGGTAGATCTAAAATTGCTCCTGTAAACCAGTTACCTTCTCATCAGCAGTCACTAATATTAATGATTACAAATATTATCAAATATTATCAAAAGGGACAAGAGGTCACAGTAGCACAATGGCTAGTGCCTCTGTTTCACAGGGTTTAAATCTTTGAGGTAGTGCTGGGTGGTATGACCAAAATTCTATATCACGGTATTTTTCAAGATTGTACCGGTTTCACGTTATTCAACGGTATTTTTTTCCCCATGCACGAGTGGATGTTAACCACATTTTCCACTGCAATTACTGCAGTAGACTGGCTAAGAATAACCTATTCCACTGTCATAAGAATTGTACATTGTACAAAAAACATTTTAATGTGCACACAAAATATTAATACAGGTTTGCATGGCCCCTTTTCAAGGGGGTGGCACTAATGAAGAGAAGGAATCACATTGCATGACAGTTGCAGTCAAAACATAGAACCTTTAATTGAACAAATTTCGCAAAAAACTTAAACTAAAATTTTGACAACATATTTTCAACCATCCAAAGAGGCATTTAGACTTAGTAATATATCCAGACGTGCTTGTCAAAAGTTGTACTGCACTGAGCATGTCTTATAAAAGGAATAAATAGTAAATATTTTTTGTAAACCAACTACACTTTGTTAATGTTAATATCTCTGTCCACTGACATGTTAGTTACTTTTTAAACAACTTTACCATCATTAAACTGCATAATATTTAAACAAATAATAACAATAAAATAAATAATAGTGCAACTTCCAGTAATAATACTATTACTTCAAGCCCCAGGTGCATTACACAGTATTCACCAAATAAAAATAAAATAAAACAAGTGCAACTTGGTGAGGACATCTTTACCAACTGAACCGTCATTAAGGCAAATTGCATTAATATGGACCTTGCTTCAAGCTAAGCTTTTTACGTAAATAATAAAACTGAAACTTGCATTTATAATGCTATCTGTGGTATAGCCCTACGGAAACTTATTAGGGCCACGGTAAAGAAAAAAAAATACGGACACGGAAGAAAAAAAAAAAAAAAAAAAACAATATGTCAAGAATAAAGTCGACATGTTGACTTTATTCTCGACATTTCCACTTTATTCTTGCCGTTTATGTCAAGATTACATTTCCACTTTATTCTCATAGTTTATTTTATAATTAAAGTAGAATGTTGTAAACTAAACTTCATCCTAAAATCAATGTTTATTTATTTATTTATTTATTTATTTTAATTTAATTCATTTTATTGTAATCATTCATACAAATCGATCAATTTTTACAAAAAGTAGGATTGAAAAACAAGTCGACCCCCACCCCTGAGAGAGAGAGAGCATGGCCAACGGGGTAAAACTTAATGCTTGTAAACATACCTAAATTGATGAGTTTAATAGGCCAGTAGAGATGGAGAAAAAAAGAAATGCGGAGGTACAGTAATTGCTTCCTCGGTGCTTTAAGAGCTTATTCTAAAATTTTACTGATTATATCCTGCCAGGTTTTAAAAAAATTCTGTACAGATTCTCTAACTGAATATTTGATTTTTTTCTAGTTTCAAATAGTATAAAACATCGGTTTCCCTCTGACTTAAAAGAGGAGAGTTAGGATTCTTCCAGTTTAGCAAAATAAGTCTGCGTGCCAAAAGTGTTTGTTTGTCCTTCTCCACTTTGAACCCATCTGGAAGAACACCAAACACAGCTGTTAATGGGTTAGGAGGGATTGTGACACCAAGGCTGTCTAAAAGGCACTTAAAAATTTTGGTCCAAAATGATGTTCATTTGGCGCAGGCCCAAAACATGTGACCCAATGAGGCTGGGACTTGACTGCAGCGTTCGCAGGTTGGATCTTGCCCTGGATATATTTTGGACAGTTTTAGGTGAGACAGATGTGCTCGATATATAATTTTGAGTTGAATAATTGTACGCTTTGCGCATATGGAGCTCGAATGAAGTCTCTGCATTGCTACTTTCCACTCCTTTTCTGATATATTAAGAGATTTTTTTCCCATTGTCCTCTTGGATTTTTGAAAGGGAGGGACTATAAAATAATTTTATATATTGCAGAAATGGTGTCTAAGTCCTTGAAATTGAACAATATTTTTCCCAGCATGGATGAGGGTGCAAGATGAGCAAAATCGGGCAGGTTCTATTTAACAAAGTTCCTAATTTGAAGATAGTGAAAGAAATGTGTAGCTGGAAAGTTAAATTTGGAATGCAATTGTTCGTAGGATGCAAAGATGATGTCTATATAAAGATCTCTAAGCAATTTCCAGATATTAAAAACTGCATATGTTAGGTTTAAACGCTAAAATAGTATTTTTACAAGAGACCCACTTACTAAGCAAAGATCAGTTCCGGCTGCAAAAGGACTGGGCTGGCCAAATGTTCCATTCTAGCTTTACAAAGAAAACTAGAGGTGTGGGAATTTTCATACATAGAACAGTCTCATTTGTAGCATCAGATGTAGTATCTGATCCTGAAGGGAGATATGTGATGGTCATGGGCAACTTATTTAACTGTAAAATGATTTTGATAAATGTTTATGCACCTAATGTCGATGATAAGGAATTCATACAAAACGTATTTGCATCCATTCCCAATGTGAACACTCATAAAATTATAATGGCTGGGGACTTTAATTGTGTATTAAATCCACTCTTAGATAGGACTCCTGTCACGGGGGGATGACATCTAACACTGCAAAGACAGTTACACAGTTTGTAACTGACCACAACTTATCAGACCCCTGGAGGTTTCTAAACCCAAACTCAAGAACATATTCTTTCTACTCACCAGTACATCATTGCTACTCAAGAATAGATTATTTCTTTATAGATAATAATTTCTTGCCTACGATTAAATCTTGCAAGTACGATGCTATTGTTATTTCCGACCATGCACCTCTGATCTTGGAGTTAAAGTCACTATGCCCCACACACTCACCTCTCAGATGGCGTCTTAACCCGCTTCTATTAGCGGACAAGAACTGTACAGAATTTACATCCAAAAAAATCAGTTTCTTCCTAGAGACAAATACATCCTCCGAGGTTTCTGCAGCAATACTCTGGGAAACTCTAAAGGCCTTCTTAAGAGGACAGATTATTTCATATCTTTCCCATAGGAATAAACCAAGAAAGTATCAGAACTAAAAAGCGAAATTACTAGAAAAGATGAAGAACATGCCAGGCTTCCAAGCAAGGCTACACATAGGAAAAGGCGGGCTCTGCATTCAGAACTCAACCTCTTGACAGCTAAAGAAACTGAACAACTAATTTATAAATCCAGACATCATTACTATGAACATGGAGAGAAAGCTAATAAGCTTTTAGCTCAACAAATCCACAAGCAAGAAGTTCGCAATGCAATCCCAGTAATCACCAACACGAACGGAGACTAAATCATTGACCATAAAAATATAATGCACACATTTAGAGACTACTATAAATCCTTTTATGCTACTGAGTTTAAAGAAGACAACACACAATCTAATGCATTTCTGGATACATTACAGTTACCACAAAAATAGATACTTTTAGTGTGGAGGAACTGAATAAACTTCTGGCACTATCAGAATTACTAGATGCTATAAAGTTACTTCAAGGCGGGAAAGCAGCAGGCCCTGATGGCTACCCTGCAGAATTTTATAAGAAATTCTCCGCTCAGCTAGCTCCCCTCCTATTAGCAAAATTTACAAAAGCTAGAGACAATCAAATTCTACCTCAAACTTTTTGCCAAGCATTAATCACCGTCTTTCCTAAACAAAATAAGGACTTATTACAATGTGCACCATACAGACCAATTTCACTTCTGAATAATGATGTTAAGATACTCTCAAAAATCATAGCTAGAAGGATGGAGAAAGTGCTGCCTTCGGTAATATCACAAGATCAAACTGGATTTATCAAGGGTCGACACTTGCCCTCCAATGTTCAACGCTTGTTTAATGTAATATACTCACCAACAAAGTCAAACACCCCAGAAATATTATCATCATTGGATGCAGAAAAAGCATTTGAAATGATTGAATGGAAATACCTTTTCACTACATTACAGAAATTTGGGTTTGGCCCGAACATTTGTGCATGGATCAAACTACTGTATACCAATCCAGAAGCTTCAGTTTGTATTAACAACATTTGTTCAGACTACTTTAAACTAGAACGTGGTACCAGACAAGGATGCCCCTGGTCACCACTGCTATTTGCAATCACCATTGAACCACTGTCGAAATGCTGAATGGGATTATTAGAAAAATGGGATCATCAGAGAAGGACTGGAACAGAAAATTTCTCTATATGCAGATGATAGGATACTGTATATATCAAACCCACAATTTAAACCGGTGTTGCAGTATAAGAAAAATACATATCATAACAAAAGTAAAAAACGGTTTTTGGTATGAACCAGTATACCACCCAGCACTACTTTGAGGGACCTCAGACTATGCCTGGCACTCCTGTTTTCTTACAATAATTTAAACATGTGCAACTAGTAACTCTAAACCTCCCCCAGTTACTAGTGTACATTTCTGTCAACGGACTAGCACTCTGATCAGTGTTGTACAGTTAGCACATACTCAAGATCCCCACAATAATTTAGTGTGACTTAGTGAAATAATGCATGCATGAGAAATTAATTTTTTTCAGCAAATAAGTAATATGGTCAATGATTAGCTAAATAAATCTAAAAAAAGTCTTCTGATCTCTTTTTCTCTAATCAAGAAACAGGTAAATGGTCTGTATAATTAGTCATCGGCATATTACATAACTCTAGAATTAATTAATTGTGGATCTGCCAATATATTTTCTAAAACGGGGGATCTCAACGTCAGACCTGGGAGCCCATTGTGGCTGCAGGTTTTTGTTCCAGCCAGCTTCGTAATCAGTGACAACACCTGATAACACTGATCTCATTTAATTAGCTGGTATTTTTTTCTCTTCTGTTATTCTACATTAAGAAAGCACCACAGATTGATTTTTACATTTATAAGACATTTAGGAATATTTCCATTTTTGCCATAGGTTTAAATGCTTAATTCCCTTTTGTTGATTTCATTATATTTTGCCCTTTCTCTGTGCAGTTTGCTCCCTTCATTGTGTCTTAATAATGACAACCAACAGAGCCAAGCAGAGCAGACAACACTGAATAATAAAAGGCTGCAACTACTTTAGCGTTAGAGCCACTAATTAGAAAACAAATGGACCAATTAAACAATTAGAACACCTGGCAAAAAACAGAATGAAAATCAAGATGAAAATATTGTTAAAAAGAAAAAAAATACATTATTCCTATATAACTGCGTGATACATTTTACTATTATATATATACCCTAGGTTCTTGTCTATAAGCCGGACTCGTGTATAAGCCGGAGACCAAAAATCATACGAATTTTTAAAATAAAATCTTATCATAGATAAGCCGGACTCATGGATAAGCCGAACGTACTATAACCTATAACTAATAGAAGGGAGGGAGGTCAGTGGTCTCACTCGCACCCATTTAATTTCTTTAAGGGGGGAGAGAGTGTGAGATATTGGCGTCTCTCTCACTCCCCGCATGGCGCGGTTGGAGCGGCCGGAGCGCGTTCTTTCTGCTCTGGGCGTCGCCGAGTCAACACGCGCGCGTAGCGGTCATTTAAATTGTGATTTTATATGTAAGCATATTTAAATATATATCGCAGATTTTTTGCTGGTTCGCGGATTTCTGCGGACAATGGGTCTTTTAATTTCTGATGCATGCTTCCTCAGTTGGTTTGCCCAGTTGATTTCATACAAGGGACGCTATTGGCAGATGGCTGAGAAGCTAGATTGCTTAATTTTCTCTCTCTCTTGCGCTGACTATCTGTGATCCTGACGTATGGGGATTGAGCAGGGGGGCTGTTCAAATACCTAGACGATACGGACGCTCGTCTAAAAATGCTGAAAGATTATCTTCACGTTGCTATCTTTTCTGCAGCTGCTTACTGAAATGACATGCTGCATAGTGCTTCGCATACTTAAAAGCTCGAAGGGCACATATTGATTTTTGACTGAAAAACAAACTCTCTCTCTCTCTGTCTTTCTCTTTCTCTCCCTCTCCCTCTCCCTGACGGAGGGGGTGTGAGCTGCCGCCTTCAACAGCTTTGTGCCGCGGTGCTTCGCATACTTAAAAGCCAAACAGCACCATTGATTTGTTTGCTACAGATTGTTTTCTCTATCTATGTGACATTCTGTGCTCCTGACAGGCACTCCTTTGAAGAGGAAGATATGTTTGCATTCTTTTAATTGTGAGACGGAACTGTCATCTCTGTCTTGTCATGGAGCACAGTTTAAACTTTTGAAAAAGAGACAAATGTTTGTTTGCAGTGTTTGAATAACGTTCCTGTCTCTCTACAACCTCCTGTTTTTCTGCGCAAATCTGTGACGCAAGCATGACAATATAAAAATAACCATATAAAGATATGGTTTCTACTTCGCGGATTTTCTTATTTCGCGGGTGGCTCTGGAATGCAACCCCCGCGATGGAGGAGGGATTACTGTATAAGCCGGACTTATGTATAAGCCGATATTCTATTTTTTCATTTTCACAACCTTTTTCCTTAGATAAGCCTCGGCTTATAGACAAGAAGTTAGGGTATATATATATATATATATATATATATATATATATATATATATATATATATATATATATATATATATATATCAGAGTTATTTTTGTAATTTCTGAATTTTTCCCAAATCACAGAATCTGGCAAATAACGGTTCACTTAATTAGCCCAAGAATCCAATTAAAAATAGAAGCTGGTTGGAACAAAAACCTGTAGCCACAGTGGGCCCCCAGGACCGACGTTGAGAACCCTTGTTCTAAACTGACACCGTTATGGCTGTTTGGATTTTTTATCACTTATACGTGCCTTGGAGAGCTGTTATTTAACAAATCAAATCTACCCTTGCACAGAATGTCAAGCACAGTGCACATACATCCTTACCTCTGGGAGTGCTTCATACACATCAACTGGATCAAGCCCACCCGGTCCCAGGCGTTTCTGCCTCTCTTCTTCTTCATACTCTTTCAAAGCCTTTTCAATTCTTGCCTTGGCTCGCCCTCTTACTCTCTCCTTAAATGCCTCCAGCTCATCATTGAAAGCATCCTGATACTGCTGATCTGCTGTCTACATCAAGAAGAAATTGATTTAAGAAATATGATAGTCTTGCTATGTGATGTAGTTGCCTTTGATAGAAGCCATGTGCATAAAAAAATGACAATTTTAATTTCTGTGTAAGGAAAGTATTCGAAAGAAGAGCCAAAAGACCAGCAGTCTGTCAGCAATAAAGCTTCCACACAGTGAAACATTTAGACATTCCCATACATGTTCAGGGAAAATAAACTCAGTGCCCATGGGTGTCCATAAGGTTTACCTTTGGGAGTTTTACAGCCAATTAACTGATTAAATACAACTGCATCCCCAAAGCATTAGTGTCTGAAACATGACGCTTATAACAAAAAAGTTTTTCTAACTGTAGCATATTTATTTTTAACTGTAATAAAAACTATTATGCAGGAAACACTACATGCAGCATGAAAGAAAATAAAGCAGTATGCCACTTAAATGTAATAAGTAAATACAGATTATGAAGATCTTTTTTTTTCTTTCTCAAAAAACACTAGATGGGTGGCTGTTTTCATCTACTGTTGTTTCATACACCTTATTTATTGTCCAATGTTTCTAAATTAACAAGAAAAAAAATACATGTTTAACTGTACTGTATTTGTTACAACCTAAAAAAAACAAGACAGATTCTGCTCTTTTACAAACAAGTTAAGGAAATAGAAAATGAAAGAAAACACACATAACAGGTAGCAAATATTTAGATCTATTAAAATTTCCTGTCTTTAGTACTAGGGTGTTGTACCATGTTATCCATTATGAATGTAGCAAGAAGTCAAGCAAAATGACACCATTAAGTGGCTAACTAAAAAGAAAGCTTGCATATGGTAGTCTTTTTAGTTAGCCAATACAAGATGTCATTTTGCTTGACTTCTCACTAATTTCCTGTCTTGAAATCCAAAGATGACTTGTACAGCACTTTCAGTTTTCTACAAAATACTTACAACTGAACTTAACTCTTACCTTAATTTTGGTAAAAAACTGTCTGAAGCAGGCTCTGGGATCAACTTTGAGACTTTTAGCTAATTCTAAAATAAACTGCATGACAATGGTCTGATGGGCCACTTGTTCCATCAAGGAATGTTTCTGCAGAATACAAAAACAGAAAGTAAAACATCCACCTACTATGCAAAACATGTTTTGAAAGGCATCTAACCACTCTGAAAACATCAAGTTACATATTAAAATGGTTATCGGCTATACTTCCATTAAATAAATCTGTCAGTGCTACAGTATAGGTGTGGTCTCTATTAATTTGTGTTACAGTTAAAAACATCAAAGTGAAAGAAAACAAAAACTCTCACCTCTTCAACTTCCAGATCGATGCACCAAATAACAAGATAATTGGCTGTCTCTTCACACACTAAATAAGGATTATCTGACAAATATTTCTGACTGTCATCCCAGCGCCGTAGCATACCTGAATACAAAGAAATGCATTAAACTGTTTTTAAAGGTAACAATGATTTAGGCATTCCAATGCAAACATGTTTTAAAAATTAAAATACTGAGTAGTAGTATGAATGTTCTAAATGTTCTGCATTTATGCCGAAGGCATTAAAAGATACATGCTGCAACTGGTTTATACTCCTACCGTACAAGGCTGATCTAAAAATAAAACATATTATTAAACTAACCTGGAAATGTGCATTAAATTGCATGAAAGAGTACAGTACACTAGGAGAAAGTGGGAACCCATACTACTAGAATGCAGGGTCAAATCCACACCCTTAGCTCAGCTGTGTTCTTGAGCAAAACTACAACGAGGATTAGGTTTCCTGCAGGTACACACAGGCCAGACACTCCACCTGCTCAAAATAAAAGTACTTCCTTGCCAAGCACATACATCAATCACCATAATTTATATTAAAACAGTGTCCTCCTTTGGGGTGATGATTGTTAGGTTAGGAGCACCCACCACATGACAAACCACCTCAGGATGCCAGATTAGGACCTGAGTGCAGCCATGCAATGGGTGACACCTCAGCACCACACTAGTTCAGATGAAAAGGAACAGTGTGAGGATTTTTATGGTGGCTTGAGTGACAATTCTGCCACCAACCCCCAGAATATTCCCTGAAGGTTGGAAGGCCTACTTGGAAGGCTGGATGAAGATTAACGTCATACCCAGGATAGATTATGCTGAGATTAAATTAATCAGAAATCAAAGGAGACATCTGGTGGTCAAGATGTAGGTTGCAGACAACAGATCACATGCTGTTATAATGTCTAGCTCACAGTAAATGATTGCTTTTCTTCACAATGACTACCCACTAGCTTGTAATTGTACTAATCTCAGAACAATACTCTTGATTTCTACAATTATAGTAGCTAGTGGGGATGAGCTTAAACTAGTAATAAGTGGAATATCAAATATAAAAGAAAAAAGTCACCTGGTTATGTCTTCCAAAATGCAGCGTTTTTGAATTGCCAGCATAAAGCAGTTAGCAATTCAAAAGCACTTGACACCCCTCTTCACTAGAAATTATTGAGGAAAAACCACTATGCTACTTTGTCTGCTCAAAGGTCACTTAAAAGTTCTGACCATGTAAAATCCACTGCCTGACAGGCAGTTACAAAGTTGTTCAATGTTGCCTGCACAGTACACTCTGAAACTAGCTGATTTTCGATTCACTGACAAACTGCCGTGTTTAACAGAAACCCTTTCTGAAGTCTCACAGGGCCAGACGTGATTCTCAAGTGAGAATACACACCAGGGAACAACCCGTTAAAAAGTATGTAGTGGCAAAATCCTGTGCTACAAAGGCTACACCCACAGGGCTTCTACCAAAAAAACCTGCCCTCAGTTCCTCCAGTTGGTGTAGTTTACACCACTGGGGTTTTAGGGAGAAAGCAAAAGAAACTGAACAAAAGACTTGACGCTGACAGAAAATAAGATGAAATTGCTGTTATCAATTCAGGAGCTCAGAGGCACAAGGTAACTGAAGCGTATTGATTTAATTTGTACACTGTAATAAACACTGGGACAGAAGAAACAGACATACACTCAGACACAGACCATTGCAGGTTAATGTTGACTAAGTGTAAAGATGATTAGTGAAATGGTTAATATTGATAAAATAACTGTGTGGAACATTTTGCATGAAAAACTTAACATGCAGAAAGTTTGTGCAAAAGTGGTTCAACGAGTTCTCACTGTCCTTCGGAAGGGAAATTGTCGAGCAATTTGTTTGGATGTTTTGGAACAGATTGATCGAACCAAAAACATATCCTGGTAATGGATCACCCACTGTACTCACCCGACCTGGCACAGTGCGACTTGTTTTTGTTTCCAAATGTCAAAAGCACATTGAAAGGGAAGCATTTTGAATCAACAGATGTCATGAAACAAGCAGCGACGGCTGCCATGAAAGCACTCAAAGAAGAAGACTTTAAACATGGCGTGGAGTAATGGAACAAGCGTCTCCAGCAGTGTGTGGATGCAAGGAGAGAGTATAATGAAGGGGAAAAGTAAATTCTGTAAATTTGAAAATAATAAAAATATTTTATGGCATCAGTCCGGTTATTTTTCCACACACCCCTCATATTCTCACACAATCAATTAATGAATGTTGGCAATTAAACACTGTTTAAATGTAAATATACATGTACTTGTAGGTTTTAATCATTTTTAATCATTAATTGCACTCCAGCTTTTCGGATGTTAAAATATACATTTACTGCATTTATAAGGGTGTGTTTTTTTCTTTAGTGTATCAGCTAGACATTTGTAATTCCTGAGGTATAATTATAAAATATGAATTGCCATTTTAATTATGTAGTACTTATTTCTTACCAAAATGTATACTGTATTAGACAGAGAAATAATAAAAACTGTACAAATCTTTTTAAAAAGCTGCAAATGTATCAAATGTTCATAAGTTGTACGTATTATGTCTTCCTCAAGAAGACGCAAGACTAACATGTTAAACGGGTTTATACTTAAAAGACACATTTTGCTATAAAACAAATATGCCTATCGTATACTAAGCAGCAATTTCAAATTCTTCTTTATCTTTTCTTTTTCCAAATAAAAATGTAAGTTGCTACGCTTAAAACAATCTCGCTGTCCAAACTGAGACGGTGTCTGTTTTAATTTAAAGGACAAAATAAGAAGGTCTGAATTCATTTAAGTTGCATTTCTTGCCATTTGTCTAAAAGCACTCAACTTTCTTTAATGTAAAGGCTAAGCTCTCTGATAAAACAAGCCTGGACTGTCCTTTGTTTACACTGCTGGAAGTTTGGCTCAACTACCATAATACTTCGAGTAAAGGAGCACTGCAACTAAAAAAGCTTAGAAAAAGCAGGGGCTGAAAAGATCAAATTTTGTGATTGGCCAATTGACTGATCAAGTCATTTTTAGGGAAAATCGTCAGATTTAGATCGGCATTTGATCGACTGGAGCATCCCTACTGTAGACAGTTCCTCGTTATCAGAAGTTTGCTCTCTGTCAGACAACGTTAACGGAATCACCTCTGCTCTTTGCAATTCTGACCCAACTCTGAGCACAGCCTTCATGAAGCATTAGGTCGGTTTAGATACTCAGTGAGCCTTCAAAGTATTCTCACCCAGTTTTAGGCAAAATTCACACCTGGTTATCTCCATACATACAGTGGAACCTCAGGTCACGACCGTAATTTGTTCCAAAACTCTGGTCGCAACCCGATTTGGTCGTGACCCAAAGTAATTTCCCCCATTAGATTGTATGTAAATACAATTACCCTAAGTTCTTGTCTATAAGCCGGACTCATGTATTAGCCGGAGACCAAAAATCATACGAATTTTTAAAATAAAATCGTATCATAGATAAGCCGGACTCATGGATAAGCCGAACGTACTATAACCTATAACTAATAGAAGGGAGGGAGGTCAGTGGTCTCACTCGCGCCCATTTAATTTCTTTAAGGGGGGAGAGAGTGTGAGATATTGCCGTCTCTCTCACTCCCCGCATGGCGCGGTTGGAGCGGCCGGAGCGCGTTCTTTCTGCTCTGGGCGTCGCCGAGTCAACACGAGCGCGTAGCGGTCATTTAAATTGTGATTTTATATGTAAGCATATTTAAATATATATCGCGGATTTCTGCGGACAATGGGTCTTTTAATTTCTGGTACATGCTTCCTCAGTTGGTTTGCCCAGTTGATTTCATACAAGGGACGCTATTGGCAGATGGCTGAGAAGCTACCCGGCTTACTGTTCTCTCTCTCTTGCGCTGACTATCTGTGATCCTGACGTATGGGGATTGAGCAGGGGGGCTGTTTGCACACCTAGACAATACGGACGCTCGTCTAAAAATGCTGAAAGATTATCTTCACGTTGCTATCTTTTGTAAAGCTGATTCCTGAAAAGACATGCTGCACAGTGCTTCGCATACTTAAAAGCTCGAAGGGCACGTATTGATTTTTGACTGAAAAACAAACTCTCCCTCTCTCTCTCTTTGTCTGCTCCTGACGGAGGGGGTGTGAGCTGCCGCCTTCAACAGCTTTGTGCCGCGGTGCTTCGCATACTTAAAAGCCAAACAGACATATTGATTTGTTTGCTTCACTCCTTTGAAGAGGAAGATATGTTTGCATTCTTTTAATTGTGAGACAGAACTGTCATCTCTGTCTTGTCATGGAGCACAGTTTAAACTTTTGAAAAAGAGACAAATGTTTGTTTGCAGTGTTTGAATAACGTTCCTGTCTCTCTACAACCTCCTGTGTTTCTGCGCAAATCTGTGACCCAAGCATGACAATATAAAAATAACCATATAAACATATGGTTTCTACTTCGTGGATATTCTTATTTCGCGGGTGGCTCTGGAACGCAACCCCCGCGATGGATGTATAAGCCGGACTTATGTATAAGCCGATATTCTATTTTTTCATTTTCACAACTTTTTTCCTTAGATAAGCCGCGGCTTATTGACAAGAACTTAGGGTAATCCGTTCCGGACCGTACAAACTGTATGTAAATATATTTCTTTTAAAGATTTTTAAGCACAAAAATAGTTAATAATACAATAGAATGCACAGTGTAATAGTAAACTAAATGTAAAAACATTGAATAACACTGAGAAAACCTTGAACAGAGAAAACTAACATTGCAAGAGTTCACGCTACAGCCTTAGGAACCGCTCGCTGTAAACAGTTTTTTTAATGAGTTTTAAGCACAGGGAATAAAATGAACATTTGAAAACTCCGTAATTTATACAAAAACTAACATAAACAACCAAGAAAACTAACCTTGCATGAGTCGTGTTCTGGCATGAAGGAAGCGAGCAGGAAGCACGTCTGACCGAGAACAATGTACTGTACAGGGAGAGACTGAACATGTGCGGAAATCATTGGCGCGTACAAACCGGAAGGTAAACGAAATAGAGCACAAAGAGTTCACAGTGAAATCATGCACGTCTGACCAAGAACAATGTGCAACACGTGCGGAAATCATCGGTGCATACAAACCGGAAGGGAAACTGGCTTGTTCGTCAACCGAGTGTGTGGTCGTGAACAGATGCAACAGTTTGGCAAACTTTTTGGTCGTAACCCGATTTATACGTGTTCCGAGACATTCGTGAACTGAGGTTCCACATTATATACATATTATGCATAGTACATATTATATATGTCTGGCTTCAGTGAGACTACATTTTGATACTCTGCTCCTACTCAAAACACTCCTGTCATCAATCTCTCTCCAAACAGTCATTCATTAAATTTCTGTAAAAGTATATACTTGTATACACCATGGTGAATATAAGCTCTTTGATTTCTATAGTAAAGACTAGTGTCATATTCTTCTGAGACAAATTAGTTAGTTCACAAATTGCAGTTAAACTAATCCTCCCAAATAACTACATTGGAGGCAGTAAATACATTGCCCAATCTCCATGAAGTAATAACTAGTTAATTTACTTTGTTCTGCATGATTATACAAGACATACAGTGCATCCGGAAAGTATTCACAGCGCATCACTTTTTCCACATTTTGTTATGTTACAGCCTTATTCCAAAATGGATTAACACTAGAATTACCAGAGTCTACGAAAAAACTTGTAGATCCGGCCCACCTTAAAACCATTCACACCTCTCCGCCAGCGTCCTTTGTCCTCTAAATGATTCGATAAAAACAAGCTGCAAGCAGCCGGCTATTCCATCCCCCCACCGACTTAGAACATGCACTAGCATCTCCCAGCTCATGCCTTGTTATTTGGAACACACGCATTTCATGTGTGTTCCGTTTCTGCAGTAATCTGTGTAAACACATTGTTAAAACAAACTTTTTCATATATTAGTAATAAATGTTACAAAATGTAGGCATAAACTATAGAATGTGTGAAGCAGCATGAAGTCCAAACATCAAATAAACACTTTCATAAAAGGTTCAAGAACAATACAACAGCTTCTGTGGCGTAGTGCTAATATTTGCTGTCTAAGAGCGCAGCAGGCTTACTGTCCATCAGACACCTGAGATCGATTCCCCGTTGAGGAGAAAGTGTTCTTTTTTTTTTTCTTTTTAACCTCAAACGGACATAAAATTTATAAATTGGTATGTACTGTCAGTTAATGAGATCGTTATATTTTCATGTGGTATGCTCCTTTTAAAATATTTTTTTAACAATTGAGACTTCAATTAACATGAACAAGTGTCCTTATAACTGTTATTTTTAAGATCCATAACACACAGAGCACTGCGTAATAGAGAGACAGACGGGCAGAAAAGTCACTAGATATATAAATAAAACAGGGAACGCACATGTACTGAAAGAAAAAAAAAAGATCAACATGTGCGTTGATCCTGCTGCACTGAATAAGCTCACATGCTCCAACACCCTCCCCCCCCCCCCCCGATCTGACTCTAAGTTAACAGCACAAGTACAGACGCAAACCAAGTGTATGTGTGTACTGTATAATATTAACAAAAAGAGCAGCTTACTACTGAAAACAGCAAATATAGGAGTGAGTGGGGATTGAACCAGGGACTCTTGATCACACTTCAATCACTCCCAGATAATCAAACAAGGCATGAGCTGGGAAAAAACTTAGTGAACGTTCTGCAGCGATAGGGGATGGAATAGCCGGCTGCTTGCTGCTCGTGTTAATCGGCACTTGTAGAAGACAAAAGAGAAGTGAGAACGGTTTTAAGGTGGGCTGGATCTACGAGTTTTTTCATAGACTCTGGTAATTCTAGTGTTACCAATTCATTTTTTTCCTCAAAATTCTAAACACAACACCCCATAATGACAACATAAAAAAAAGCTTGAGGTTTTTGCAAATTTATTAAAAATAAAAAAACTGAGAAATCACATGTACTGTACAGAAGTATTCACAGCCTTTGCTCAATACTTTGTCGATGCACCTTTGGCAGCAATTACAGCCTCAAGTCTTTTTGAATATGATGCCACAAGCTTGGTACACCTATCCTTGGCCAGTTTCGCCCATTCCTCTTTGCAGCACCTCTCAAACTCCATCAGGTTGGATGGGAAGCGTCGGTGCACAGCCATTTTAAGATCTCTCCAAAAGATGTTCAATCGGATTCAAGTCTGGGCTCTGGCTGGGCCACTCAAGGACATTCACAGAGTTGTCCTGAAACCACTCCTTTGATATCTTGGCTGTGTGCTTAGGGTCATTGTCCTACTGAAAGATGAACCGTCGCCCCAGTCTGAGGTCAAGAGTGCTCTGGAGCAGGTTTTCATCCAGGATGTCTCTGTACATTGCTGCAGTCATCTTTCCCTTTATCCTGACTAGTCTCCCAGTCCCAGCTGACAGGAAAAGAACATCAGTGACAACTGCCGACAGTGAAGCACATTGTGCAAGCCAAACGGTCATATATCAACTACAGACCATTATGCCAAAAAAAAAACATGATCAGTGACCTCAGCTCGGCATCAAGCCAAAAACAGAAGCTTTTTCGCCATTGACAAATGAAAAAACGATGAGACGGGCAGGACACAAAGCGAGACATCAACTAGAATAAACAGCAATTTAGGCAGACTGCAGAAGAAGCACTTCCTAGTTTCATTCAAGCTAAGTGAGCAATATAGTGGCTTCACAGCTATAGGAGACTGGGCTTGAAGGAAAGCCAGGTCGCAAGACTGTGTGAAATTTGTCGTCAATGCTTTTTTTTCTTAGCTCTCCGATTTTCCCTGAATTCTAAAGATGTGTGTGCAATCTTAACTGGCAAAGAAGCTAAGGATCTGCGCTGGCATCCCGAAGGTTGCCAGTTCGAATCCCCATCACTGCCAAAAGAGATGCTACTCTGCTGGGCCCTTGAGCAAGGCCCTTAACATTCAATTGCTCCAGGGGCGCTGTACAATGGCTGACCCTTCGCTCTGACCCCAAGGGGTATGCGAAAAGATGCACTTCACTGCGTGTTGTCCTATATAACTATGTATGTGACAAATAAATAAAGAACAAATTTAAATTAGCAGAATATGTATGAGTGTAGACACAGCTCATGAATGGGTAAGCTTCCTACTGAAGTTTTTCTCCTGTCTTGTGTCCAATGTTATTAGAAAAAGCTCCAACCACTTCAAAGCACCAGAGTAATTTGGTTCTGAAAATAGTTAGCTGTATAGTCAGATTATAGACTGTGCTTGCGATGATCAAGCATTTATTTTTAAACTAATAAAACAGTATGGCTTTGATAACAGAATTTTCTCCCACTTTTATACCACAACCAGCACAACTTTGTGTTTGCACTGCTGGACTGTGCTGGTTTTCTCAATGTCTCAAATCAAGCTCCCCTTGCACTGTTATCTGTGAGATAATACCACATGGCCAGGGCTGTTTCCTGCATGAAACCATGCAAGCACAAGCTAAGTGTGTAATTTTTTTGTAATCCCAGAAATTTGAGAAAGTACGTATTAATACATAGATGCCACATTTACAGCAGGTAGAAATCTATAGATACTTTACCAAAATGCTTGATTTGCTTCTCATATTTTTCTACAAATGTTTTGTGTTTCTGCTCTCTCTCTTCTTCCGTTTCTTCCTTTGTTTCTGATTTTAAATTAAAAACACTCTGCAAATAAAATAAACAAAATTATACTAAACACGCAGCATGCAAAAAGAGAACTGTGGGGTCTGTTCAAGAATTGTGAAGTAGTTTTAGAGGATAATTCAAAGCACAGGTGGATGGGATGAATATTAATTTTCATCCATTATTACTGCAACTGCATACACGTTTTTTTTCACTATACAACATTTAAAATAAATTGCTTGAAAAATGTAACTCATTTGCATGAAGAAAAAGACAGTGCAGACCCCCAGCTAAAAAGGACTACCTAAAAAAGAAGACAGTTAAAACTGATATATTTTAATCAAACATGACTAAGACAATTTTGTCCTTTACAAAGCACATCACTGGATTCAGGAAAAAGAAATAAATATCATCTATCAAGTGCCAACTGAGAAATTTACTGGAGGAAAGACTACCACCACAACAACACAGACTAAGAATAAATTGCTTTAAATTAAAAATGTAGCTTACCTTGCTGAAACCATCTTTGCTTAGTGTGTCAACATTCCAAGGCATCTTTTTTTCCTGCTGTCGGTGCTCGTCCAATTTTTTTTCTAAGATTTTCTCCTCTTTCTTTGCTCGCTTCTGCTCTTCCTGTAGTTTTTGAAGCTCACTCTTTGCATCGTCAGTGCCAGAGGTTTCCAGACCCTTTATTTTTTTCTGTAATTCTGTCATCTTCCTCTTGCTGTCTGCTAGAGTCTTCTCAATGTCTTCTCGTTCTTTTTGAAATTGTTCCATTCTTTCAACACGTGCCTAGAGTAAAATCAAAGCATCTAAAATCACTACAGGATGGACAGATAAAATAATACTCCACTACACATTAAATGCTCCTAGTAATGGTAGTCTAACTGACTTATAAATTAATTGAATGACTCACAACCTTGCTTGAGATTCTCCTGTATTTTTGGTGGGGGATTAAAGGCAATAGTTATAAATCAGGTTGTAAGGTGGCATGATTTACTCTGGCTTTACCTCAGGGAAAGATTTTTTTTTCTTTTTTTTAGAGACAAATCCCCCCATACTCCCAGTAACAGACTAAAATTGACTGGCATTTTATAAACAAACTAGCCACCAGGTAATGAAATAATTAAAAAAAAATTATTTGCTATCACTTGTTCTACGTGTACCATCAGTGCCTTTCCTCCATATTCACATACGTGCGAACGCCACTTCACTGAGGCTTTCTCTCATGACTGCGTTCCTGTAAAGCCTGTGTCTCATACTCTATAATTATTTATGAGGCATGTTTCTACCCCTCCTGTCTACTCTTATACTTGGCATCTTTAAAGGGGACTCTCTCAGTGTGGCTCAAATGCCTTTACTTTTCTACATGTCTCATACGCACAATTCCTCTTTTGTTGTATGAAGAAAGCCAAAGTGCCCAATCAGATTGTTCAGAGGGACTGGAAACACAGATCTTACAGTTTTATTAGATAGATAGATTAGATAGATAGATAGATATGAAAAGCACTATATGATAAACAGGCAGACAGATATGAAAACCACTATCTGACTGACAGACAGTCGTATATTAATTTTAAGATAGATAGACAGACAGACAGACAGACATGACAAGCACTATATGATAGATAGACAGACATGATAAATAGATACTACTTTTAGTATAGCAGGCAGCATAGACAGAGAGATAGACAGATACTAACAATTTCACAAAATGTACAATATACAGTGGGTACGGAAAGTATTCAGACCCCCTTCAATTTTTCACTCTGTCATATTGCAGCCATTTGCTAAAATCATTTAAATTAATTTTTTCCCTCATTAATGTACACACAGCACCCCATATTGACAGACAAAAAAAAGAATTTTTGAAATTGTTGCAGATTTATTAAAAAAGAAAAACTGAAATATCACATGGTTCTAAGTTTTCAGACCCTTTGCTCAGTATTTAGTAGAAGCACCCTTTTGAGCTAATACAGCCATGAGTCTTCTTGGGAAAGATGCAACAAGTTTTTCACACCTGGATTTGGGGATTCTCTGCCATTCCTCCTTGCAGATCCTCTCCAGTTCTGTCAGGTTGGATGGTAAACGTTGGTGGACAGCCATTTCTAGGTCTCTCCAGAGATGCTCAATTGGGTTTAAGTCAGGGCTCTGGCTGGGCCATTCAAGGACAGTCAGAGTTGTTGTGAAGCCACTCCTTCATTATTTTAGCTGTGTGCTTAGGGTCATTGTCTTGTTGGAAGGTAAACCTTCGGCCCAGTCTGAGGTCCTTAGCACTCTGGAGAAGGTTTTTGTCCAGGATATCCCTGTACTTGGCCGCATTCATCTTTCCCTCGATTGCAACCAGTCGTCCTGTCCCTGCAGCTGAAAAACACCCCCACAGCATGATGCTACCACCGCCATGCTTCACTGTGGGGACTGTATTGGACAAGTGATGAGCAGTGCCTGGTTGTCTCCACATATACCGCTTAGAATTAAGGCCAACTCCCGCATGGAGTTTGCTAAAAGACACCTGAAGGACTCTGAGATGGTGAGAAATAAGATTCTCTGGTCTGATGAGACCAAGATAGAACTTTTTGGCCTTAATTCTAAGCGGTATGTGTGGAGACAAACCAGGCACTGCTCATCACTTGTCCAATACAGTCCCCACAGTGAAGCATGGCAGTGGCAGCATCATGCTGTGGGGGTGTTTTTCAGCTGCAGGGACAGGACGACTGGTTGCAATCGAGGGAAAGATGAATGCGGCCAAGTACAGGGATATCCTGGACAAAAACCTTCTCCAGAGTGCTAAGGACCTCAGACTGGGCCGAAGGTTTACCTTCCAACAAGACAATGACCCTAAGCACACAGCTAAAATAACGAAGGAGTGGCTTCACAACAACTTTGTGACTGTTCTTGAATGGCCCAGCCAGAGCCCTGACTTAAACCCAATTGAGCATCTCTGGAGAGACCTAAAAATGGCTGTCCACCAACGTTTACCATCCAACCTGACAGAACTGGAGAGGATCTGCAAGGAGGAATGGCAGAGGATCCCCAAATCCAGGTGTGAAAAACTTGTTGCATCTTTCCCAAGAAGACTCATGGCTGTATTAGCTCAAAAGGGTGCTTCTACTAAATACTGAGCAAAGGGTCTGAATACTTAGGACCATGTGATATTTCAGTTTTTCTTTTTTAATAAATCTGCAACAATTTCAAAAATTCTTTTTTTTGTCTGTCAATATGGGGTGCTGTGTGTACATTAATGAGGGAAAAAATTAATTTAAATGATTTTAGCAAATGGCTGCAATATGACAAAGAGTGAAAAATTGAAGGGGGTCTGAATACTTTCCGTACCCACTGTATGTTCAATGTGGGTTATGTACCAAGGGTGAGTCTTGTCTCCCTTCCTCACTGTAATTTTTATTGACAGATTATAGGATGTAGGTAAGTTAAGGAAATACCTAGTTTGAGAAACTAGAGGTTACAGCTATTACTTTGTTAATAATAGCCTCACAGGCCTGTAAAATCTGCAATTTCATACTTTATATCTCAGTATGATGTGCTTTGGATGAGACTTACCACTACCAAAGATAAGGTCATGGTCATATCCTGGAAGAGAGTAGTTTGATCTCTCCAATTTAGGTAGAAGAAACACTCTAAGGCAGTGAAGCTCACATAGCTTTGAGCCACATTCATGTGTGAGGCCAAAGGTGCTAGTGAGAGATCGGCTAAAGAATTGCAACAGTTTTGCAAATGCTACATCAGAATGTTCTGTGGCAGAATTAAATCCTGCACAAAAGCTTTCGGTTTACCAGTCAATCCACATTACCATTCAAAAGCTTGTAAGTTTTATTTCCTGTCTTGTGTTCAATATTGTTGGGATAGGCTGCAACCCCTTGAAAGCACCCCAGTAAATTGGTGCTGAAAATGGACAGCTGTGTTCAGTAATTACTGAATCATGCTATACATAAAAGCTATATCAAAAGCTGATGAAATGCTACTTAATTGTGTGTGTGTGTGTGTGTGCGTGTGAGTGAGTGTTTAAGTGCATGAGTTTGCAAAAGGCTCCTCTCCAGTGGTGAGTGTTGTTGCAGAATATTTTTTTTTTTAATTTATTACTATTTGCTTGTAACAAAGCTTTAATGCAAATCCAATTAGCATCAGTGAAACACACCCCATCTTGTTGTGCTTGCGTGTAAGGTATCATTACAGTGGAGCTTCCTTTATTTTTCAAGCTTTGTCATATCTTATATAAAAAAAAAGGCAAACAGAGAAGAGCGACAGCAGCAACGTTTACTGAGATGACAGTGACTGGCAGACACAGATGTTGACAAAGCAAACAAAGTGTTTAACACAATACATACAATGAAAATTAAGAACTAAGTAGAAGAGAAATAAAAAACAGATGGTAAAAACAGATTAATTTAAGCCAATTATTTCTTTGTGCCATAGCCCTTCATTACATTTTGAAAAACAAATACACCAGTTTACATCTCTAATATTTCATGAAATTATTTTGAGAAAATATACATTTTTGACTCTGTATGAGAAACATGAATATGTGTATCAATATAGTGCTGATCTTCAATCGTTAAGGTGTTTTGACAATTTATCAAGATACCGTATTTCACAAACCTCCACAGGGTTGATGGGCTCAGTATCTGTGCCAAGGTAAGAAACACAATGATACACAAGAACACTGAAATAGGGCTACTGCTTTAATGGATCAAAAGGAACCAGTAATGACAATTTGGGCATGAAGTGATGATGCCCCTTGAGGACCCCTACCACGCCCACTTGGAGCTAAAGGCAGATAACTGTGATGTGATATTTCTATTGCATTATTATATTGTATTGAGGATTACTTGTGTTCTGTTCTGTTCTGTGTATTGTGTTGTATTTAACCCCCCTTTTTTTGACACCCACCCTACCTGGAAATGGGGGCTCTCTTGGAACTGACTTTCCCCAGGATTCTTCCATTTTTTTTCCCTACAAGGGTTTTATTTGGGAGTTTTTCCTTGTCTTCTTAGAAAGTCAAGGCTGGTGGGGCTGTCAAAAGGCAGGGCCTGTTAAAGCCCATTGTGGCTCTTCTCATGTGATTTTGGGCTATAAAAAAAATAAATTGTACTGTATTGTATAACTGACATTCTGGAGGGGGATTCTCTCTCTCTCAATCTCAGCAAGCCTGGGAACATCTGGAAATTACCTAGAAGGCACAGAGCACCTTTGCCAAGGAGAAGGTTCCCTGGACTGTTCAGACGGTCATGTTGCCAGGATGAGCACAGAAGTACAGCATCATTAAAACTCTAAATGCATTTACATCCCTTTTAAGATTATTCAGTTAAGGAAGAAAGACGTTTTTGGGGTAAGGTCTTTATACTCACTAAAACGATGATGTGTTGCATGATGATAAAAAAAGTTCAAGTTAGAAATGTCACTGTAGTCTGTACAGACCTACAATGGGCCATTACTTGATTAGCCAGTCATTCCATGATAGATTTCAAAAATTAAAAAAAAATAATAATAATTCATTAGACTTACAGTTTGCTCCTCCAACAACCTAAAGCTGCTATTTAACAACTAAATAGAATAGGGTAATAAGCATTTCAATATTATACAACATTCTTTATTTACTAAAGTAAAAAACACAGTACATATACAGGATATTAATTTTCACACTTTACTGAAAATAATTGTTTCATGACACCAGTACAGTTATTCTACACAAAGTACTGATCATTTTATGGCATCCTGAAACAGCTTTCAATTTTTTTATACAATTTTGCCATTGATAATAATGCCTTGATAGTATTTACTAACGTGCAAACAACACATTATTAAAAAGATATGCCTATTATTAGACTAGATAAACGTTATTAATCTTATGGGGAAATTCAACATTATGTTAGTAAATCTTAATTGGTCACCAGTGCAAGTGAGAGAGAGAGCTCTGCAACTCCTGTCCAGTGTAAGTCCGATTCCTACATGTCATCTAAATTTTTGCCAGAACAAGAACTAGGCTCCCCATTATCCTAAACCAGGCAAGTAGACTGTAAAATAGCTTTATAAACTGAATGGAAAAATGGTGTAAGAATTATTCTGTAAAGATTGATAATAATTGAATTATGCAGATTTCAGAATGGTCAGTTTTCATTTACATCTTAAAATGATTCCTATGCACCAATGCAAGTTGTGTAAAGAGCTGCACAAGAGCAAGATACTGTATTATAAAAATGACTGATAATTTGTTTTGAGATGAACGGCTATATAATGAAAATAGGAAGCACTGACACAAACCTAATCTGGTGAATATACCGAGGTAAAAGCAATGTTGAAGGAATGAATGGGCATGGGAGAGAAAGAAAACATCAGAAATCTGGAGTGAAAGGTAAGTGTGTTTAAAGAGGCTCTGTGATAAAGGCAACCATATCACCTGCACTTCAGAAGTGACCCACCTAAAACTAAGCATGCAAGTTGAGTTGCTACTGATAGATAGATAGATAGATAGATAGATAGATAGATAGATAGATAGATAGATAGATAGATAGATAGATAGATAGATAGATAGATAGATAGATAGGATACTTTATTAATCCCAAGGGGAAATTCGCACCATTTAACAAAGTCCTTGATGAGGTTTCTATACTCCTCCTCCTGCCCACTCCTGATGCAGCCCACGATAGCAGTGTCTTCAGCGAACTTTTGCACGTGGCAGAACTCCGAGTAGTATTTGAAGTCCGATGTATATACGTACTGGAAGAGGTATTGGTGATGCCAGCAGGGGGTTCTTATCATGTGGTCTGAATATGGATCCCAGTGCAGTGACAGGTCAGTGTGCTATAAAAATTGGCACTGTCCTTTGGATGAGACATAAAACTGAGGTCCTGACTCTCTGTGGTCATAAAAGATCCCTGGGCATCTATCAAAAAGAGCAATGTTTCCCAATGCCTTGGCTGAATTGCCCACCACTGCCTGGTCCATTCTGGCCCCTTATAATCATCCCTTGTTTCTTACCGGATAACTCTCACACCACCACCACCACCAAATCACTAATGTGTGGTGGGCGGTGCAAGAATGGTTTGATGCTACACATTGGTGATGGTTTAAGTGGTTCCCCGCTCTCTTAGTAAATTGTTTAGAATAAGTCAGAAAAGCGCATACAGATATAATTAATTATTATTATTAAATGGGGAGAGGATGATACCAAGGGAAGTATTGAGTAGTAGATGGTAACATCATAAGATTAACTATAAATCTAAAGATGCCTATCATGTCCGCCACAGGGGGAATTTAGGAGGCCAACTGTCCAAAAAAATCACAGAAGTTCACTCTTTATTATATTCATGTAAACAATCAAAATTAACAAAAATAATCTGTGTGTAGTATAATCCATACAATGGTATACTGTGTACTAATAAAAAAAAGTAAAACTAGGTTAAGCATACTGTTTGTTTCAAAGAAGCAAAAAAGACTATACATTATCCAATCATTTTCTGAAAGGGCTTTCTCCGGGCAAACCCAAATAACACTCAAATAATAAAAGTTTCGATGATCAATATTTTATAGATACTTATAAGGGGTACAGATCGGATTATGTACGTAGGTATGTTTCTCTAAATTTATTGATTGGCAAACGCTTTTAAGCGAAGCCAATTACAACATCTGAGATACAATTGGTTATATTGCTTAGAACAAGTGTGTGAAGTGACTTGCTCAGGGTCACACAATGTCAGTGGTGAGATTTGAACCCACAATCTCATGTTTTGTAGTCCAAAGCCATAACCACTGCGCCACACAGCCTGTATATATCTATTAGCTAATACCCAGATTTTACTTCAGTAAATACCGTTAAACATAAGAGCTCTAAACAGACGGAAACAAACTGCAGAAAATCCGTTATTTACAGTTACATTAAATCGCTGTCTTTACAGTTCTGCAGGAAGTTGCATACTGATTGAAATTGGGAACTGGGACTTAAAACGTGTTCCACCGGTGGCAGAGCCAAAAACATAAAGTAAATGCGAGGAGTCCATAAGATGCAGGTATAAAGCTAGCTAGGCTTGATTCCAAATGCCGACGCACATCGCCCTACCTGGTGCCTCCATCGGAACAAGCTGGGGGTATCGATGTTAGGATGTGTCTCGTCTTCATCGTCGGACACCTCGATGTGATCCCACACGCTGTAGTCTACCATCTTCAAACTGTGTTGGTAATCAAAGACAGCACGGTTTCACCGCCAGAGACTAAGCAGCTTTCAACTTGGCAGTAGAAACTGTCCGCCCTTCAGCTGCGTGTTGCTATTATTTTAGCAGTACTACTTTCAGACGTTCCTACCCACAGCAGAGCACTTTCTGGAAAACTCTCTGCGCTTCTGTCGTCGAAACGTCATTAAACGTCACATCCTCAAGAACGCGGCGCCTTAGAGCGGAGGAAGTGTTGTCGGTCACGCGCACGCAGTCCCGCCCTCTAAGAACGCGTGTTTTCCGTCTTAATAGCATGTTGCTCTCCAACTATTAGGACACAGTAAGCTAAGGGAGGTTGTTTTAACTTTTTGTGTTCATCCTAATTTGCATTGTTGGAAATTTGATAATTGCAAATGGGGTAATCTTTTCTGCTGATAAGTATCCAATCAGATTTGTTAGAATAAGCCTGCTGGATGTCCAATATTATTTGATTTGGGAAAGTACAATTCCACAGGGCAACTTCTAGCTAAATTAACATTTAGAGACACAGTGTCTGAAAATGATATTAAGATTATCTATAGCATTGTGCTACAGTGGTTAGTGCTGTACGGCCCCACAGATTTTGGTGTCCTGGATTGAAATTCCGTGTTTTGTTGCCGCATTTTTCTCCTCGTATCCGTAGGTGTTTTCCTTTCACATCCTAAACACATGCATGTTAGGTTTAATTATTGTGTGTTTTCTTCTTCATCATCATCTTCTTCGTCTTTTCACACTACAGGGTGTGGTTAATGTGCTTGATCATCCTTCTCCATACAGCTCAGTCCTACACATTCTCCCCAGCCAGATCCTTTTCCTTCAGATCTTCTTTTACTTTATCCATCCAACACCACTTTGGCCTTCTCTCATTTTCTCTTCTCCTGTATTTCCATCTCCTTAAGCCCTTTGTCCATATATTTATTGCCTTTCCTCATCCCATGATCATACAACTTCAGTGTACTTTACTTAATTAGATATCTATCCCACTTTTATTGTGCTTTGATTTTCTCTTTCTTTCTTATTCTGTTCTTTTTTTGTAACTTCACACATCCATCTCAACATTTTCATTTTTGCCACATCCGACTTCTTCTCCTGTGCTCCTTTTAACCCCCATATTTTAGCTCCATACATCATTACAGGCCATAATATGATCTTAAAATCCTTACCTTTAACCTTTTACCATAATTCTTCAATCACATAATACCCTTAATAGTACTTATCATTATTCTTTCTCTGTTGCCCCACTTTGTGGGTTATCTCTGCACCTAATTCTCCATCTTTAGCTACCACTGATTCTAGATATTCAAAGCTGTCCCTGCAGGCTAACTTCTGAATCCTGATCATTACTTCACCTCATATATTCTATATTCTTTCTATTTATCTTCAATCCTCTATCTTCCAAAGCCCTTCACAAATCTTCAAAGTTCCTCTCCATGCCCCTTTTTTTGGGCCTTACACAACACAATGTCTTCAGCAAAAAGCCTGCACCAGGGGACTGGTCTTTTATCTCACGATTCAACACATCCATAACCAGATCAAAGAGGTAAGGACTTTAAGAAGATTCCTGGTGCAGACCTACTCCAGCTGGGATCCTGTCTGTTACCAGAACACTGTTTTCACCCTGAGTCCTCACACCTTCTTTACATATCCTGGACAATCCTCACATACATTTCTGGTCCTCCATTCTCTCTCATGCATCTTCAGAGTTGACGTGGCGCTCTATTATAAGTCTTTCTCCAAATCAATAACCACCATATGCAAACCTGTCTGTTTTCCTCGATACTTCTGTATGAGCTGTCTCAATGCAGACCGATTCACTTGTTCCTCCTCCTGATATAAACCAAGCTGCTCCTCCTCTCTGGTGGTCTCTTCCCTAAGCCTGATTATGTGTTTTATATTTGTAACTAATTTAGACTGTGTTGCAGAGATCTGTTTTCATTTTGACATTAAAGTGTCTTTATCTGTTGATCAGTGTCAAATGAAATACACTGGGATTGTATTTTGTAAAATAATAAAATGTGTAAACTTCCAAGGGGGTGAATAGTTTTTATAAAATACTTGATTACGTAAGTATAAAGTCAGTATTTAGTAAATGCACCTTTGCCAGCCATGACAGCCATGAGTCTGTGTGCACAGGTCTCCCTTTCTCTATCAGCTTTGCACATCTGTGCACACTTCCATTTTTCCCATTGTTCTTTGCAAAATGTCACAGGCTCTGTCAAGTTGCATGGCTATCATGAATGAACAGCTTTTTTCATGTCCAACCACAAATTCTCAAATTAATTAAAATGTGGACTCTGACTCGGCCAGTCCAAGACATTAACATTACTGATTTTAAGCCATTCCTATGTAGCTTTAATTTTATGCTTGTGGTTGTTGTCTTGTCTTCTTCCATGGTGCAGGTTTCTTGCAGACTGCATCAGGTTTCCCACCAGGATTTCCTTGAATTTTGCTGCATTTATTTTACACTCCACCCTCATAAGCCGACCACAGATAAACATCCCCACAGCCTGATGTTGCTATTAGCATGGTTCCTGGTGGATATGGTGTGTTTTGATAATGTGCAGATTCTGTTTGCACCAAACCATTTGTTTACTATGATTATCAGAAAGCTCAATTTTGTTTCTCATAAGAACACAGAACCTCCTTTCACCTGACTTCAGAGTCTCTCATGTGCCTTCAGCTATAGATGTCCTGTGCATTTTGTCTCTTTGCCATTTCCCCATAACGCTGTGACAGGTGAAGCTTCTGGGTGCAGTTGTCTGCACAGCCTTTCCAGTCTCTACCACTGTAGCTTGTAACTCCTTCACTGTTCTCACATGGCTGTGGGTGGCCTCCCTCACTCGTCGCCTTCTTGCTGACCAGTGCTTTGGACATTTTCATGCCTACATCCCCATACTTGTGCTTTTCAATGACTCTTTTCACAGAGTTCCTTGGTGTGTTCTTTTGTCTTCACTGTGTAGGGGATGTGAATCCCAGTTTCCTTATTATGTCACAACAGGGCTACCAACTCTGACACCGTGCCACCCCGCTGTGATTCAATGTGGCATATTAATGAAATGTGAAAACTTCCAAGGGGTGAATGCTTTTTTAAAGATACTGAATGTACTGCGAGGACTGAACCAGTATCCCAACTGGTATAGACCCCACTCCCTTACAAGGCCAGGAGGCCTTGATAACAGAAGGCCATGGAGTGGCCGTGACAATATCTCCTTTCAGTGCCAGGACCCAGATGTGGAAGGACATTATAGCGACTACATCAGGGCTGGACTTGGGATCTGGGAAGGACAGTACAGCGGGTAACTGCCTACTATGAGCAGAGCATCCCCCTGTACAATGGGTGGCAGCATCATGTCTGGCAAGCCCCATTATGGATGTCTAGAGGGAATCATGGGAGTTATGAACCTGTTAGGTTCTGTGGGGTGCAAAAGGGAGAGATCTCAAATAGTGATGATACAAGGTCCATTATGGTTTTGCCTGACCTGGATCTGCTTCCTGGAAGCAATAGACTAAGCAGTGGAATTACTCCCAGGTCAGGATTTAAATGAGAGCCCTCCATTCAGATCATGGAGTCGGAGTTGCGTGAGTGGACTGAAGGAGATCGGAGAATTTCTGTGCTGGTATTCAAACCTTTTGTGGCAGTATGAGGAAGAAAACTGTACAGGGTACACTTGGGTGAGTTAATAAAAGAACTGGGTTTAAAGCCAGGACTGTGTCTGCGGTAGTTGTGTCTGGGGTTTGGGGTGCTGCTGCTTCCCCTTAGTGGCCACAGTAACCTCAAGGTATACCACTGAACATTGTTTTAAGACACCCTTGAGCAGCACAGATCCACAAAAAACCAGGCAGGCAACATCTTGTTTGGGTGAATGGAGTATGGCTATGCAGACCGGAGATCTAAAACCACTTGATTGCTGGACTGGAAAGCGTCATAGAGAAACAATAACACCACTGTTTGGGGTCTCAGTAAGCTAGATGGATGCTGTGATAAGGATAAGACAAAGACATCTTGAAGGTTTTTGTTCACTGATCTGAGTCCAAGACAGAACTGATTGCTTGGAGGCAAGATGGTGTCTTTAAAGGCCAGTACAGGAATTGATGTCATCACTGGAACCGGAACCGGAAGTGATATCAGCAGGACCGGAAGTTCCGTCATCAGAGGGAGGCGGAACTGGAAGTGATGTTGCCGGGACCGGAAGTGATGTCATCATAGCATTGCTGGAAACCAGAAGTGATGCCACCATTGGGGCCGAAGAAATAACAGAAGCGATGTCATCGGGACCGGAAGTAGCATCATCAGAGGGGCCGGAAAGTGATGTCGCCAGGACCGGAAGTGACGTCATCAGAGGGCCGAAAAACCTGGAATTGATGTCATCATTGGTTGGTGAAAGAAAAGCGAAAGTGATGTCATCAAAGGCTCCAGAACCTGGCGGAATTTCCCGAGAATGGTCTGCAAGGAACTGAGAGAGAGAGAGTCAGCGCACCCTGATGGCCCCTGGTCTGTTGAGAAATTACAATTACTCAGGCCCTTTAGCTGCCTCCTACTCACACGTGTGTGACAATGCTCTGGAGGGTCACTTGACAAAGCAAAGTCACTACTGGGAAGCTGTTCAGTTAGCGCTAAATGACTGGTTAACCACTGCTTAAAAACCAAGGGTGCCTTTAGACAGTGAAAAAAAATGAAAAAAAAGTTTTCCTTGTTCTATCAATCTAGAACACCAATTCCTTACAGCAGAAATCACACTGGAAAAAAACGTTTGTCCCAAATTAAAACAAAAAGTATTTTAACAAAGAAACCGTCTCTTTTTCTTTCTCGAGATTGTTCTTCTAAGGAGCAGTGTCTCCTCTTGCCGTCTCTGCTACGTGATTCTGTATGACAGTGCTTGTTTTGTCCCATGCAGGTACACATGTGAACCATGCAGCTTAATGTCATCAGCACACAATACTACAGGAAACAGGATGTGAGCAAAGTACAAAGAAACCAAAGCAAAAGGTCAGACAAAAAAATGAATAAGTGGGCTGAAAATTTACCACACCTTTAAAAATGCTGGCAATTATAGATGACTGTTGGCTTTATACAGGACCCATTCAGACTCAGCATCTGATTCAGTCTTTATAATTTGTGATGTTATGCACTATGGAAAGTACTATGTAAATACAGATGGCTCAAGTGATTCAATATTTTATATCTGTTATGAAGACAGAGCACTAAATTTGAACTTAAGAAAAGCAAATATGTATTACTCTGCAAGTACGATAGTAGTAGTTAGCGCTACCACCTCACAGTTCCAGAGCTCTTGGCCCCATCATTGTCCACATGAAGTTCATGCATTCTTTCTCCATTTGAATGGCTTTCCTCTGAGTAATTTAATTTCTTTACGGATTAAAAGATGTTTATGTTAGGTTATTTGGTGTAAGTGTGCTCTATGGCGACCTGTTTAATTGCTGCCTTAAACCCAGTACTACCTGGATTGCCATGGATTCTGCATGATCCTGCATTGGACTACATGGTTTCACTACAATTAAAAGATGGACACATACATTTACTTTAAGATTTGTTATGTATCTGGCAGTACATAACCGATTCTGTCCTTTATAATAACATGCAAGTGACATATTTTATTTTACATATTGTATTTTTTCTTGGTTGGAGTATTTTGAAGAAACTGGTTTGAAAAACCACAGGAGGTGATTGAATTGACTGCTGGCCAATCAAAGTAGCTATGTTTATTAATTATTCATTCATTTCTTTAATGCATTTCTGAACAGGCAGCATGTTTAGACCCAGGCAGTACTTGGATGAGAGACCATCTAGGAAAAAGCTGAGGTAGCTGTTGGAAGAGGTATTGGTGAGGCCAGCAGAGGGTGCATAACCTGTGGATCTGCGTGTGGTTCCCAATGTCCCAGTGCAATGCTGTAAATATGGTGCCACCCTTCATTTGAGACATAAAACTGAGGTCCCGACTCTCTGTGGTCATTAAAGATCCCTGGATATCTTTTAAAAACAGTAGGCTTTATCTCAATTCCCATCATGGGCTCATCCATCCTGGCCCCCTAGCCATACCCTATTTCTAATTGCTATCTGTCTCCCCCTGGTGCAACAATGGCTTTTGTCACATCATCCAGGTGGGTGCTGCAGAAGTGATGCCATCATTGGGGCCGAAGAAATAACGGAAGCGATGTCATCAGGACCGGAAGTAACGTCATAAGAGGGGCCGGAAAGTGATATCGCCAGGACCGGAAGTGACGTCATCTGAGGGGAATGGATATTAACCTAAGCAAAGCAGCACAGGGGCACGGTGATTAGTACTTGAAATTCTGCTCATGTGGAGTTTGCATGTTCTCCTAATGTTATAGAGCTTTCACCAAGTACCATTTTTTCACCCACATATTAAAGACATGTAGTTTAGCTTTCTGGTGACTCTAAATTTGATTATTGAGAGTAGCTCGTGATGGACCGATGTCCTATCCAGAGATCACTCTTCTGTTATGTGTAATGCTGCCAGGATGGGTTCCATCCTCCCGAGACCCTTTACTTGAACGTCTGGTGAGCACATGATTAGAGTTGTCACGGTTTTAGGAACAAAGAATACTATGCTGCAAATCCTTGAAATTTACTGGCATCCTGTTCAGGTTGATATAGTGCCTAATTCTGAATTCGTAATGGTCCACCACAAAATATACCTGAATCAAAATAAAGAATTCAATAAAATATAAAGCACAATGTTGGACTCTTTTCTGTTTCATTACCACAGCGATCAATGTGTTAACAAATGATCTCCTTCTATCACTGGATCACAGTAAAGGATTTACTGTAACAATGCTAAAATGATGTGGTTAATTTTACAAAAGGATTCCATTCCTGCTTTACAATCTAGACTTGTCTGTCACCACCTTATTACTTTAAATTTCATCTACCTGCTTATCCTCAAAGATTCCTGCTACCAAACAGGTTAGCTCCCCCTCTTTTTCCACATGATATAGACATTTGGTAAAGAATGCAGGATTTTTTGCCATTCAAAGGGAACAATTTGCCTATTCAGTGTATGAGAAAGCCCTCCCCCGTAAAGAGACTGGTTGAACTTGTTTTGTCTCTGGTTTCTTAGCGGTAATGGATAAAGTGAGAAAACCTAGCACAGAACTCATCTGCCGCAGGCACGCACCTGTTCCACCTCTGAGTCTTTCTTCATTTTACTTTTGCTGGCGACAACAGGCAAAAAATGTTCAAGTCGTTCATTTCGCTCTTTTATTTTGGGCAAGCCATGAATGCATTTGCCTCCTTCACCTGCCCAAGTGGGCAGTTTGCTTTGAAAAATCAATGCTTCAACTGCCATGCAACCTGCTGGGAATGCCGTGGGCATGAAGTCTTTGAGTGCACCAGATGTGGCATAGGTAAGGAACTGGTTATTGTAAAGATGTCCTTTTATACTGCCTAACAAGGCAGGTGCACCAGACTGGTATTATAGCATTGTCTGAGCTGAATTCTCTTTGTAAAAAATTAAAGTATTGTGGGCTGAGGCATAATTGGCTAAGTGTGAGTGTAGATGTGAGTGGGAAAGAACCCAGCGATGGATAAGCATGGTGTTATTCTATATTATGTGTATTTGTGGATTTTAAATTTTACCAATCTTCTACATGACTGATATTCAATTCTATCTATCTATCTATCTATCTATCTATCTATCTATCTATCTATCTATCTATCTATCTATCTATCTATCTATCTATCTATCTATCTATCTATCTATCTATCTATCTATCTATCTATCTATCTATCTATCTATCCTACTACACTACATTAATATCTATCTATCTATCTATCTATCTATCTATCTATCTATCTATCTATCTATCTATCTATCTATCTATCTATCTATCTATCTATCTATCTATCTATCTATCCTACTACACTACATTAATATCTATCTATCTATCTATCTATCTATCTATCTATCTATCTATCTATCTATCTATCTATCTATCTATCTATCTATCTATCTATCTATCTATCTATCTATCTATCCTACTACACTACATTAATATCTATCTATCTATCTATCTATCTATCTATCTATCTATCTATCTATCTATCTATCTATCTATCTATCTATCTATCTATCTATCTATCTATCTATCTATCTATCTATCTATCTATCTTGCCTACTACACTACATTAATATCTATCTATCTATCTATCTATCTATCTATCTATCTATCTATCTATCTATCTATCTATCTATCTATCTATCTATCTATCTATCTATCTATCTATCTATCTATCCCCCTAGACTAAATATCTATCTATCTATCTATCTATCTATCTATCTATCTATCTATCTATCTATCTATCTATCTATCTATCTATCTATCTATCAGATATCTGGTAGTGCTTCTTGACACATGTTTGCTGAATATTCAATTGAATAATGTTAACTATTATAAGGTATTCCAGCCATACCTCACAGATGTGTGTTTGTTTTATGAACTGGACACTCTAATCTGGCTCCATGTAGTGCAAGTCTGAGTAGGTGTGTGCCTTTACCCTACAAAGGACTGGTCGCCTCTCCATGGTTGGTTGGTTGGCTGGATGCCCTATACACCCCCCCCAGTCCAATGACTCAGAATTGACTACCATAGGAAATCAGTGCATTAAGTACATTCATGACAAAAGATACATGAGGTACTATAAATAGAAATCTCAGCTTTTAACTAAAGGATTTGCCTATTTGGATTTGAGTTTGCATACACCTGCTGCTTCCCTGTAGGAGTTTAATCAGGGCACTTGCAGAGAAACTTTGCATACTGTGTTTAGTAAACTAGTCATTTTGTCTTGTGTTGACTACTTATAATGAACTTTTTTTCGTTGACTACTTAAACTGTAATAGGAGAGCACTTTGCTGAAACCCTAGCATGCACTCTTTATTTTGACCCCCTTATCTGAGAGCAACAAAAGGGCTATTCACACATGCTTTACGGTCACTCAGGTTTTCCTTCTCCCTTCCGTGCCTTTTTCATCCAATCCCTGGAGAATGTGGGTTTCTTCGTGAGCTTGTATTGTCAATTCATTCCTGATTGCCATGTTTCTGTGCTTCACAAAAGGTCACCGCAGTCTTTCAGCATACCTGTTGCGTTGGCATTTTCCAACCTATGTCAATATATTTTTAAAAATATTTTAACTGAATAATGAAGCCAATCCAGTTTTGTAGAGATTATTTTATGAATGCATATTAAAAAAAAAACAAATGGTTGGTAAGTGAGTCAGTGAATTGTCAGAGACTTCAGCTTACTCTGTATTTTTCTAATCTATGTGTCATTTAATGGTGCTTAAACAGTCATGCTTTTTTGTTGGTAAGAGGCTGAGTTATCAGTGTGCATATTAGTTTTTTGACAAACACAGGCATTTATAATAAATCACAAAACTGAACACAAGCAATAATCCATCGTACAATCTACTTTCTAAACCTGATCAATGCATTTAGGGTCTTGTGTGCTGTAAATTACACTCACAGTTTTGGGTTCCAGGAAAAACAAACAATAGGCAAAAGGTTAAAAAGTTTGTTTCTGTGACTTCATTTGTCTCTTTCATGTCAAGGAAAGCAGTATGTTTGCTGGATCTTTCAAAACTTTGCATTTTAACAGTGCAGGATTTAACTTTATCTGTAATATAGCGCCTATAGAAAGTATTCACCGCCTTGGACGTTTTCACAGTTTGCTAACATACAACGTTGAATCACATAGGATTTAATTTGGCTTTTTTGATGTTGATCAACAAAAAAAGACTTTAATATCAAAGTGAATACAGATCTCTGCAAAGTGGTCTAAATTAATTACGAAAAAAGTCTGAATTAGTGTAAGCCGTCCTAATTCGAAGTGTTCATAAGAAATGTAATGATTTACTTCATGAGCTACAAGTACATAATAAACAAGAATAGTTATGTCAAGTATTTGAAATATTAAAATGTGTGCTTCAATTTAGATGTTTAATGTCAAAATATTCTCGATTGTAATAGAAAGTTTTAACTTTTCACCCTCTGACAGAGATAAATAGAGGCCTAGATTCCTAGTAAAAGATCAAAAATCAAAAATAATATCTTATTTGTAATCGCTGATCATTACTCCTGTGCTTCAGAAGAGGTCATCCACCAAAAGCAATAAGCCTGCTCAAGCCTGGCCAGTTCTTGGATGAGAGACCACTTAGGAAAAGCTTGGGCTGCTGGTGGAAGAGGTGTTGGTGAGGCCAGCAGGGGGCGCTTTCCCTGTGGTCTGAATTTGGATCCCAATGCCCCAGTGCAGTGATGGTGACACTGTGCTGTAAATATGGTGCCATTCTTTGGATAAGACATAAAACCAAAGTGCTGTTCTCTCTGCATTCATTAAAGATCCCTGGGCAACTTTTGAAAAGAGCAAGGTGTATCCTGATGTTCTGGCTAAATTGGCCATCATGGCCTTATCCATCCTGGCCCCCTAATCATCCCCTGTGTCTAATTGGCTATCTCTCTCACCACTTCATCACCTAACAACTAATGTGTGGTGAGCATACTGGTGCAAAATGGATGGCTGCAGTTGCAACATCCAGATGGGTGCCACACATTGGTGGTGGTTGAAAAGCACTATATAAATGTAATTTACTATTTCTTATATTTGAATTCTGTCATTATTAACTTTCTGGGAGTGGCTCTTTGAGGGATGGACCACCAGTAAAGGTTTATCCTTTCATCCATCCATCCATTATCCAACCTGCTATATCCTAATACAGGGTCACGGGGGTCTGCTGGAGCCAATCCCAGCCAACACAGGGTGTAAGGCAGGAACAAATCCCAGGCAGGGTGCTAGCCCAATGCAGAGTAAAGGTTCAGGTTTCAAAAATATTATCATATTCACAATCAACAACCTTAAAGTAGCAAAATATATGTCAATATTATTGATCATCGTTTTTTTTTTTCAAAGAATTGTGAAAAGGTGTAACGTGGACCCTTTGCATCCCATTAGTTAGTTGATCCCTGGAGTCAGTCGATGTGGCATGCACAAATTTAAATTTGTCTGATTATTTTTACTGAAGAAACCTATTGGTTCACTCTTCAACTCCTCTCCACTCTCTAAACTGTGTGCCTTTGCTGATGAAGTGAGGAGAGAGCTGAGAAAACTTTACATAAACAAGGCTCCAGGGCTGGATAGAATCAGCCCCAGAGTTCTAACAAGGTTCATCAACTGTGGAAAACATCCTGTGTGGTCCCAATGCCAAAGAAAATGCTTTCCAGTTAACCCCCAAGGACTTCAGAGCAGTTGTTCTTACTTCATACATCATGAACATCTTTGAGAGACTGGCCTTAAAACAGCTACAGCCTCTGATTTCAGAACATCTGCATCCTCTGCAGTTTGCCCATTAGGCACATATAGTTCTGGAGGTTGCTCTCATCTACAATGCATCCAGAAAGTATTCACAGCGCATCACTTTTTCCACATTTTGTTATGTTACAGCCTTATTCCAAAATGGATTAAATTCATTTTTTTTCCTCAGAATTCTACACACAACACCCCATAATGACAACATGAAAAAAGTTTACTTCAGGTTTTTGCAAATTTATTAAAAATAAAAAAACTGAGAAATCCCATGTACATAAGTATTCACAGCCTTTGCTCAATACTTTGTCGATGCACCTTTGGCAGCAATTACAGCCTCAAGTCTTTTTGAATATGATGCCACAAGCCTGGCACACCTATCCTTGGCCAGTTTCGCCCATTCCTCTTTGCAGCACCTCTCAAGCTCCATCAGGTTGGGTGGGAAGTGTCGGTGCACAGCCATTTTAAGATCTCTCCAGAGATGTTCAATCAGATTCAAGTCTGGGCTCTGGCTGGGCCACTCAAGGACAATCACAAAGTTGTCCTGAAGCCACTCCTTTGATATCTTGGCTGTGTGCTTAGGGTTGTTGTCCTGCTGAAAGATGAACCGTCGCCCCAGTCTGAGGTCAAGAGCGCTCTGGAGCAGGTTTTCATCCAGGATGTCTCTGTACATTGCTGCAGTCATCTTTCTCTTTATCCTGACTAGTCTCCCAGTCCCTGCTGCTGAAAAACATCCCCACAGCATGATGCTGCCACCACCATGCTTCACTGTAGGGATGGTATTGGCCTGGTGATGAGCAGTGCCTGGTTTCCACCAAACGTGACGCCTGGCATTCACACCAAAAAGTTCAATCTTTGTCTCATCAGACCAGAGAATTTTCTTTCTCATGGTCTGAGAGTCCATCAGGTGCCTTTTGGCAAACTATATGAGGGCTGCCATGTGCCTTTTACTAAGGAGTGGCTTCAGTCTGGCCACTCTACCATACAGGCCTGATTGGTGGATTGCTGTAGAGATGGTTGTCCTTCTGGAAGGTTCTTCTCTCTCCACAGAGGACCTCTGGAGCTCTGACAGAGTGACCATCGGGTTCTTGGTCACCTCCCTCTCTAAGGCCCTTCTCCCTCGATTGCTCTGTTTCGATGGCCGGCCAGCTCTAGGAAGAATCCTGGTGGTTTCAAACTTCTTCCACTTATGGATGATGGAGGCCACTGTGCTCATTGGGACCTTCAAAGCAGCAGAAATATTTCTGTAACCTTCCCCAGATTTGTGCCTCGAGACAATCCTGTCTCGGAGGTCTACAGACAATTCCTTTGACTTCATACTTGGTTTGTGCTCTGACATGAACTGTCAACTGTGGGACCTTATATAGACAGGTGTGTGCCTTTCCAAAGCATGTCCAATCAACTGAATTTACCACAGGTGGACTCCAATGAAGCTGCAGAAACATCTCAAGGATGATCAGGGGAAACAGGATGCACCTGAGCTCAATTTTGAGCTTCATGGCAAAGGCTGTGAATACTCCCTGGGCACTCATTAAGTTTATTTTGATATACCATTTTGGGAAATATCTATCTATCTATCTATCTATCTATCTATCTATCTATCTATCTATCTATCTATCTATCTATCTATCTATCTATCTATCTATCTATCTATCTATCTATCTATCTATCTATCTATCTATCTATCTATCTATCTATCTATCGATTGATTGACTGGCCATTATTCTTGTTTTTATGATTCTGCTGCTGTATACATGTGAATTTCCCTTTGGGATTAATAAAGTTTATCTAATCTAATTTAATATATCACAAGGGAGTAATTTCCTGAACAAAATATTGTCCAAAATGGCCTAAACATGAAGGTTTTTTGGGGCTACTTAACCAAAAGATAAGGGGAAACCCACAAAGCTCACAAACTTGCATAATTAGACATCAAGACAAGTTGAATGGTATTTCATATGTGGGGATTTTGTCAGGAGGCACTCGACAAAAAAACCTGAAGTGATTTCGAAACGTTCATAAATATCGTATATACTCGCGTTTACGTTCTCCCACGGATAAGTCACGTCTTGATTTTACAGTATAATTTCTGGTATTTTATAATGTCGGTCGAATTCGGAAAACTCACGCTATTGGTCCAAGAGATTATGATATATTAACGGCCACCTGAGAGAGTAACCACAGAGCACACTGTCTTGTTTTTCAATGTATTGTGCCTACGTGACCACACGGTTATACCCGAACTATTCCGAAGCGATGTTTGCACTGATTTGTGTTTTTTGCATCTCACACCCTCATACACCTTTATCGTAAGAGCATCCCTTATCTACGATGGAGCATTCGATCAGAATAAAATATGAAGCTGGTTTTAAATTAAACGTCGTTGAAGTGGCAAAAGAAATTGGTAACTGCACTGCTGCAACAAAATTCAATGTGTTTGAGAAAGTGTCATATTTTTGAATGGGCGTACAAGTCTGGGTCTGATTTTTATGATCGATTTTTCGGGTTTCACTTATACGCAAGTATATACGGTAAGGAACACAATATACAATACAAAATAATTGACCACATAGGTATTTATTATTTTAATATGACACTCTTACTCATCACTGGTGCAGCCAGTTGGTTTTAGAAGTCACAGATTTAGTTCAATGGAAATCACCTGTCTGAGGTTTCCATTGACTGTAGTCACGTAAACACTTATGTAAATTGTAAACTATTAATTAATAAAACACGCATTAATAAACAGGCAAATACCTAATAAATAAAATATTCAGCATTTCATACATAAACAGAAAGTAATTAAAGATAATAAAACAAAAACCAAATCAATATTTATGAAAAGCAATTTATAGAAACTAACAAAAAGATTAAACAAAAAAAAAATACACTTAAGGTAGGGAGATAACCCTGACCAACATTACAGGTCGGGCTAGATGCTTGAGTGGCAGCTGCATGTTCAACAGGGATGGGAAGAGAAGTGTCATGAAAGCATTTACAAAATAGGATAAAGGTTCTTAGAGAAAAAGTATAAACAGGAGCCCATTACAGCTGTTGGTCAGTGTTCGCCTTGGTCTTAGTGATGTTGACGTGTGCGACAGTAGATAACACACAGTGATTAAGATTGCTGATGTTCATGTTGCAGGGGGACACTGTTTTACAATTGAAACGATGTGTGTATGCCTTCTAGGCTCTTAAACAACTAAACATGAGCAATGGTATGTGGCAGATCAGTTCACAGCAAGTTAATGAAATAGTCACATACAGTACATTGTCTAAATACATACAGTATGCATGCAGGGGCTATCTTGCAAGCATCATAGGCCCCCAGGCAAAGTAGTGCGCTGGGACCCCTATTTTGATAGCAAAACAGAAACACACATAGGCATCAGAAACATCAATGGGCCCCTATGCTGCTGGGGCCCCAGGCCAGTAACCATGCATTAAGACGGCCCTTTGTGTATGATGAAAAGTGGCTGTTCTGCACGATGCTGCTCAGAAGTACAAGGTGACAAATAAAAGAGTTTCTCATTTAGGCTTGGGAGGGCCAGATAGGCCAAAAAAAATACCGTAATTGCCTGTTTTAGAGTTAACAACTTTATTGCTACATATTTACATCACATCCCATTCTAAATATCGTAAATTATTTTTAAAAGAAATATACAATATGAAGTCTCAGTTATATTAATACATTTAAAACTTAGAAATTACAAAAAAGTGCTAATACCATTAATGATATTTAAATGACATAAAGCATTACTTATTTAGGTTAGTTTGTCAACTTATTGTAATTGCCGCAAAATAAGCAATTTCCTTTTTTTAACAAGTTAGAAACTGTATGTATTCTATGTGTCTGCCCTTCTCATCCAGAAATAATTGGTATTTAATGCTCCATATGGTGGATACCACAGGAAATCACTCAATGGAAGATTTCATAACACAATACAACTGAGTGTACTGTGCAATAATGTACAATCAGGCACATTATATAATATTTATGATGCACACTGCTGTCTCACAGTAAGGAGACCTGGGTTTGCTTCCCGGGTCCTCTCTGCGTGGAGTTTGCATGTTCTCCCTGTGTCTTTGTGGATTTCCTCCGGATGTTCCGGTTTCCTCCCACAGTCCAAAGACATGCAGGTTAGGTGCACTGGCGATCCTAAATTGTCCCTAGTGTGTGCTTGGTGTGTGTGTGTGTGTGTGCCCTGCGGTGGGCTGGCACCCTGCCCAGGGTTTGTTCCTGCCTTGTGCCCTGTGTTGGCTGGGATTGGCTCCAGCAGACCCCTGTGACCCTGTGTTAGGATATAGCAGGTTGGATGATGGCTGACTGACTGACAATCATCTCAAACTGGACAAGAATCTCAAAGGAATATTTTCAATACCTTGTGGAATCCATGCCCTGAAGAACTGAAGCTGTTTTGAGAAGAAAAGGAGGCTCTACCCAGTTTTAGTATATTTTTTTCTAATAATTGGGTCACTGAGTGTATTTTGCCAATTCAAAAGCAAATTAAAGATATTATGATGGGTGGCCACGGCCATTACCCGGCTGGGACACTAGCTGGATGGTAGGACCAGTGAGAGAGCATCCACATGGCACTGCCTTCCCGGTGACACTAGAAGGCAACCCTCCTGGGCAGCTGTGGCACCACGGATTCCTGCAGGGCATGCTGGGAGCTGGAGTTTGGTATTGTCTTGTTGGGTTCCATGGGGGGCTGCCAGGGGGGAACTGCATAGCCCTACATTGGGCTTTCACCACACCTGGGAGTGATTCCAGGCCTGATTAACTCCTTAAGAGTGAATGCTGACTATCTATCTATCTATCTATCTATCTATCTATCTATCTATCTATCTATCTATCTATCTATCTATCTATCTATCTATCTATCTATCTATCTATCTATCTATCTATCTATCGATCGATCTATCTATCTATCTATCTATCTATCTATCTATCTATCTATCTATCTATCTATCTATCTATCTATCTATCTATCTATCTATCTATCTAGTAGATATCTGGTAGTGCTTCTTGACACAAGTTTGCTGAATAATCAATTGAATAATGTAAACTTTTACAAGGTATTCCAGCCATATCTCTCAGATGTGTATTAGTTTTATGAATTGGACACTCTAATCTGGCTCCATGTAGTGCAAGTCTGAGTAGGTGTATCTATCTATCTATCCATCCATCTATCTAAAATGCATCATGAAATAGTTGGCACAATGTAATTCTTAGGTGACATAATGATGCAGTGGTTGGTGGCTCATAAATCCAACATCATTGTCTTGAACCTCCTGCCTTTTTTTGTTTAAGTCTGGGTGGGTTTTCCTTCACATAAATTGTTTTTCTTGCCACAGCCTCAAAAAAAATGTTCATGCTAGGCTAATTGGTAATTTCAAATTGGACTTGTGTAGTATGTGAACAATAGGGCCTTGTGATGGACTGGTGCCCTGTCCAAGTTCATATTCAGGCTAAAATTCAACTTATTGGTGCATGTGCAGAATACAGTGAGATTCTTACTTGAATGATACTTGAATGTTTGAAGAGCATGCAACATCTCACCAACTCTCTGGTGGCATGATCGGCAAATATTACTAATCAAACACGAAACCTCCAAATTCTTCTATTTCTAAATTGTCACTTTACAAAGAAAATGGACAGTCAAGGATCAACACAGTTTCTACCGTGTGTCCAGTGCTGCCAGGGTAGACTCCAGTTTCCACGTTCCTGAATTGGATTAAGTGGTTCAAAGATTTTTAATGTTAGGCCATCTTTATATAGAACATGCTACCGTGGCTGTTCATTTGTCTGTCCAGGATTTTAAAATCACTTGTAGCTCGCAAAACGTTTGACCTATTGACCTGAAATTTGGTACACATACTGTACGTCTACTATCTGATTTCAGGGTGATGATTGACCTCCAAGGTTATTCCTCTTTTTATTTTATTGTATTGCAGAATCATGTCTCTGTAGTGGCCAGCAGGGCAGCCGTGCGGCAAATGCATACAGGCGCCGTTCTCATCCCTACCACCTTCGCCATCACTTCCCCTACCTCTTCATATCTTAAATCATTCTTGAGGCACATTGAACACTTAAGTGCCAGCTTAAGGAAAACATACTAAGTAATTGCAACACAAACACGGACTTAATCAGTTTTAACGCGAAAAGATTCCGATGAAAGAAGAGAAGAAGCAGACTGCTAGGATGGAGAAAAGGAGAGCTGCTCAGGAAGCAGCAAGGGCATCAATCTCTGAGCAAACGAATGCTAAACGTACAGAGAAAGAGGATGAAAACTAGTGTTGTGATGTGAGATTTTACATATAACTTGATGAATATTCTGTATGTCTTTATTTGTTATTTAGGCAAAGCAATGTAATTTAGTGTTTACCCCCCCCCCCCCTTAGGAATGGGTCTGTTTGAATTTTACGACAGGATTTGGGTGATGTGTGTTTTAAACCAGTTTGCCAAGTGTTTCTTTGCTAAAGTCGTTTCTACCCCCGCAAATGGGTTAAGGTGTACTTTAACATATGGTTTGGGGGCAGGTATTAAGATGTTTTATTCCCCCATTGGTCTGAGGTATGGCTGTTTGGAATTGGCTTGTTTCAGAGGCCTTTAAGTACCATGATGTCCTATTGGCTCTCGGGGTTGGACAGAACATCTATAAATGTATGTGTTTAACCTCACACTCTCGCTCTTACCAACCAACATATGATGAAGAAGCAACTCTCTTGCTAACCTGTGATGATGAAGAGAACACAATGAAGAGCACAGCTCAGCAGCCATTTTGAACAGACATGTGGCTGAAAGCTGAGCATCAATGATGCCTTAACTAGAGACATTTAAGTAACCACAAGTCTGTGTGCCGCCTGAACTACATATCACCATTTAATCAGGTTGTATGGTTGCCAATATTCAAATGTACTTTGCATTTTGTTATTATTTATGAATATTATCAATAATACATTGTTTAAACTAACTTAACTTCTGCTTGTTTTTTTACTACATCTAATTGCCTAAGGTTATAGATATAGAAGGGAAGGTGGGGGTAAATTATATACAATAATACCTTATAAACAGTGGTAAGTCTGTGAGATTAGGCATTCTGACAAAGGCTACATATTAATAATACAATAGGGGAAAGTAGAGCAATATATTACTCTACGAAGACAAAACAACTAGGAATGCTCAAGTTAAGTGTATTCACAGCACATTATCGTGCAGTGCGCCGTTACTGGTTTAAAGATATTTCGTATCATACAAATTCCTTCCAAGGGTCAGATAATCCATTCACCTTGTCATTATGTCTTTCTAGATGAAAACGGACAGGAACGCTTTCTCCATCGCGATCGCTGCAGACTGCACTGTCCAAGAGGTTTTTACTCAGATCGAGACACCTATACCTGCAAAACCTGCATGCAAAACTGTGACCTCTGTGTTGATGTGGACATCTGTACTAAATGCAAAGGAAACTACAGGCTGAAGGACGGATCTTGTCAAACAAGACAATGTGACGAAGGTAGGTATTTATGGTGTGATTATTTTGTTTCGTTTTAACGGTATAATGAACATCAGTCAAAGTATTATAGGTTTGAATTTTGTCCCTGGAATTTGTATTCTCTCCCTTTGTCTGCTGGAGTTATTCATCTTGTGGGTTTCCACCTTCATCCCAAAGATGTGTGTGTCACAGTAGGTTATCCGGTGATTGTACACTGCCCCCGTGTGTGTGTGTGTATATAAGAGAAGGCTCTTCGAAGGACTGGCACCCTAAGAACATAACAATTTTGACAACAATGGACCATTCAGCCCAACATACAGTACATTCACTTTCTTCACATTGTTATATTTCAGTCTTATTCTACAATTATTTAAATTAATTTTTTCCCTCAACACCCCAGAATGATTAATCAAATACAGGATTTTAGAAATTTTTGCAAGTGTATTAAAAATAAATAAGTGAAATGTCAGTTACGGCCCACCAAAAGGCCTAGGGGTATATAAATAGGCCGCACAGAAGTGAGAGAGAGAGACAAAACACAGAAAAAACTAAACCAGCTAAATAAAAACAGACTCCATTTATTGTCAAAAAGAAAACAAACTCACAAAATACAGTTACACAAAACAGGAACAAGGCAGGAGGACAACACTAACTTAGTTATCTAGCTACACAAAGTTTACACAGCTAGATACATACTATCCACATTTATCACATAGATGGCTAGCGTACAACAATTACATTTCTTTAATAAACAACAAGAAACAAAAACCCAAAGCCAGGCCATCCAACCCTAACCCTAACCCTAACCCTAACCCTAACCCTAACCCTCCATACTTTGCTCTGTCCTTCTCCTCTCACACTCTCTCTAACCTAAAATCCAAAGAAACTTCTTTTATAATCTGCACCCCACCTACAACCCAGGTGATTTCTTAACAATGGGCAACTCAATAGGTGGGTAATTAGGGCAGGACTCAATTAAGTCATCAGCACCAAATTAGATTAGAGTTTAATAAAAAGATCGATAGTAGGTCGTAACACTCACATAGACACAAGTATCGAGACCATTTGCTTTGATACCTAAAAACTGGCACAAATGCATCCCATTCTATTGATCATCATTGAAATATTTCTACACCTTGTTTGGAGTCAACCTATGGGGTGGAGAGGTGGCTCTGAGGCTAAGGATCTGTGCTGGTATCCAGAAAGTTGCCGGTTCAAATCCCCATCACTGCCAAAAGAGATCCTAGTCTGCTGGGCCCTTGAGCAAAACCCTTAACCTGTAATTTGCTGTATGCGAAAACTAACAAATTCCATCCATCCATCCATTTTCTTCCGCTTATCCGAGGTCGGGTCGCGGGGGCAGCAACTTGAGCAGAGATGTCCAGACTTCCCTCTCTCCGGCCACTTCTTGTAGCTCTTCCGGGAGAATCCCAAGGCATTCCCAGGCCAGCCGAGAGACATAGTCCCTCCAACGTGTCCTTGGTCTTTCCCTGGGCCTCCTCCCGGTTGGACGTGCCCGGAACACCTCACCAGGGAGGCGTCCAGGAGGCATCCTAATCAGATGCCCGAGCCACCTCATCTGACTCCTCTCAATGCGGAGGAGCAGCGGCTCTACTCTGAGCCCCTCCCGGATGACTGAGCTTCTCACCCTATCTTTAAGGGAGAGCCCAGACACTCTGCGGAGGAAACTCATTTCAGCCGCTTGTATTCGCGATCTCGTTTTTTCGGTCACTACTCATAGCTCATGACCATAGGTGAGGGTAGGAACATAGATCGACTGGTAAATTGAGAGCTTTGCCTTACGGCTCAGCTCCTTTTTCACCATGACAGACCGATGCAGAGCCCGCATCACTGCGGACACCGCACCGATCCGCCTGTCGATCTCACGCTCCATTCTTCCCTCACTCATGAACAAGACCCCAAGATACTTGAACTCCTCCACTTGAGGCAGGATCTCACTCCCAACCCTGAGAGGGCACTCCACCCTTTTCTGGCTGAGGACCATGGTCTCAGATTTGGAGGTGCTGATTCCCATCCCAGCCGCTTCACACTCAGCTGCGAACCGATCCAGAGAGAGCTGAAGATCACTGCCTGATGAAGCAAACAGGACAACATCATCTGCAAAAAGCAGTGACCCAATCCTGAGTCCACCAAACCGGACCCCCTCAACACCCTGGCTGCGCCTAGAAATTCTGTCCATAAAAGTTATGAACAGAATCGGTGACAAAGGGCAGCCCTGGTGGAGTCCAACTATCACTGAAAACGGGTTCGACTTACTGCCGGCAATGCGGACCAAGTTCTGACACCGGTTGTGCAGGGACCGAACAGCCCTTATCAGGGGGTCTGGTACCGCATACTCCCGGAGTACCCCCCACAGGATTCACCGAGGGACACGGTCAAATGCCTTTTCCAAGTCTAAAAAACACATGTAGACTGGTTTGGCGAACTCCCATGCACCCTCCAGAACTCTGCTAAGGGTGTAGAGCTGGTCCACTGTTCCGCGACCAGGACGAAAACCACACTGTTTGTCCTGAATCCGAGGTTCGACTATCCGACGGATCCTCCTCTCCAGGACCCCCGAATAGACTTTTCCAGGGAGGCTGAGTAGTGTGATCCCTCTGTAGTTGGAACACACCCTCTGGTCCCCCTTCTTAAAGAGGAGGACCACCACCCTGGTCTGCCAATCCAGAGGCACTGTCCCTGATGTCCATGCGATGTTGCAGAGACGTGTCAACCAAGACAGCCCTACAACATCCAGAGCCTTGAGGAACTCCGGGTGTATCTCATCCACCCCCGGGGCCCTGCCATCAAGGAGTTTTTTGACCACCTCGGTGACCTCAGTCCCAGAGATGGGGGAGCCCACCTCCGAGTCCCCAGGCTCTGCTTCCTCATTGGAAGGCATGTTAGTGGGATTGAGGAGGTCTTCGAAGTACTCCCCCCACCGACCCACAACATCCCGAGTCGAGGTCAGCAGCGCACCATCCCCACCATATACAGTGTTGACACTGCACTGCTTCCCCCTCCTGAGATGCCGGACGGTGGACCAGAATCTCCTCGAAGCCGTCTGAAAGTCGTTCTCCATGGCCTCCCCAAACTCCTCCCATGCCCGAGTTTTTGCCTCAGCAACCACCGAAGCCGCATTCCGTTTGGCCTGCTGGTACCTATTAGCTGCCTCCAGAGTCCCACAGGACAAATGGGACCGGTAGGACTCCTTCTTCAGCTTGACAGCATCCCTCACCGCTGGTGTCCACCAATGGGTTCAGGGATTGCCGCCACAACAGGCACCGACCACCTTACGGCCACAGCTCCGGTCAGCCGCCTCAACAATAGAGGCACGGAATATGGCCCATTTGGACTCAATGTCCCCCAACTCCCTCGGGACGTGGTCGAAGTTCTGCCGGAGGTGGGAGTTGAAACTACTTCCGACAGGGGGCTCTACCAGACGTTCCCAGCAGACCCTCACAACACGTTTGGGCCTACCACGCCTGACCAGCATCCTCTCCCACCATCGAAGCCAACTCACCACCAGGTGGTGATCATTTGACAGCTCCAGCCCTCTCTTCGCCAGAATGTCCAAGACATGTGGCCGCAAGTCCGACGACACGACCACAAAGTCGATCATCGAACTGAGGCCTAGGGTGTCCTGGTGCCAAGTGCACATATGAACACCCTTATGCTTGAACATGGTGTTCATTATGGACAATCCGTGACGAGCACAGAAGTCCAATAACAAAACACCACTCGGGTTCAGATTGGGGGGGCCATTCCTCCCAATCACACCCTTCCAGGTCTCATTGTCATTGCCCACGTGAGCATTGAAGTCCCCCAGCAGTACGAGGGAGTCCCCAGAAGGTATGCCCTCTAGCACACCCTTTAGGGACTTCAAAAAGGGTGGGTACTTTGAACTGCTCTTCGGTGCATACGCACAAACAATAACAAATTCCTAATACAAGAAATTGTATAAGGCGAAATAAAGAAAAACAAACAAAAACAAAACAAACCTGTGGTCAGTTCAATTAATTGGACATGATAAGGAAGGACACACACCCGTCTGTATGAGGAGCAAAGGTCAATGGAATTGTCTGCAGAGCTTAGAGACAGGATTGTATTGGGCCAAAGATCTGGACCAGGCTACAAAAACTTTCTGCAACATCATTGGACGTTGAAGATTCCCAAGAGCACAGTGGCCCTCATAACTCTTAAATGAAAGAAGTCTGGAACAACCAAGACTCTGGCTAGTGCTGGCTGCCTGATCAAACTAAGCAATTGGGGGAGATAGGCCTTGGTAAGATAGGTGACCATGAAACCAGATGGTCACTCTGGCTGATCTCCAGAGAAGTGATTCCAGTCTGAAGTCAGGGTCGGCGCCACCATTAAGATGAATTATGCATTTTCCTAGGTTGCAGATCATAAAGTGGGGGAAAATCCAGCCGCACATGTTAACTACCAAACAGTCTGTTGGCGAACTAATAAGCTTGTCCTACACTGTAAAGAATGTCAGTAAATTTAATGGTAAAAATACTGTAAATGGTGAAAGTAAAATACCTTTTCTGAAAAAAAGGAAACTTACCTTATGTTCTACTGAAAATTACCTGTATATCTTAAACAATACATTTCATTATTTTTTACAGCCAAGTTCTGTAAAATCGATATTTTTCTACCTTCAAAATTTGCTACATTTACCGATACATTACCACTGAAAAAAATATCTATTAATTTTACAGTGTAAAACTGTTTAATAGCGAAGGTAAAATTAAAATGGTGAAGTGCTGTTTCAGTAACACCAAGTTACGATATTGCATAAGGACACACCCCCTATTTACCATATTGTTCCTGGTGAACCACATACCTTTGAACAATAGGGAATAAAAACTTCAACAAAGTTAGCAGACTTATTTTTCCCTGCATGCTGAAGGTTTTTTGAGGTTATGGAAGCTGATTTATGGTGGGCTGTATTCGATAAACTGGCACACCTGTAGGATACCATACTGTACACCACAAATGCAAACTTTACTTCTCCACCAGACAATGTGCCATAACTTCCTTAAACATTGAATTGTTTTCAATGTATTGTGAAAGATCAGCCTCGACACAGACAGACACGGAGTCCAAGTGTCCAAAACACGCACCGTTTATTTTTCAACAACACACACAGTACCCAAATCACCACAATACAGCTCTGTCCTTTCTTCTTCCTTCCTTCCTACCTTCAGCTGCCTCCACTCCTCTCTTGCAAGCTCCGTCTACTGCCACCTGACTCCGGCTCCCCGAATGGAGTGAGGCGGCCCCTTTTATCCCACCCCGGATGTGCTCCAGATGCTCCGTGATGTGCTGCCCTTGCACCCAGAAGCAGTCCGGACATACATTGTTCCTGTTCCGGCAGCACTTCCTGGTGTGGCAGAAGTGCTGTTGTCTTTGGCTCAGGAACCATCCAGGCGCCTGCTGGTGGCAGCCATGGACCCCCACAGGGCTGAGCTTCCCAGCTCCATATCTGTGGCCCTGATGGAATCCAGGGAGGCTACCCTCTTTCGTCCAGGGAGATATATTACCCCTCTCCTGGTCCTTCCCTGTTCCAGGCTTCCCGGTGGGGCAAGGTCCCTGGTCATCATCCCTGGTATATAATTAAATGATATATGCTTGCTGTTGGTTGTTGTTGCTTTACTGGTGTTTGATCCTGACAATATTTTCTAAGGGATTATTGATTGGCATATTTATTACAGTGCATGGATTTCTGGTTATGGTTAAATATGTGTTGTAAAGAAAAAACAGTTATTTACTACAAAGTTATACCGTAGACCCAAAAATATTGTCACTTTTTTTTTATGGTAAAATTCTGGCAACCCAGCCGCCAGTACTTTACCATATATCTAACATTATTTTTTTTAAGGTGTAGGGTGCAAAATAACTGCCTGGAGTCTTTTTGGGTATGACATGACAAGCTTCAGACACCTGGATTTAGGGATTTTCTGCTATTCTTCTCTGCAAATACTCTCTTGGTTGGATGGACAGCTTTTTTAATTTTTCTCCAGAGATGTTCTATTAGGGGCGGCACGGTGGCGCAGTGGGTAGCGCTGCTGCCTCGCAGTTGGGACACCTGGGGACCTGGGTTCGATTCCCGGGTCCTCCCTGCGTGGAGTTTGCATGTTCTCCCCGTGTCTGCGTGGGTTTCCTCCGGGCGCTCCGGTTTCCTCCCACAGTCCAAAGACATGCAGGTTAGGTGGATTGGAGATTCTAAATTGGCCCTAGTGTGTGCTTGGTGTGTGGGTGTGTTTGTGTGTGTGTCCTGTGGTGGGTTGGCACCCTGCCCAGGATTGGTTCCTGCCTTGTGCCCTGTGTTGGCTGGGATTGGCTCCAGCAGACCCCCGTGACCCTGTGTTCGGATTCAGCGGGTTGGAAAATGGATGGATGGATGTTCTATTAGGTTCAAGTCTGGGCTCTGGTTGGGCCACTCAAGAACATCCACAGAGTTGTCCCTTAGCCACTCCTGTGTTGTATTTCCTTTGTGCTTATGGTCATTGCTCTGATGGCAGGTAAATCCTTTGGTCCAGTCTGAGGTCCGGAGCCCTCTGGAGCAGGTTTTCATTAAGACATCTCTGTTCTTTACTCTGTTCAGCTTTCCCTCAACCCTGTGTAGTTTTCCAGTCCCCGCCACTGAAAAACAAACCCATAACATGTTGTTACCACCACCATTTTTCACAGTTGAAATGGTATTGTGCAGGTGATAAGTGGTGCCTGGTTTCCACCAGACGTGACACTTAACATTGAGACTAAACAGTTCAATCTTAATATCATCAGCCAGGGAATCTATTTCTTGTAGTCTGAAAGTCCTTTAGGTGCCTTTTTAAAAATCCCAAGTTGGCTTTCATATGATGTGTTGCTACTAAGCTCTAAGTTTCTCCTATCACCACACGGGTTCTGTGAAGATAAGCCAGAGTTACCATCAGGTTCTTGTTCACATCACTTACCAAGACCCTTGTCCCCTGATTGCTCAGTATGGGCAGGCAGTCAACTTTAGGAAAAGTCACGGTTGTTCCAAACTTCCTCATTATATAACTCATTGAGGCCACTGTGCTCCTGAGAATCGTCAATGCTGCAGAAAGGTTTGTGTAGCCTTTCCCAGATCTGTGCCTTACAGTAAGCTCTTCAGGCTGTTCCTTTGTCCTCAGGGTTTGTTTTTTGTTCCAATACGTATTGTGTACCTTCTATAGACAGGTGTGTGCCATTCCTAATCAGATCTAATCATTAGAATTTACCAAAAGTGGATTCATGCCGGAGAAACAAGACATTCCATGCACCTACCCAGATGGGCCGCCTCAAATTAGGACCCGAGTGCTGCCATGTAGTGAGAGGCACCTCAGTACCACACCAGTTTTGATCCCCAATAGGCCTGAGCCCATTGGCTCTATGACGGTTTTGACTCTTCCAGGTTTGGAGCTCCCCAGGACTTTTCCCCCATCCCCTTCATAATGCAAGCAGCAGCAGAGCTACTGCCGCAGAGAGCAGAAAGGAGTCCTGTCTGTTGTCTCAGAGCTGCGTGAATTTTTTTTTACAGTGGCTGGAATGCCAATCTTGCCACCAACCCCCTTGATTTCCCCGGAAGTTGGAGGACCACTTGCAGGGCCAGATGCAGTTTAAACCAAGAGACATGGGCTTTAATAAACTCTTGGCACGGCCATCAACAGTGTGTCTGTCTGTGGAGAGAGTGTCAACCTCGTTGAGAGGTTTACTTACCTTGGCAGTGACATTCATGTCTCTGGTGACTCTTCCTATGAAGTCAGTAGATGGATTGGAAGAGCATGGGGTGTCATGAGGTTGCTGGAAAGGGGTGTGTGGTTCTCCCAATATCTACGTAAAAGGACAAAGGTCCATGTCTTTAGAGTCCTGGTGCTTCCTGTTTTGCCTTATGGTTGCGAGACATGGACACTATCCAGTGACCTGAGATGAAGACTGGACTCCTCTGGTACTGTGTCTCTTCAGAGAATCCTTAGTTACCGCTGGTTTGACTTTGTGTTGCTCATGGAATCCCGAATGAGGCATATTACCTCCATTGTGAGGTAGTGTCAGTTATGGCACTACAGCCATGTGGAGCGATTCCCCAAGGGTGATCCAACTCGCAGGATCATCATTGTTGGGGACCTGAGTGGATGGATCAGGCCAAAGGGACACCCACATAACACCTGGCTGTGGCAGATAGAGGGTCATTTCCAGAGGGTAGGACTGGACCGCTTGTCTGGTTGGTGTGTTGCCAACCAGGATCCCGAACTGTTTCGTCATGTGGTGGGTGCGTCAACACTCTGTACCAGTGCATGCTCCCCAACCTGACCTGACCTGACAGATGGATTCCAAACAAGGTGTAGAAACATCTCAACGATGATTAATAGAATGATATTCACATGAGCCAAATTTCAAGTGTTTTAAAGCTGATCTTAATAGTGTGTTTTAGTTGTTTATTTACTCCTTGTACATTACCAAAGACGTCCTTGTCATATTGATTGGTGATTCTAATTTGGCTGTGTCAAATTGTGGGTGTAGATGTGTGTGTGAGTGGGCCATATGATGAGCAGGATCAAGAATGTCATACTGTGTTATGTAATATAAAATAAACTGGAAACCTTCTCCTGAAAAACTGAAGTAGATTGTAATATTACTTACCAATAGGGTCTGAATATAAATGTTATTTGTAATCAATTAAAATATGTTATTGTGGAAGTTATATGTAAAATATATATCAGGATTCAGAAGTTAGCCTACAGAGAGAGACACTGGAAAGAGTGGATACATTTAAATATCTAGGATCAGTGGTAACCCAAGAAGGAGAATTAGGTGCAGAGATAATCCATAGAGTGCAGTGTGGATGGAACTGTTGGCAGAAGGTCTGAGGAGTATTAGGTGGTCAAAAAATTAAGGCAAAGGTTTTTTAAGACAGTGGTAAGACCAGCAATGATGTATGGAACTGAAACACGGGCAGTAAAGAGAGTGCAGGAGAAGAGGTTGGCATAAAATGATAAATGTTGAGATGGATGTGTGGAGTTACCAAAAAAAGGACAGAATAAGCAATAAGACAATCAGAGGAGCAACAAAAGTGGGAGAGAAATCTAAGAAAGTACAGGAAAGAAGAGTGAAGTGGTATGGACCTGTGATGAGGAGAGATAAAGAATATGTGGGCAAAAGAGTGAAAGGAACACAAGCACAGTGGAAAAGAAGATGAGGGAGGTCAAAGTGGAGGTGGATGGAGAAAGTAAAAGAAGATCAGAAGGAAAAGGGTCTGAGTAGGGAGGAGGTAAAGGGGCCGAGCTATTTGGGGAAGGTTAATCAAGAGCATCAACCCCACATAGAAGTGGGAAAAGATGAAGAGAAAGAAGAAGATGTTATTGTGAAAGTTCTTCTGCTCGTTCTTTTGGTTCTGCACTAGGCAGTTATAGTTAACTACGATGTGTGTATGAATGCTACATATATCTGCTTTGTAGTGGCCAAAATGTATAGCCTTATCTGCATGAGGACAGCTACCTTGAGAAAATGGAGACATCTGTGAAACTGCTTCATAGCAACCCACGTGCATGGCTTACCCACATGTGGACAGCAGCCTCAAGCAAAACTCAATTCAATTAGTTCAGTACATTTTTGTACAGCGCTGTTCACTGACTGTAGGCACAGAGAACGTGACAAGTCCTCAGGTAAAGCGCAAGTATAGATTTTACAAATGACTAAATATAGTACCCATAAAGACACAGACTTGTTCAAACACACAGGAAAACAACAGAGATGACATAATAATGAGACTTCAGTATGTCTACTTTATAGCACCCCATGTCTACAGCTTAGCCGCACACGGACAGCTACCTCAAGCAAAATGAGACCTTCAGTGTATTTGGTTTATAGGTGAACCTTCATCTGCTTGTGGACAGCAGCCTAACCTAAAGAGATTTACTAGCTTGTGTAAAGGACAGCCGGCAGCTCAACCTGGCCGAGATGCCCCGAGAATGAAAGGATGGGGGAAGGCAGCTACTTTTGGACACTGCCTCCCCCAAAATGCTAGATGGCAGCTCTCCTGGAGTGTACCGGTGCCCCAGATTCCTGCAGGGCAGCCTGGGACTTGGAGTTCGGTTTCTCAGCCTTATTGGGTGCCAGGGATGCCGCTAGGATATTTATTGTATGTAAGATTCAGACACCAGCTCCCATAACACCTCAACACATCAGAGCATGGACACAAATTAAAAGCACAAAGAGTCTTTTACTGTGATAAAACTGTTGTCAGCAAGCGTTTCCCACCACCACAGCCACAAGTACAAGAAGCTCTGGATAGCACACAGTAACTCTTTGTCTTTCCCTGTCATTTATCTTCCAGTCCTCCGTACATGTGGCCCGGAAGCACTGAGATCTAAACCCCATGAAGCAGGGCTCCCTAGTCCCTGCAGCACCCCCTGGTGGCTCCCTCGGAGTTATTAGGGCTGAGTCAAAGATTTCCATGTGCCATGCTTCCCTGTGGGAATCCGAGGCACTGCTGCAACCCAGTGGGGCTGCCATCTTGCCCTCTGGGTAGATAATGCCCTGTGCTCTTTCTCTCCCCCAGTCCTTCCATCTCATGTGCATCCCAGCCATCCCTTACAAAGGTTACAGAGGATGATGAGGATGAGTCCCTTCAAGTCTGAGTGCTGTGCTGCTTAAGAAGTGTTTTCAACTGCTCAAGTGGAAGAATCCTAACCCACTTCTTTCAAGTCAGTGGGTAACTGATGTTATGTGTTATGTAAAATTGGAAAAAATCTAATTCTCACTTAAAGGATCTGTACAAAACTTTTTAAAAACCTGGCAGGATCTGATAAATAACATTACATAATAAGCATTTAAATTGAGGAAGTGGATTCTCTCCCCTCTTTTTCTGTTCTATCTATTTTTATTTATTTACATATTTTTACTGTTATTAAAGTGCAACTCTGCTGACCTAGCTCTCTTTCTCATGGGTGGGGGTCAATTTGTTTCATCCAGTTTTGTTAAACTTGACTTGCATGTATGGAATGTTTTTTGATTTTGATAAAATACTATATATATACAGTATATATATATATATATATATATATATATATATATATATATATATATATATATATGTACAGTGCATCCGGAAAGTATTCACAGCGCATCACTTTTTCCACATTTTGTTATGTTACAGCCTTACTCCAAAATGGATTAAATTCATTTTTTTCCTCAGAATTCTACACACAACACCCCATAATGACGACGTGAAAAAAGTTTACTTGAGGTTTTTGCAAATTTATTAAAAATAAAAAAACTGAGAAATCCCATGTACATAAGTATTCACAGCCTTTGCTGAATACTTTGTCGATGCACCTTTGGCAGCAATTACAGCCTCATGTCTTTTTGAATATGATGCCCTAAGCTTGGCACACCTATCCTTGGCCAGTTTCGCCCATTCCTCTTTGCAGCACCTCTCAAGCTCCATCAGGTTGGATGGGAAGCGTCGGTGCACAGCCATTTTAAGATCTCTCCAGAGATGTTCAATCAGATTCAAGTCTGGGCTCTGGCTGGGCCACTCAAGGACATTCACAGAGTTGTCCTGAAGCCACTCCTTTGATATCTTGGCTGTGTGCTTAGGGTCGTTGTCCTGCTGAAAGATGAACCGTCGCCCCAGTCTGAGGTCAAGAGCGCTCTGGAGCAGGTTTTCATCCAGGATGTCTCTGTACATTGCTGCAGTCATCCTTCCCTTTATCCTGACTAGTCTCCCAGTCCCTGCCGGTGAAAAACATCCCCACATCATGATGTTGCCACCACCATGCTTCACTTATTGGCCTGGTGATTAGCGGTGCCTGGCTTCCTCCAAATGTGACGCCTGGCATTCACACCAAAGAGTTTAATCTTTGTCTCATCAGGCCAGAGAATTTTCTTTCTCATGGTCTGAGAGTCCTTCAGGTGCCTTTTGGCAAACTCTAGGTGGGCTGCCATGTGCCTTTTACTAAGGAGTGGCTTCCGTCTGGCCACTCTACCATACAGGCCTGATTGGTGGATTGCTGCAGAGATGGTTGTCCTTCTGGAAGGTTCTCCTCTCAACACAGAGGACCTCTGGAGCTCTGACAGAGTGACCATCGGGTTCTTGGTCACCTCCCTGACTAAGGCCCTTCTCTCCTGATCGCTCAGTTTAGATGGCCGGCCAGCTCTAGAAAGAGTCCTGGTGGTTTCAAACTTCTTCCACTTATGGATGATGGAGGCCACTGTGCTCATTGGGACCTTCAAAGCAGCAGAAATTTTTCTGTAACCTTCCCCAGATTTGTGGCTCGAGACAATCCTGTCTCGGAGGTCTACAGACAATTCCTTTGACTTCATGCTTGGTTTGTGCTCTGACATGAACTGTCAACTGTGGGACCTTCTATAGACAGGTGTGTGCCTTTCCAAATCATGTCCAGTCAACTGAATTTACCACAGGTGGACTCCAATGAAGCTGCAGAAACATCTCAAGGATGATCAGGGGAAACAGGATGCACCTGAGCTCAATTTTGAGCTTCATGGCAAAGGCTGTGAATACTTATGTACATGTGCTTTCTCAATGCTTTTATTTTTAATAAATTTGCAAAAATCTCAAGTAAACGTTTTTCATGTTGTCATTATGGGGTGTTGTGTGTAGAATTCTGAGGAAACAAATGAATTTAATCCATTTTGGAATAAGGCTGTAACATAACAAAATGTGGAAAAAGTGATGCGCTCTGAATACTTTCCAGATGCACTGTGTATATATATATATATATATATATATATATATATATATATATATATATATATATATATATATATATATATATATACTCTCTTTCTGTGCATGTAGTGTTAATTATGATTACAGAAATTATAAATAATCTTATGACCATGGTTATGTTTACATTCCAAAATTGAGTTCATTTTTGGGGCTGATGCCCATGCTGAAATTTATCAATGCCCAGGCTAATAAATAATTTCTCATTCCAAAAATAATAGCTGACACTTCTAGCAGTGCGTTCTTTTTATTGGGGTTCTAACATGATTAAGTAAAATATGCAATGTTCACTGCAGTGGGCTGGCGCCCTGCCCGGGGTTTGTTCCTGCCTTGCGCCCTGTGCTGGCTGGGATTGGCTCCAGCAGACCCCCGTGACCCTGGGTTAGGATATAACAGGTTGGACAATGACTGAGTGACTGACTGCAATGTTCAAATCAATACTGATTCACAGTTTAAATCGATACTTAGCAATTTGCACCAGTACCTCTTAAAAAGTGCAAAATATCAACTATAAATTCTAGCCTAAGAGCTAATGTGAATACTTACTTGAACAGTTTCACATGTTTTGTTTAAGAAAACAGTTGTGCAGGTTGTGATGATTGCGGCTCATTGATCAGTTCTGGTTTTACTGCAGTTAGGCTGTTTGAACGTTTACTAATGATGTCTTTAGTTCAGGACTCGTTTCTCTCACCATGCAGTCAGCTTTCTTTGATTGTTTTACTGAATGACTGAATCATTTATTGATTACAGGACAAGTGGAAGATCCAGAAACAGGAGAATGCATTGACTGTGAAATTGGATGCAAAACTTGTTCTAAAGGTAGCCAATCTAACCTTACTTTATTATAGTGCCTTGACAATTTGAAAAAAAAAAAGGTTTTGATTATTTCAAGTGATTTTTAAATATTTTACATTCAAAAATTGAAACAGTTTTTTTACCATCATGTAATATTTTTTACATAACATTTTTAGCTATCATTTGTACATTTTTTAATCGCTTTTGCACTATAATTAATCATATATGAATATTTTATTTTAATAAGTTTGTGAATGTAAAATTTTCCAAAATTAGCTACACACATGTCACCCTGGAAGCACTTCTAGACAAGGTGGAACCTCCCCATGACAGGAGAGCTTGTCACCCCCTACTGGCACCCAAGATGCCCAACTGGGCTACCCACTTACAGTAGAACTCCCATGCAGCCCTGTGTGAGCCGTACAAGAGGGATACCCCCAGTGTACTGGGGGAAAGCATGGCCCCGGGGATGTGTGTGTGTGTGTGTGTGTGTGTGTGGGTGGGTGGGTACCAGCTGGGTACCAGCCAGGTAAGGAACCATCCACCACTCCTGGGATGCCAGCCAACCCGTATAGTCTATGATATCTACAATTTTACACTAATTTATTTATCATAAGCTGTAGTTCTCTATCTGGAATGGACTGACACTCCATCCAATGCTGGATCATATAGCTGCTCAAGTCCCAGCCTCCCAAAACCTTGCATTGGAATAAGTGTATTTGGAAAATTAATAAATGAAGGGATAATGATTTTATTGCAGTTTGTGATAGATTCTATTACTTTAAACTAAACAGATTTTCCTTATAAGAAATTTATCCATCTTAATAAAAGGACAAGTGTCTGTGAGTCAGTCTGTCTATGTCTCTGTCATTCCAACAGTTGGTGCATCACAATCATTTTTAGCAATAAAATGCATTGTTTTTATCATTCCAATAGTTAGCACATCACACACATTAGCACTGATTTTATTAATCCCATAACAAGTGATATATACCAGAATCATATACAAAACATTTATCATTCCAACAGATGGTACATCACAAATATTTGTAGTAATGTATTTCATTACTACAGATGTCTGTGATGTGTCATGACTAAGAGTCCCAAGCACAAAATCCTAAAAATGCCCACTAGAGGGGAGAAACCATCAAACCCAGCTAGTAAAAAGGGCAAACAAGAATCTTTATATACTGTATAAATATATTTATTCCGAAGAGCACAAAAGGCATACAGAGCCTCTTAAGAGCAAATCCAAAATCAAAATACAAAGTCCCAAGAATAGTCAAAATACAGAGGAATAGGCCTAGAATCCAGTAAATCACTAAGCACAACCCAAGACCTCACCACTCTGAAGCGCATTCACAATCAACCACCAGGAACTGTCAAAGACTCTTCGGATGTATAGGGTAGAGGGCAGTTCCTGGAAGTGATTGGCAGGTAGCCCCACCTTTTGCGAAAATACCTGCAAAACACATAATAAAGGAAATTTTCACAAAATCAAAAACAAAGAAAGATGCATATAAACATGAGTAAAAGAATCAAAATTGAACAAAAGTCCCATAAAACATTCATTTAAACTCCAGCCAGGGGAGAAACCCTGGTTGAAACATGACATGATGCACCATCTGTTGGAATGACAATTGCAATGTATTTCATTACTACATGTATTACAAAATACATTCCAATGCAAACATTAATGCTGAGGTCTACGTTGATTCTTTAGATTTCAACCCGTTTTAGGTGGGTAGTGCAGCTAATATATATGCAATACAGTATATCTTGGCTGTAAGAGAACTCATACTTAATATATTGCATTATTTGTGTCCAAATATTCCTATGGTAAAAATCTCTACTTTTATAATTGAACAGATGATCCAGAATTCTGCAGCAGTTGCATAGAAGGCTATTTTTTGTAAGTATCAGTTTCTTTCATACAGTACGCCTCCCTCTTGACTGTGTATGTTACTTATTTCTTGTCTGAATCCTGTTGCCTTCAGAAACAAATGTTTTGATTAGGCTGGATTATTTTAAAATAAATATTATTAACATTTTCCTTCTGATGGTAATATGCCTTGCAGAGGCAAATGTTCATTTATTTAACAAATCCATAGCTAGCAAATGTGTACTGCAAGTCATTTATAATTAAAGTGTGTTTTTACACAATAAGGCATGCTGGTACTGTGTATGCAGAGGACTAGGCTTTCTATACTAGGATGTATGCAAACCCCATCAACATGCTTGTGCTAAATGTACAATATTTTATTCATAAATGGGTTAACTGGTGAGTCGAAATTGCCCCAGTATGGATCTAAGTGTGGGAGTGTTTTAGTGGACCTTGTAATGGACTGGTGATCCCATCCAGGAGCTAACTCTGCCTTCTGCACTCCATTGTTATATCATATTATGTTCATGACACTTCACATTTCAAAGGGTAATTGTGGAAGTGTGCCATAATATGTAGGAACACAAGATGTGTCCAAGAATTATTGTGAGGTAGCAGTTAACTAGGAGATGGTTAATCAAGAAAGAGACACGGTCAGGCAAAACTGTGAGATCAGAAATAACTGAAAACCTGAAAAGTGGGAGCAAAAAGAAATCAAAACCAGAAGCCCAAACCTAATATTGGAGTCTACTTGAATTCAGAAATGAACCGTGCCTCAGAAGACTTTGTCAACAGCTATGTCCACTGAGGGACAGTGCATGAAGTGAACCAGTGTGTTAATATACTGTCACTTCTGTGGCATCATCCTATAATAAATCAGAGAGAAAGGGGATTGCCAGAGAAGGACTTGACCAGAAAATATCACTATATGTAGATGATATTGTACTGTATATATTTATATAGTTCCCATTGGGATTAATAAAGTATCTATCTATCTATCTATCTATCTATCTATCTATCTATCTATCTATCTATCTATCTATCTATCTATCTATCTATCTATCTATCTATCTATCTATCTATCTATCTATCTATCTATCTATCTATATCTGACCCACAAACCTCAGTACTAGCAGTCCTCAATGCACTAGCAGAATTTCAATGATATCTGGACTCAATATTAATCTGTGCTTTTTTCAGTGGACACAATATTAGACTGGACACCTTCCCATTGATGTTAACAGATCAGTTTAAATACCTAGGGGTAAACAACACATGCAAATGTAAAGATCTTTTTCAACAAACATTTGCTATCCTCATGGAAAAAAAATAAAGAAGGCTGTGATGAAATAAGCCACCAAATAAATCTTCAAGAGTTGGGGAATTGCCCGTATATTGCTGGCATGCAATATAATTGGTCAAGACGATAGAATATATCAAACATTCGACAGACTATTAGTTGTGATGCTGGCTTTTATACAGAGAAAAAACAAAACGGCTACAGGAAATGATTCTGACAGGAAATGCGATCATATGGGAAGTGACGTCATTAGTGGGAGGACCGGAAGTGACATCATCATCGGAAGCCGGAAGTGACGTCATGGATGAGGAAGTGGATGAGTAGCCATTTTCTGAATTACGGATTGTTGAAGGTATGTTTTTATTATTTATAAAGAGAGGCATCATTACCACAATCCAAACCCCCATCTGTTAACCATTCACTCACCTGTGGACTTGTTGACTGCCTCCGAAGCGCATGTGTGTGACATGACCCACCCCCCACCCCTCAGCTCAGACCCATTTGGTCGGGCAGCCTGCACCGAAAGGTCGAAGGTCCGGGAGAGGGCGTCAGCGTTGGCCTGATGAGAGCCCCGATGATAAGTGACTCTGAATCTGTAAGGTTGCAATTCCAAGAACCACCTGGTGACACGAGGACTGGACTCCCGATTCAGAGCCATCCACAGTAAAGCGGCATGGTCCATCAGAAGAGTAAACTCACGTCCCAACAGGTAGTAACGAAGTTGTGTCACAGCCCACTTAATCGCCAAAGCCTCTCGTTCCACCACCGCATACCGATTCTCCCGATCCAACATTTTCTGGCTGAGGTATAATACAGGGTGTTCAGCACCATGGATGCATTGGCTCAACATGGCACCTAATCCTGTGTCCGACGCATCAGTCTGGAGAACAAAAAGGATAAGAAAAGTTAGGAGATTTCAACAAAGGTGCTTATGTAAGGGCCGATTTCAAATCACAAAATGCAGCTTCAGTACTCTCATCCCAAACCACTTTAATAGGAGCCCTTTTCTTTGTTAAATTAGTAAGAGACGTAGCACTCTCAGAAAACCGAGGTTCAAAACGACGGTAGTAGTTCGCCATTCCCAAGAAAGCTTGCACCTGCCTCTTTGTAATCGGACGGGGCCATTTAACAATGGCATCAATTTTAGAACACTGTGGTTGTACCAAACCACCACCAACTAGATAGTCTAACTATATGGCCTCGTTCAAGCCAAAGAAACATTTCTTTGGGTTGATCCGTAGTCCCGCTTGAGCCAGTGTGGTTAGAACGGCCAACACGTGCTTAACATGATCCTCCCATGTGCCGGAATAGATGAAAATATCATTGAGGTAGGCGGTACTGTAGGAACTGTGGGGACGTAACAGTGTGTCCACCAGATGCTGAAAAGCTGCAGGTGCCCTGTGCAAAACAAAAGGAAGGACCTTGTATTGCCAGTGTCCACTAGGTGTACTATAGGCATTTTTTTCTTTAGTGGAGGACGTTAAGGGAATTTGCCAGTACCCTTTCATCATGTCAAGTGTTTTTAGAAACTATGCGTTTCCCAGCCTCTCGAGAAGATCATCAACTCTTGGCATAGGATACGCATCAAACTTAGAAACCTGGTTGAGTCGCCGGAAGTCATTACAGAACCTCCAGGACCCGTCAGGTTTGGGAATTAAGACGATTGGACTAGACCATGGACTATAGCTTTCTTCAATAACATCCATTTCCAGCATTTGTCTAATTTCTAATTCAACTTCAGTTTTCTTTGCTTCAGGAAGTCTATATGGGCGTTCTCGGACAACTACCCCCGGGTCAGTAACAATGTCATGTTCAATCAACGTTGTTTGCTCGCTTACTACTTACGGAATGGACAGGATAGTTGATTCCAACTCCTGACATTGTCTCCACGACAAATTAGAACAGAAATTAAGTGGTTGGTATTCTACAAAAAGGGAGCGTGGCTGACCGGAGGGAGGCTCCACCACTATCCTTCCACGGTTTCAGGAAATTAATATGATAAACGCGCTCGCTTGGTCGACGATTAGGTTGTTTAACTAAATAATCCACCATTACATGATCCCCCAGGAGAAATTCTCAGAAGGTGGTGTTTCGATTATAATATCGCGCCTGCGCTGCTTGAGCCTTTTCCATATGTTCTTTGAATACGGGTCTAATTTTATTTAATCTAGATAGATAGATAGATAGATAGATAGATAGATAGATAGATAGATAGATAGATAGATAGATAGATAGATAGATAGATAGATAGATAGATAGATAGATAGATAGATAGATAGATAGATAGATAGATAGATAGATAGATAGATAGATAATTAATCCCAAGGGGAAATTCACATACTCCAGCAGCAGCATACTGATAAAAAACAATATTAAATTAAAGAGTAATAAATTATTTGGAATTCAAAAATTCCAAGCATTCAAAGAGCGACTCTACAATGCAAAGCAGAAGGTGGCATGGCACTACCCAACTTTCCATTTTATTACCCGGCAGCAAATATACAAGCTGTAAAGACCTGGAAATTGACACAAACTGATGAATATCCACAAGTCTGGTCTACAGTAGAAATAAAATCTTGCTGTACTTCTTTATATGCCTGCTTTGTGCTCCAGTAAATACAAACTATTGCCAACACTACTAATCCAATTGTCCATCAATCTCTCAGAATTTGGAACCAATGCAGGAAGCGGTTCAAGGCAGAGAAGCTTTTATCTGTCGTTCCTTTACACAATAATCACCTTTTCTATCCTCTCAAACCTACATAGTATTTAGTCAGTCAGTCAGTTGGTCATTGTCCAACCCGCTATATCCTAACACAGGGTCACGGGGGTCTGTTGGAGCCAATCCCAGCCAGCACAGGGGGCAAGGCAGGAACAAATCCCAGGCAGGATGCCAGCCCACTGCAGGACACACACACCAAGCACACACTAGGGTCAATTTAGGAGCGCCAATCCACCTAACCTGCATGTCTTTGGACTGTACGAGGAAACCGGACCACCCGGAGGAAACCCACGCAGACACTGGGAGAACATGCAAACAATCATGTTACGTTATTTTTAAAATGTTTCCTTTTCTTTTTCATAACTTCTTTAACGCACTACAGTACTTCTCTGCTGCGAAGCATTATGCTAGTATAATATAATGCACTTATCACTGAAATCTTTTATTTCACCTAAATGATAGAGTAGTTTACAACAATCATTTGTATGGCTCAAGTCAAGGCATGTTGTCGTGGGATCAGTTTACATTTAGCTCGCTTGAAGCATTTCAGAGACGCCTCATCGAGTTACTCTTGATGTTCTTTGTGCTGAAACACTTCACCGATTTGACTGACTACAGTTTCCCTCCACTCACCTTCAACAATCGTTTCAAAGTTTCTCGGGAGGTTTCCCTCTGTTCATTTCCTACCAGTCTAGTGAGTTGGCTTCTGTATGCCATCTGACAAACCGGAATATTCAAGAGCAAGGATTGAAAATGTGACAGCTGTGAAGACCATTTTAACTCCTGCGGTACATGTCCCGTAGCTTTTAACATTGTGCTGTCTGATGTGTCAGAAATGTGTTTGTCATCTGCTTAATTCATTTTCTTTCATTTTTGAATTTCAATGATTTTTATTTTTGTGCCATACCTATCTATCTATCAATCTATCTATCTGTACATGTATACTGTATATCGTAAGAGAATAGACAGACTATGATAAAGAGAGTTGGGGCACCATCATGGTGACCTGTGTAAAAAGGCGCTATATAGGCGCCTGACCTGACACAGATTAACACCAGAGTCCTTGTAAAAACCAAGAAGTTTTATTTTTCTTCACCTGTGGGGCACCTCTTCTCCGTTATCCCCGCAGACACAACACAGTCCCTAGTACACCAAAACCACCCAAAACACACTCTTCTTTGGCACCTCCTCCAAACTCTGGCCATTGAGTGGCTCCTTTAATTGTCCACCCGGAAGTGTTCCAGCTGCACTTCCGGGTGTGACGAATATGCCGCCCATATGGGCTCTGGAGTCCTAGCTGCAGCACCCACTGGCGGCGCTTGCAGGACCCAACAGGGCTGCACCCAACTCCAGTTCCCATGGAGCCCTGCGGGAAACTGAGACACCGCTCCAACCCAGGGGGGCGGCCATCTAGCATCCTGGGGGAGGTATTGCACAGTCCATGGCTGCTCCCCCTGAACATATAGCGAAGGGGCGTCCCCACACCTGATATAATCGAAATTTTAATAAAGGAATAAAACAAGCAATCATTATGGAGATGTCTTTCCAGACATGAGTTCTCAACTGAACTGCCTCAAGATGGCTGATCTTCCAGTCTTAAGACCTGGTAGGAAGGGACAAGTGCAGGTGGACGGACACCAGCAGTGACATCAGTGATGTCATAACAGAGGGAGAAAGAAAAAAGGCATTAAGACACAGTGCCAACCTCTAGAGCTGGGGCGTCGAACTCCTGTCCTGGAGGGCTGCAGTGGCTGCAGGTTTTCATTCTAACCATCTTCTTCATTAGTGACCAGTTTTTGCTGCTAATTAACTTCTTTTGCCTTAGTTTTAATTAACTTGACTCAGGCCCCTTAGTTGTTTCTTCCTCCTTAATTAGCAGTCAAACAATAATGAGACAAGAAACAAGCCACCACATGACCAGCTCACCTGTGTCCGTCACACAATATCTGAAACTTAAAGAAAGGTGGAGGTCTCGGTAAGGTTGATCTCTCAGGTCACCAAAACATTTTGATGCCGTTCTTAGAAAAAACAGAAAATCAACAGTTTTGGAAATGTCTGCTGTAGCAGAATGACAGCAGCAACAAGCTGTGGAATTAAATAACGAGTTTAATTACCAGCAAGAATCGGCTTCTCATTAAGTAAGTGATTGGAATGAAACTGGTTCAATTTTGAAGCCCCAATTTAGCTGTTCACTTGTCAGCTCGTTTCATGTCTCATTTCTGTTTGGCTGTCATTTAATGAAGAAAAGGATCAATTCAGAGCACTGAATCCTTAAGAAACACGGGCTATTAAAATGAAGGGAAAAGAAATTAATTAGCATGGAAACCTGGTCACTGATAGGAAAAGCCACTATGGCCCTCCAGGCCTGGAGTTCGATACCCCTGGTCTCCAACACGTCGCTCACGAGCTACTGGTAGCTCGCAACCCCTTTCCAAGTAGCTCACCAAAGGGTTAATGAATCGTACATAAACTTGAAAACTTGATTAGTCAAATTAGGGGTGGGCGATCTTTCCAAAAAAATCATATCACGATCCTTTTAACACAAAACCACGATCCACAGTCTGAATTGCAATCTATCTATTCAAACTCATCAAGACCTAAGTAACACTTTATTTTAAATATCAAACAAAGTTGAATTCAATTGGTTTCTTGTTCACTAGCTAAGCGGAGTTGTTGTGATGTGAGATTTTACATATAACTTGATAAATATTTTGTACTAGCCAACCCGCGGCGTAGCATACGCCACATAATTATGTATTGATGGGTGAACACTTCCTGAAAGACACAGTTGTCCAAATGGGGTTGGTTTTGAGGATACGACTGTAAGTGAATGAAAAGATGTAACTCTGGAGAGGGCAACATACAAAATACAGTGTTTTACACGCTGCATACAGCGATTCACATCGAAGCATAGACACTGCTAAGACCATGGGATACCCCTTGCAAACTGTTTTACACGCTGCATACAGCGATTCACATCCGCAACAAATATGATTCTTCTTAGATGGTCCTGTCGCGTCCACCCTCGCTCTCGAAGCATACACACTGCCTGGTCATGTGCCCGCTCGCAAGAGCAACTAACAGAGACCCGCCCACCAACTGTAAGACCATGGGATACCCCTCGCAAACTGTTTTACACGCCGCATATAGCGATTCACATCCACAACAAACATGCTTCTTCTTATGGGGTGGGTTTGAGGATACGACTGTAAGGGAACTCTGGAGAGAGCAACATACAATTGTCTGTGACGGAAAACTGGAGGACCGCCGCCACGCCCCCACCTCCCAGAGCGAAGGACGGGACTGGATGGCGGGCGCACGTGGAGGGTGGAATTGGGTGTGAGGGGAAGGACGCCCAGTGAGGACGATGTATTGATGGGTGAACAGTCATCTCTTAGTCATCATTCAGTACACACTGCCTGCTCATGTGCCCGCCCCCAACTCCTCACCTGAATTGCTTTTGTCTGTGTATAGTCCACATACACCTGTGAGTCACGTTGACTATTCATTTTCCAAACACCGCCTCAGTCGGTCTCGCTTCTGCTATAGTCCACATGCACCTCTGAGCCACGTTGACTTTTCATTGTTCTTTTTGTCCAGGCCGGGTGAGGTATCCCGTGTTTAGTCTAATTAAGCCAAAGGCTCCACACCTGGTGGTGCCCTTCTGTCAATTCCTTTAAGTTTCAGCTTTGCAACCATACTCCCCTTGGAACCCAAAGACTTTGGTTGCCTGGCGGATCATGGGAATAACGCTGCCAGATCACCAGTCGGCATCATTTATGGTAGGAACTACGACGGTATGTGATCGTCTTCAAACCTCCGACTTGCGTTCTTGATTAATGAGAACATTCTTGGCAAATGCTTTCGCTCTCTCGCGAATTGTTGGTGGGCGGGGCTCTGATGTGTGTGTGCCATGGTCGGCTGCTTAGTGAATTGTTGGTGGTCGGGGCTCTGTGAGTTGGCGTGAGTGGCTCCATCATGCGTATCACACGGTCTGTCTTGCGTGCTGCTTCTTGTGTGCCCTGTTCGACAAACAAACTGTTTTACACGCTGCATACAGCGATTCACATCCGCGACAAACATGCTGGCTGCCCGGCGAGTCATGGGAATAACGCCGCTGGATCGCCAGTCGGCATCGTTTATGATCGGAATTACGACGGTATGTGATCGTCTTCGAACCTCTGACTTTCGTTCTTGATTAATGAAAACATTCTTGGCAAATGCTTTCGCCCTCGCGCGAATTGTTGGTGGACGGGGCTCTGTTGTGTGTGTGCCATGGAGACGAAAGCGACTTTCGCGGTGTTTGTTGCCTGGAGAGCGAGGGTGGACGTGGGCCGGGGAATAAGGAGTATTGTGTAGACAAACGTTTTCCGTGTTCCTGCAGGACTATCTAAGAAGAAGCATGTTTGTTGCCGATGCGAATCGCTGTATGTAGCGTGTAAAACAGTTTGCGATGGCGGACGCGGTCGTGCGTCATAACCGAAAAGTCAACGTGGCTCAGAGGTGCATGTGGACTGTAGCAGAGACGAACGCGAATGACGCTGTGTTTTGTGAGTTGTCGCGTCTGAGTTGGTGGGCGTGGCTCTGTGAGTTGTCGGACACCGTGTTTTGTGAGTTGTCGCGTCCAAGTTGGTGGGCGTGGCTCTGTGAGTTGTCGTCCTATCCCATTTGGTGGGTGGGACTCTGTCTTGCATGTGTCTTTCTTGCCATGGACTTAGTGAATTATATATAGATGTCTTTATTTGTAATTTAGGCAAAGCAATGTAATTTAGTGTTTACGCCCCCCCCCCACCTTTTACGACTGAGTGTCTTTGAATTTTACAACAGGATTTGGGCGATGTGTCTTAAACCAGTTTGTCGAGTGTTTCTTTGATAAAGTCATTTCTACACCTCGCAAGTAGGCTAAGGTGTACTTTAACATATGGTTTGGGGGCAGGTGTTAAGATGTTCTATTCCCCCATTGGTCGGAGGTATGGCTGTTTGGAATTGGCTTGTCTCAGAGGCCTTTAAGTACCATGATGTCCTATTGGCTGTAGGGGTTGGACAGAACATCTATAAATGTACGTGTTTAACCTCACAATCTCTCTCTTGCTAACCTGTGATGATGTAGAAGTATCTCGCTCTTACTAACCAACATCTGAAAGAAGCATCTCTTTTGCTAACCTCTGATGATGAAGACAACACAATCAAGAGCACAGCTCAGCAGCCATTTTGAACAGACATGTGGCTGAAAGCTGAGCACCAATGATGCCTTAACTAGAGACATTTAAGTAACTACAAGTCTGTGTGCCACCTGAACTACATATCACCATTTAATCAGGTTGTATGGTTGCCAATATTCAAATGTACTTTGCATTTTGCTATTATTTATGAATATTATCAGTAATACATTATTTAATGTGTAACTTAACTTCTGCTTGTCTTTTTACTACATCTAATTGCCTGAGGTTATAGATATAGAAGGGAGGGTGGGGATAAGTTACTGTATATACTATAATCTATAATAATAAAAGGCAAAGCCGTCACTGACTGACTGACTCGCTGACTCACTCATCACTAATTCTCCAACTTCCCGTGTAGGTGGAAGGCTGAAATTTGGCAGGCTCATTCCTTACAGCTTACTTACAAAAGTTAGGCAGGTTTCATTTCGAAATTCAAAGCGTAATGATCATAACTGGAACATATTTTTTGTCCATACACTGTAATGGAGGAGGCGGAGTCACGTATCGCGTCATCACGCCTCCTACGTAATCACGTGAACTAAAAACAAGGAAGAGATTTACAGCACGAGTCACACGCGGGAACGAAGGTAAATGACGTAAATTTTTGACTGTCTTTTAATACTGTGTAAGCATATATATTAACACATTTGCAATTAAACGTGTGCATTTACGGGCTGATTTCTCAGGCTTAAAAGCTCGCCTTTTACTAAAAAGGTAAATGCAAAAATATTTTCAATCAGTTTATTGAAACGCTCCCGTTAAGGATTGCAATAACATATTCGCGAGATAAAAGAACGAAGTAGGGGGAAATGGAGGAACAGCCGCGAACAGCTAAGAGCAAAAAATTAATTAAACAATTGAGAACGGAGCGAGTTAAGCATACAAGCATGTTCATAAGGGAAAGAAAGCACGGTGTAAAACGTAAGTTTAAATTAAGTTTATAGAAACGCTCCCGCTGCGGATTGCAATAACATATTCGCGAGATAAAAGTTTAATGAGAACACACAAGGTATAAACGAACCACACGCCGTGGCGCAACGTTAGGGGCAACAGTTTCAACCATTCTATGATCTGCTTCTCGCAACTGAAAGACGGCACATGGCGGATGTTAGCCGACTTGCTGACCGCAACGTTAGGGGCTTCAACTATGGCGCTGACGCCATATCTCAGTGCCAACACTTTGCAGACTGTACTTAAAAGACACGCCCTCCTCACTGGACAGTTAAAAACACCAATCAAACTAACGATGACATCAAGTATTACCCAATCAAAAGTAGGAAAGGAGACATCTTCATAAAATGCGTGTGGGATGATTTGCATGAGACGCTGCTTTAAAAAAAAAATGATAAAAAAAATACGGGCTAAATCCCGTCCAGTATTGATTCAAAACGGGACGCGCAATTTGGTAGGTGCACCAAAAAATGTATACATTTAAGCATGTAATGGGCAAACAAAAAATGAGGTATACCCGAAGGCACTGCAGTAGTACTTAATGTAACTTTACTTCTTAAATGTTAATGTTTTACTGTTTAATAATTTATACGCTTCTTATATGTTGTTCAAATTCTTTTATGAAAATACCACTGACAGTGCAATGCACGATAACATGGAGTGAATACACCATACGCATCCGCCCACGGCTGCCCTGCTGTGCGCAGATAGGAGTTGATTCTACAATAAAATAAAATAAACATAAAAAGAGTAATACAATCATCACCCATAAAGCGGATAGTAGACGTGACGTACTATATGTGTACCACATTTCAAGTGTATAGGTGAAACGGTTTGCGAGGTACAGGTCATTTAAAATCCTGGACAGACACACAAATTGCCACGGTAGCAAATTACAGAAGAAGATTTTACTGTTTAATAATTTATATTTATATGAAATGTGCTTCTTATATATTACTTCATATTCTCATATGATAATGATGTTAATGTTTATATTCATTTCTATGTTATTAAAACTGCATGTATGTGTGTATATATATGTAGATGTGTATATGTAGATATGTATATATATGTATATGTATATAAATGTTTATGTGTGTGTGTATATTATATATATAATATATATATATATATATATATATATATATATATATATATATATATATATATATATATATATATATATATATATATATTGTGATAAGTTGCCCGGACACAGACAGACGGACACCATATTCAAGTCCACCACACGTTTATTGTACATTATAAATACAATGTCCAAGTGCACAAACCCAGTGCCAAAGCACCAATCTCCCCAAAATCCAGGCTCTCACTCAGTCTCTGCCTGCTCGTCAGGCCGCCTCCTCTCTCCTGCCTCGCAACCTTGTCCACTCCTCACCCGACTCCAGTCCTTCTCTGCAGGGAGGCGGCCCCTTTTATAAGTGCCCGGATGGGCTCCAGGTGATCCCCGACACTCCCTAGACACTCCCTTGTGTGGCGGAAGTGCCGGCTGTGTTCCCGGAAGCCCTCCGGGTGTTCCCAAACTTCTTCCCCCCAGTACTTCCTGGTGTGGCGGAAGTGTTGGGGTTCTGGGTCCTTCAGGCATGGGGGCGCCCCCTGGCGGAGACCACGGGCCCCTACAGGGTTGGGCTTCCAAGCCCTGCACCCGTGGCCCTCAAAGGAACCAGGGCGGCCGCCCCCTCGTGGTCCAGAGGAGGAATGAGCCCTCCTCCTGTCCTCCTGGGCGTCCCGGCTGGGCACCACCCCCAGCCGCGTACCACAATATATATATATATATATATATATATATATATATATATATATATATATATATATATAAAAGACAGCAACAGTTATAACAATGACAACACAATTACATTGACAATCATGTTACGTTATTTTTAAAATGTTTCCTTTTTTTTTCATAACCTCTTTAACACAGTACTTCTCCGCTGCGAAGCGCGGGTATTTTGCTAGTCTATATATATAATTCACTAAGGCAAGACAACCATGGAAAGCACGCCGGAAGGGGCTTGGATTCACTAAACCGCCGACAAGTAAGACGCCAATGGCGCATGCAGGAAGGAGCCACGCCCACCAACTCTTAGACCATTGGATACGACGAAAGAATCACAGAGCCACGCCCACCAACTCGGACGCGACGCCAAAGGAAACATGCCGTCATTTCTGTTTGTCTGTGCCACAGTACACTTGCAGCTCTGAGCCACGTTGACTTTTCATTAGTCAACCTCAGTGGAACCTTGGTTCACACAGAGGCAGCACCAGACAGAGACAGAGGCACACACAGGCAGCGCGATAGAGAGAGCCGCGCACACACAGGCAGTGCCAGAGAGACAGAGGGGCGCACACACACACACAGAGAGGCAACGCCAGAGAGAGACAGAGGCACACACAGGCAGCGCAAGAGAGAGCCGCGCAATCTTTTAAAACTGAAGTTAAAACACAATGAAAGAAGCAGTCTTTAAAAACCAATAAGCCTTGTGCCTCTTTTTCATTAGCGTCTCACCTGCTTCAGGCCCTGCAACAGTCGAGACGTTCTCTCTGCAGCTGACCTTCTCTTTGCCTGACTCCACTACTGTCAGTCGCCTGATTAAAAATGGCCTTTTGAAGGGGAGCTATGGACCCGCTATACCACAGGAACACATTGCCTTCGAGCCTGCTCTCGCTTACTCTAACGTACTGGCTTGCTCTCTCTCTCTCTCCTCACTCACTCACACACTACACAGGGGAGAAATGCCTGAAGCAGAGAGACAGAGGGGGTGGGGGCTCGCGTGCTGATGAGAGAGAGAGAGAGAGAGAGGGGGGGGGGGGGGCTGGGGAGGCTTGCGTGCTGCTGAGAGAGAGAGGGAGGGGGGGCTGGGGAGGCTCGAGTGCTGCTGAGAGAGAGAGAGAGAGAGAGAGAGAGGGGGGGGGCTGGGGAGGCTCGCGTGCTGCTGAGAGAGAGAGCCTGCGCATGCACTGCACATGCCATGCAGCTGAGCAGGGAGCCTGGGTGTTTATGTCAGTGTTATTCAATGTTTTTACTATTACACTGTGCATTCTATGGTGTAATAATTAACTATATTTGTGCTTAAAAATCTTTAAAAAAAATATATTTACATACAGTTCGTATGGTCTGGAATGGATTAATTGTATTTACATGCAATCCTATGGGGGAAATTGCTTCGGTTCACGACCAAATCGGTTTACGACCAGAGGTTTGGAACGAATTATGGTTGTGAACCGAGGTTCCACTGTATATTGAGTCTAGAAAACATGATCAGCAAGTCTTTGATAGGCTGCAACAAAATGATGAAAGAACGGGCACATTTTTTTCTCACAAGCTGGGTGGGTGTTAGTTTGTTAGTTAGTTAATTAGTTACTTGAAGGATTTCAAGATTTAATATGCACAAGTGGTAACACTGCAAAAGCAGCCCAAACCAGAAAAGACTGCTGGCAAAAAGTGGCTGACAAATTAAACGTGTGTGCATTGTACCTACTGAAAGCAGCGTTACGGATTTTGCAAATGTTCATTTTTTCCCTCTGCTTAAAAAACATTAAAAAAGCAGCGTGATTATGCAGCGTATACTACGCCGCGGGTTGGTATGCAGCGTGTAAAACAGTTTGTCGCGGATAATTTGCCTTTTACTTTAACACGAAGACAATTTCCTGTTAGATTTGCCTTTGCGATGACAATTGATAAGGCACAGGGCCAAACTTTCAAAAAGATGTGCATGTATCTGCCAAAACCAGTTTTCAGTCACGGACAGTTGTATGTTGCTCTCTCCAGAGTTCCATCTTTTCATTCACTTACTGGTATGCCTGCAGGAACACATGCAGCGAGCGAGAGAGAGCGAGTGACACACACACACGCATACAGGCGCGGGAGAGAGAGAGCGCTGGACGCATAAGAATAATAATACTTCATTACATTGATATACCGGTGTTTTCAGTATTCAAAGCGCTATCCACACAGGGAGAAACCGGGAAGCGAACCCAAAATCTTCCACAGTCTCCTTACTGCAAAACAGCAGCACTACCATTGCACTACACGGCAGTTAAAGAATGCACCGGCCTCGATTTTGTTTTCACTTCTGTTTACAGCGATCGGATCGTAGTGTGCATTGTTGCAATGTTACTTTTCTTGGTGGCTTATTACATTACGGATGTTTCACATGTTAATTTTTTTTCCCTGTGCTTAAAAGACATTAAAAAAGAGTTTCTCAACTGTGACTCCGGAACAACTTAGTACGCAAGCTATATTAAGTGTCAACAATGAAGACTCGCTGCACCTTAATGAACAAATGCTGAAACTTATCCCTACCGACGAAGTAACTTTCACCAGTGTGGCCTCCATCATCACAGACGATCCCGCTTTCAGTCACGGACAATTGTATGTTGCTCCCTTCAGAGGTCCATCTTTTCATTCACTCACAGTGGTATCCACAAACCCACCCCATTTGGACAACTGTGTCGTTCAGCAAGTGTTCACCCATCAATACATAATTATGCGGCGTATGTTACGCTGCGGGTTGGCTAGTACCTTATAAACAGTGGTAAGTCTGTGAGATTAGGCATTTTGACAAAGGTTACTTATTAATAATACAAAAGGGGAAAGTAGAGCAACATATTACTCTACCAAGACAAAACAGGAGTTAAGGAACTTGCCCTGAAGCTGACGAGTGAGCGAGGAGCAGCACATCCACACACACCCAAACCCCCCGCCCATTGCCTGTTTCTTGGATTCGTGCAAATAAATCGATACCCCAAGTGAACTGTGATACACAGCGAAATGAGAGAAGTCGCAAAATCAACCGGAATGTTCAAGCAAATTATAGAAAAAAAAACCAATCTAAATCCGTTAATTAGTTCTCTCTTGAAAAGCGGACAGACAGACAGACATTGGATTTTCTATATTATATATTAGTAAAACTTCAAAATAATGTGCAGTTAAAGTCTCAACAGCATTCTCAGCATTTCTGAAGCATTGCAGAGCCAGAGAACTATAAGAATCTTCACCAAGCAGCTCTGAAAATGTCTGCTTTGTCTGGGTCTCCATAACTCTGTGAGTCTGACATGAATATCATGAAATCAAAGTTCAGAACAAGACTGACAGACGAACATTGAAATGACTCCATAAGAGTGACCCAAAGTGGCTCCACTCCACCATGTACCTCTCTTGTTAACTCCATGCAGTGCCAGTCATCTCACTAACTAAAAAACACAACACACATGCAACTGGACATGTGAATAAAGTGAAACAGTGACATGGAACTAAATGACAAATGAATAAGTCATATCTGTGTATTTTTGTAATTGCATTGTTTTGTTTTGACAGCCTTCATGTTTTAATTCAATAGTGTGAGATATGCTAGAAAATGCATACAAACATTCAAAATGCACTTGCAGGTGAACTAAATATTGTTTGTGATGTTTTAATGCAAAATGTGAGTTGTGGACACCAACATTTTGTAAATGTTCGGACAAAACAAGCTTATTCAGTTTGTTTGGGTGGAAATAAGCTATGAGAATAAATGTTAGAAAACAAGAGTAGCTCTCGGCCATTTTCATTTTGTAAAAGTAGCTCTCAGGGGAAAAAAGGTTGGAGACCCCTGTTCTAGAGCATCAGGGAATTACGACTATCAGAAATAGTAACAAAAGGACAAATACACTACTGAAATTTGGTGCACCTTCTGCAAAGCAACAAAATGTTTCAAAGAAAAACACAATAACGTCTTTCCAGACATCTACCCTGAGCCAGACTGGCTCAATGATGGTGTCAGCCCTGGTTATGAGGTGTGCGAGGAGGAAAAAGAGCTACCTGCTTCAATTCTGGGGTCTTGGTCAGAAATTGGACGCCACTTGAGACGGCCTTCCCCTCGCTCAAACAATACAATACAATTTATTCTTGTCTAGCCCCAAAACACACAAGAAGTACCGCAATGGGCTTTAACAGGCCCTGCCTCTTGACAGCCCCCCAGCCTTGACTCTCTAAGAAGACAAGGAAAAACTCCAGGATAAAAAATGGAAGAAGCCTTGGGAAAGGCAGCTCAAACCTTAAGGTCAATAAAATAGGTTCCCTTATGTTAAGTCACTATTTTAGGGCTAAAATGATAACAGAAATGTGAAACCTACTTAAATACCTAATCTTAATTAGTGTGAAACAATCAAGTGGCGTCCGCTTTCTGAACAAGAGCCCAAATCTGCAACCAGCCACTCTAATAGGTACCCCTGTTCAATTGCTCGTTAACGCAAGGATCTCATCAGCCAATCACGTGGCAACACCTCAATGAGGCAGACTACAAAGTGAGATTCTGGCAGCACGACTTTCTTAACCCACGTGCCTTAGAGATGATGGAGGAAAAACCCACACAGGCACAGAGATGTGTAAAACTAAAGCACCTCATAGTAATATAATTACAAAGAAAGCATAAAGTAACGCCTAATGTCTACTATTTATTTCTGTCTAATGTAGGTACAGACAACAGTGCCGCCACCGCTGCCCACAGAAGACCTATGAAGATAATGAAAGACACATGTGCTTTGCATGTCCAAAACACTGCAATGATTGCAGAGGAGAAACACAATGTTTTTCTTGCCAGGATGGCTACTATTTAAGTGGTAAGGACAATTTAATTGATGTCAACCTGCATCTATCGTTACCTTCAAAATGGTCTCTTTAATTCTGGTTGAAGTGGCACAGCTAGGACAGGGTGGGTGGATACGTAGCTAAAGATGTGGTCACGGGTCAAATTGGTGTCATTTGCCACCACATTACCAGCTCATTGTGTGACCTCGAGCAAATCCTGCCACCCAATTGCCCTCTAAGTGTAAGAATTTGCATCTCTGACAACAGAAACTTTTACTTCTATAGCACATTTTCATAAAAACAGTGTAGCCCAAAGTGCTTTACAAAATGTCAAAGAAGTAATTACATTCAAAGAAATACAGATTAAATAAGAACGATAATGCATTAATAGTACATTAAAATAGGAAATGCACACTGTGATGGATTGCCGGCTTCATATTCCGGCCCTCACCCCCAGGCCGCCAGGAGGAGCTCTCCCGACAGCATGGACGGGCCCCAAATTCCAGCAGGGCCTCATGGACTATGTAGTTTTTATGCACAGCCCTGCTGGATACCTTGGGGACCACTGGGAGTCGCTGTCGGGAGGCCCGTGGACTCATATATGCCCTATAACCCGGAAGTGCGTCATAATCCCGTGACAGGAAGAAACGACGTGCTTCCGGGGTGAAGATAAGGACTGTTTACCCTGACCCGGAAGGAATAAGGACTTGTGGACTGTTGGGCAGGAACACCTCCGGGTCAGGGTGTATAAAGGACTCTGGGAAAGCCCAGTACACTGAGCTGAGCTGGGAGGTAGGGTGGCTAAGTGTCTGGGAGTGGAGGATTTATGATTATTGTAGTGATTAGTAGTTATATGAGTAGTGTGGAGTGGAGGGTGCTTGGTGCACTGTACTATTGCAAAATAAAGAAGTCTTGTACTTTTACCGGGTGTTTGGAGTGGTACCTGAGGGTTCAAGAGGTGGATCGATACCTCTACTGCTACAACACTTACATAAAGCAGATATATAACTGAGAGAAATAAAATCCGTAAATAAAGAATTGTTTTTTTTATTATTCTCTAAATGACAGGCCAAAGACATGATCAGTAGGCCAGGGCAGAGAGAAAAATAAATAAATAAAAGCTACAGAAAAACAAAAAAACCCCAAATCTTTAGGGGTTCCATGCCAAAGCCCCCACTAGGCACTCTACCTAACCTACAGTGCCCTCCACAATGTTTGAGATAAACCCCAATTTTTCCTTGATTTCTCCCTCTGCTCCACAGTTTAAAGTTACAAATCAAATAAATTAGACATTGTGGTTAAAGTTCACATTGCGGAGTTTCAATTAAGGGGATTTGCAAACATTCTGGTCACACCAACACTTTTTCTACACGGTTCCTCCCATTTCAGGGCACCGAAATGTTTGGGACAATTGGCATCCTGGGTGTTTGTGATTCCTCAGGTGGGTTTAATTGATTCATAAGAGACCTCGGTTTGCTTCTATCCTTTGGAGTCTCTAGCTGCCATTGTTCGACATGAGGATAAGAGCTGTGCCAATGAACGTCAAAGAAGCCATTATGAGGCTGAAAAGCAAGAAGAAAAGCATTCAAGGCATTGGTAAGACCTTAGGATCACTGAAATCAGCTATCTGGAATATCATGAAGAATAAAGAACGTTCTGGTGGGCTCAGTAATTGCAAAGGGACTGGTAGGTCAAGGAAGACCTCCACTGCGCATGACAAAAGAATCCTCACTATGGTCAAGAAAAAGCCATCCAGTCTTCAGGAGACAGATGTGTGTGTGAGAGATGACTATCAGGAGAACGACTACAGGAACAGAAACACAGAGGCCACACTGGAAGATGTCAGATAGCCAGATGGAGGAAACGGACTTACAAGAGTCTGCAGAATTCTGGAGAAAGGTCTTTGACAAAATGAGCCTGTTTGGGAACCTGAGATGAAAAGGAACTGCTCAGGAGCCAAAGCATACCACCTCATCTGCTGGTGGCAGCTGCACAATTTTTTCTTAATTTACCTGGTGATGTCTGTGAATTGCAGACTTCAAGCTGTCATTGCACGCAAGGGATGTGCGCCAACGCTCTAAATATGGCGGCTTTAATAGACCTGCCATTGCTGTGTCCCAAACATTATATAGCCGTGAAATGGGAGAGGACCATGTAACAAACATCAGCAACAGTTATTTCTATAGCATGTTTTCATACAAATGATTTAGCTCAAAGTGCTTTACAAGATGAAGAAAGAAAAGTTTACAAACAATAAAAATATATAAAAAATATTAAATAACAAAGAATAAAGTAAGGTCTGAATGGCCGGGAGGACAGTAGAAAAACAAAATCTGTAGGGCTTCCGAGGCCGCAAGACCACCAGGCCAGCCCCCACTGGGCATTCTACCTAACATCAATGATCTCAATCAGTCCTCATGGTTTTCTGGCTTCACGTGGAAGAATTAGATGATGATGATGATGGAAATCTGTTATGTGCCTTTTGGTATGGGATTTGTTAAAGCCATGTTAATGTTTGTGATGCGGCGTCTGTTGGAATGACAAAGGTAATGCATTTTCCTCTGTTATAGGCCATTTGGCATGGGATTAGTAAAAGCAGTGCTAATGTTTGTGATGTGCCAACTGTTGGAATGACCAATGCCTCTATTAAATGCCATTTAGAATGGGATTCGTATAAACAGTGTTAATATTTGTGCTGCTCCATCCACTGGAAAGACAAATGTAAGGCATTTTATTATCTAAATATACAGTATCTGTGATGTGTCTCTTGGAATGACAGAAATGCAGCAACCAGACAGACACCCAGACACATGTCCTATTAATCTGTAATTTTATGATGAATACTCCTCTAAGCTGTGATGGACTGGTGGTCCTTCTAAGGCTTGCTCCTGCTTTGCTCCCAAAGATCCTGAATTAGATTGGGTCAGTTTTAAGAATTGGTGCTCGTATCAATGTTACCGTCTTCTAGTGATCATCAGATGAATATTTCATTAATATAACAATTTTTTCTGAAAAGATTAATTTACTTCTGCAGTGCAGCAGTGTGTATAATGGGAATTTTAATGATTTCTGAATTCAAACTTGCGACAGATGTTGTTTGGATAGACTCTGGGCAATGAAAGCTCTGAACTGGATGAAATGGATCAGATAACGTTATGTTATTTGCATTTGATATTGCTTTTTATTTCTAGTAAATGATTAAATTACAGTCTAAGTGTCAAAAAGTTGATGTAATTAAATTATTGTCTACCTATTAAATGGTTATTAAGTAGAGAGACTGTGATAAACCTCTACAGGACATTTTGCATGCTTTGGGATTTTCATTAATTAATTCTACTTTATCCACATCCTCGCCGTCAGATGGAATCTGTGCAGACCAATGTCCGAATGGCACCTATGAGGACTCAAACAGCTGGCGTTGCGAGTCCTGTCACAGTTCCTGCCAAACCTGCAACGGACCCCTGGCACGAGACTGCCGAGTTTGTCCTGATGGAAATATGCCAATTTACGGCCAGTGTCCTTCTGTGAGCTGCAAGGAGGGACAGTATCTGGAGGGTAGGTTCTCTTAATTCGCAATTCTGGGACCTTTTATATTGGGATGAACAGCATAACTTAAATGTAATTCATTATAAACTTTGCATACAACCTGTCATATTGATGCACTTTGCTCTTTGTTTCATTGATATCATTTGGAGAAAACAACATTCCATACAATCGTGTCAAACTTAACAAATCATAATGATTTGCTCTGTGGACGAAAAAGGCACACTGAAAAGCAGACAGATAATATTTTCTCAATTCACTTTATTTATTCATTCGGAGTCGCAGTAAGTAGAGATTCAAAAGAGTATAACTTATTGCCGCAAAGCTCAATTGAACCCTGATCAAAAGCCAGGAGGGGTTTTTTATACTTCAGCATCTCATGATTAATAAGACAGAAAGAACATCCTTATCAAAACAGTAAAGTTAAACAATATGTCTGTTGAGCTAAGCATTATCTGTGTTTTGGAAGCTAAGCACAGGAGAGACGCCTTTGCATAAACTACATGTACAGTTCTGCAGCCTTGTGACCTTGTCCCTGAAACATTCACTCTGAGAAAGGGAAAAACAAGAAACAGCTTACATTTTATTCATCTGGACACTATTTCTCCTGAACCCTGGAATAACATATTTTTGTTAGTTCATAAGCCAAAGCGTCTCTCACTGGCAAGTTACAAAATAGTTATTATAAAGATTCTAAATTACTAAACACACAAAATACATGGTGCTGAGGAGAACATTCTTCTTCTACATTCCCCCCTTTTTTGAACCAACAAAAATATGGGTGACATAGGAGTAACAAGGGAAAGAGTAGGAGAAGGGGAAGGAGTGGAAGGAAAGGAGGAAGAAATGGGAAGCATGCATTCTTCGTGTAACATATAAGCCTTGGGCACGGAGGCAGTGAAATACTGGGACACAAGATATCTAATTAGGGGGACTACACAGCAGGCCACAAGTAACAGAATGATAAAAGCAACGGCCAGTGAAATAAAAACTGACCTGAGCCATCAGCCCCAGGGGCTAGAAATGCCAGAAGTGGTGGCTAATTCATTTGAAAGGGCAGTTAAACCTGTCAAAGCACGGTGATTGATCCATTGGGAGCCGTATTATTAGGGATGTAAGTGCAGCACGTATCACCAAACATAGTACATACACCACTCTTTTCAGCAAGGACCATATCTAATGCTAATCGATTTTGCCAGGTCATAAGGGATGTTCTATCAAGCTGTTCATGTATCCCTTCAACAGCCTCTTTAGTAAAATTCAGGAAACGCTGTTGGTTGTAATATAAGTAATTAATCCAATCTACATTTTTATTTATTGTAACTTGGGGGAAAATAGACTCAAATCCGGCAGCAACTTGATCTCGCGCTTGAAATTTATCAAGGACTCCGTGAGGGACACCAATGGAATCAAAGTAAACGCCAGGGCCGTGAAGAGAGAATGTGGAGGGGTCAGCAGAGCGGGGTCGATGACGTCGGGCAGAGCTGGACGACACGCGAGGAGAATTCAAAGGGAGGAGGCGGAATGGCATAACAAGTTGGGTGAATGCGCATGTGCCAGTCCAAACAGGGGAAAGAATATCAAGTAATTTTAATGTACTGCACATCCACCAAATATCAGCACGCGGAGTGGACTGTGTCAACAGGAAAAGTGATAATGTAAAATTAAATGAGGTGGAGTTAACCTGGAAAGTCTGGGAACAGAAGGAAGAAGGGATATGACCAACATCAGTACCTCGGAAGGGGGAACTATAATTACTAGAGAAGCAGGTATAATTGCCTTCATGAGACTGGAACATCGGGGGAGTCATTTGAGGAGTGGGGGGGAAGAGGAGAGAAAGTGTAATGCAGTTAGAGTCTTTTGGTGTGGATGGAGAGGTAAAAAGGGCAAGGAGACAAGGAAGACCAAAAGGGTCAGAAATATTAGAAAGAGGGAAAGGGACAGTATCCAAATGTGGCCTGGCCGTAGTACAGGTGTAGCAATCAGATTGATTTACTTACTTAGCCAAATATAATACCCACTGTAACCAACGATTCTGATCGCCATAGCCAGTTTCAATTGAAAAAGTCGATGAGAGGGTGGAAATATTCATAATCTTAACAGAAGAAAAGTCTGAACCAGAAGTTGGGGAGACAGGTGTGTGTGCAGGAGAATGAGAGGTGTTAGTAACAGGATTGTCAATCTTAATTTGAAATCTCCCTAAAGGGTCTGTTCCAGATACATATGCCCCTAATATATAGGTTCCTGAGTCATGTAAAGAGGAGTTCTTCAAAATGATGATCAAGGGGTTACAATGGTTGTCAACACATTTATGAGAAGCATGTCCTTTTATGATAGAAAATCGATTTTTCAAACCGTATTTTTGGGCCTCAAAAGGTTGAGAACCCCAGTCCTCAGTTCCAGTGTTAGCAAAAACCCATTGCCAGGTGTCACAGTTACTTCCCCAATAATACTTCGTAACAGTCATACACACGTATTTGTCAGACCAGGTCCACTGGGCTTGTCGACCAGTCCCACAGTTGATAATAGAGCAGAAATCAACCTGCACTGATGTGGTGATTCCTAACGGGAAAGTCAAGGTGACCAGGGCAGTAGACAAGGGAAAAGAAAGCATAGTAGCACAGCAATCAAGGGTGCCATCTCTTGCAATGTGAGGCGTGAATCCAGGCGGGCAATCCTTCCATTTTCACTGCATGTAGTGTGGACAGAAGAACTTGGAACGGTCCTCTCCACCTCGGCTGATGCCAATGTTTCCTCCGAGTGTCACAGACGAGGATCCAAGTGCCTAAGGGAATCGGCGTGTCTTTAGATGGAAGACTAGTCCTCCAGGCCTGGTTAACCTGCTCGTGGACTTCTTTCAGAGAAGCTCGGAGACCTGTAAGACAAGAGAGTAGATCATTGTCCACAGTATGCAGGTTAACATTTCCCATAACCATGCCCATAGGCATGGGTCGTCCGGACAGAATTTCAAACGGCGACAGTCCTAATTGCCGGTGTGTTCTTGCCCTCAATCTCATTAAGGCCAGAGGCAAAGTGTCTGGCCAGGATAAATTTGTCTGCTCACAGATTTTGGCTAATTTAGATGTTAGGGTGCCATTGTCAGTTTGCAATTTCTGTGGTATGCCCCACCTAGGAATAATTTCTTTGATTAAAGCTTTGGCTACAGTTTTAGCATCAGCGTGTTTAGCAGGAAAAGCTTCTACCCATCGGGAGAACACATCAACAATTACTAGACAATAACGGTAACCTTTAGACGGAGTTAGTTCAATGAAATCCATTTGGAGGTGTTCAAACGGACCCATTGGATTAGGTGTAATGGCGGGACTTACCTGGGTGCCCTTTCCTACATTAGACTTTTGACATAATGCACAGCATCTGCAGAACTGCTCTGCATATGTAGAAAAGCCTGCAACTTCCCAGTGTTTTTCAACATCCTGAATCATGGCGTCCCTTCCAGCATGGTCTAGACCATGAGCGATTTTTGCCATACCTGGGAAAGAAGCCTTTGGGAGGAAAGGTTTGTTAGTTTGCCTATGGGTCCAGACTCCATCAGAGAGGGACCCTTCTTTGGACCATTTTTTTTTCTCTGTCCGTGGCTGCACTCTGTAAAGAAACAAGTTGATTATCAGGGTCCTGGTGATTTCTCTGTTGGAATAAAGAGATTTGTGTGTTATTATATGCAGCCTGTTTAGCAAAGTGATCAGCTAATTCGTTTCCTTTGCTGACAGGATCTTGTTTTCCTATGTGAGCTTGACATTTAACGATCGCTAACTTTGATGGTTTAGTTATAGCTTCTAAGAGGGATTCAATCAGTTTTTGATGTTGGATCGGTTTGCCAGCGCTGGTCTTAAATCCTCTACTAAAATAGAATGAACGGTGTGAGGTACCTTTACTGTTAGGGGGCTCATGAGCACTTTGTTTGTCTGTATGTGGTTGCGTTAAAACTGCATTCATTAATCCCCCCTTTTTCGTCCACGAACACAGTGAATGGACGAGAATATAGTCAGTGAGAGTAATGCATTTTTATTATTTATTTATTTATTTATTTAAATCACATAGAGCCTTGTCAGCCTGCTATACCACTGCATGTAGCCAGATGGCAGTGTTAGCTAGATTTTGTAAAGGCTGTGCTCCTCCTGAAAAACTTACAAGCAAACAACTTCTCAGGCCGCAAGCTGGTACTACTTTTAAATAAGGAATTCATCTTACCGTGGTGCCATACATGCTAGCCTCCAGATCATGGAAAAGTCCGAGGCGGGACCGGGTCAGCGACAACAAGGAAACACTAATTTCCGTGGCGACCCAAATGCCAACTGCAAACAAAGATAATCCATTTCGGGAAACACACAGCACAACTCCACAACAAGAAAACATTCCCACCAAAAGCTATGCAGCCACAGAGAAATATGCTGACTTAACCTGTTGTTTTGTGACCGGTCTTGGAAGGTTTTGAATGATGGTTAAACGGCCGCTAGAGAGAGCTCTTGTATCGCAAGAAATGTCATGACCTAAATATTTAACGATAGCTTGAAGTAACTGCAGTTTTTTTTTTCGACACTTTTTTATGGCCATTTTCACCTAAAAAGAATAGCAATTTTCTGAGTGTCATGTGCACTTGTTGTTTATTTATTTTTCTTTTCTTTTTTCTTACCTACATACTGTTTCAATTTATTATCTTTTTCCGGCCAAAACCATAAACACAAGGGGCTTCAGTATATCCCTGAGGCATGACGGTCCAGGTCCATCGGCGGTTTTGAAAGGTAAAAGCAAACCAGGATTGAGAATCAGGGTGCACGGGAATGGAAAAGAAAGCGTTAGCAAGGTCAATAACAGAGAAGTACCGGGCGGACGGGGGTATCATGGAAAGAATAGTGGAAGGATTAGGAACAATAGGTGTTCTAGGAAAAAAACGCAGAGTTAACTTGTCATAGGACCCGTCAGCCTTTTTACAGGTAAAAATGGGGGAGTTGACTGGAGAGTATGTAATTGGAATAATCGCTCCTCGCCTCACGAGATCAGAATGTACGGCGGCGATGCCAGCCTCCGCCTCCGGAGACAGAGGATCCTGGACACGGTACGGGCGGAAGGAAGATTTTGAGAAAATCACCAGTGGCTCAGTGTGCTATCCTTCCATAATCAATTTTTCCCTTGGGACCACAGTGCTAAGGAAACATGGGGAACCAAATCTCCTAAATAGAAAACACTTTGTGAATATGTGAGGTGCACTGAAGCAACTGCTTTAGTAGACAACAAAAATACATGGAATGCGCAAAGTTTCAGGGCATGTGCTGGAGGAAAGAAAAGATTCTAACCAAGGTGTGTCCACTTCAGTAGGGAAATACTGGGCAGTACAAGGCAGGGTGTCCGGGACTTGTAAGTGAGGAAAATAGGCATGAGGGGAAAGAATGAAGGGCTTTCAAAAGGAAGGTGTGCGGGGAGATGTTCAGGGTCCAGGCTGTAAAAGAGGGCTTGGGGTGTGAAGTGTGGCACAGGAGCTTAGGAATGGAGCAGCAAAAATCCTTGTTCAGTTACAGAAATTGAGACTGACAATTAAGTCATAAGATCCCATCCCAGCAGTTTCACAGGGCACAAATGATTTAACAGAAAGCAACGAGTCAATAATGAAACTGTTAATGCTGAGCTGTAATTGCACAGGAACCTCCTTCAGCGCATGGCTCCTGTGTCCATTTCAAAGGCAGTTTCTTTGCCATTAAAGTCAATAAAAGATCAGTTTCAGCATGACGAGTAAGCAAAGGAAACTGGAAAAAGTGGCTGGGGTCCCTGATAATTCTTAGGACCAAGGAATGTCATTAGGCTCAGGGAGAGGGGGTGACGGAGGCGCTTGTGTGGGCAGTTGCGTCTAAAATGTCCAAGTTCACCGCAGCAGCGGCAGGCATATGACGCTGGTGTCTGCTCCGAAGGGTTAGGCATCTGAGCAAAAGGATTATTAGGGTTTGATAAATGGAACCCGCGTCCTCTTCTGTGCCCTCGCCCTCGACCTCCAAAGAATTTTCCGCGTCCTCTCCACCTAGCCAGGTCAGTTCTTCCAGTATAGTAATTTATTTGTGCAGCCAAAAGTTTGGTCTGTGTGTCTGACTCTTTTAATTTAGTCTGACTGTCAGCATGCTCTGCATGACGCTTGTCTTCCTCGAACGTTGTGGTCTTCCAGCCTTTTGCAGGATGTGCAGACTTTGCTTTGAATGTCACTTCTCAGTCCCGAGATGAAAGGAGGCACTGCAGCATGAGTTCTATCGTTTGTATTGTCTAGCCCAGAGTGATTAGCCATCAGATCTTGCAATCGGTGAGCCGGCTGAAATTAGTGACCAGTTTGTGCCCTTTTTATATTTTTTCTGCCAGGGCTCCTTTGAAAGGCTCTCACTGGGCGAGGAAAGGACCTTCATTCCAACACCAAGGGACACCGTTATGATCACCGTGATTTACAGTTGCCCATGTGGCGCTCAGCTGTCGACGGAGCACCTGTGTCCACTGTGCAGCATTTGTTTCATACGTTATCCAGCTGCTGTAACAGCTCCACAAATTGCAGTCCATGGACTGCTCGTGCGCTGGGAGACAGATGACTCTTTTAATTTCTGACATTACAATCCAGTAGCACCTTGTGAATGATCTGAATTATCTTCCTCAGGGTCAATATGTGAGGATGGGTCATAATGATATTGTTCATCGTAAAAACCTGCTCCAGACGGTTCGTCTGTTAACAGGGGTGTTGTTGGAGAAGAGGGTGCAGGAGGTGGAAGTGGGGGAGTTTTGGTAAGGAGGAGGTGGACAGATTACGGGGTATAGGGGGGTCTTTCTTTTCGGTCTGCTTTCTTTTACTTTCAGGCTTGGGCGCTGTCTCTATCTTCACTTTCTGCAACGCTAGCAATAATTCTTCCTTGTCTTTTTTGTGTTTTGACTTCAGCAGCCAGCAGGTTGTTACGCCTCTGCTTATTCCACTTCTTACATGCCTTTTAAAATCCAACCCAGTCTGCTTCTCTATTAACTGTTTAGGGGACCCGCCTTTCAATCCCGACGGTGTACTAGGAGCCTGGTGATTCTCTGAAAATAATCCTTCTAACATTAAGTTTTGAGGACCCTGGAGGACCTGTTTGACTGGCGTGCCATTACAATTTCCCATAGTAAGCGTCAGGCCTTCAACAGAGAGCAACTCAATCCCCGATTATTTCTTGTCCCACTTGTCGTTCCCGGAATCAACCAGTCAACAAGTGGAAATCAACCTCCCCTCTTCCAAATTTCACACGTACTCTAACTGCCCCTTTCACCCCTATTCCTCTTAATACAGGAACGTGCCACTCGGTCCTTTCTACTCGAATTCTTAAGGGATGACTTACTAGCATTCACACTGTGCCGTCACTCTCTATGAATCCCTAAAACCCTTCTAGGTCGATACGGTATGATTCTCTATTCTTTCAGCATGCTTTTATTTTTTATTCTCTTTTATTATTATTTTCTTTTTTCTTTTCCCCGTATACTTCTATTTCTTCCAGCACACCAGTCAAACCAACGGGAATCCCCTGAATCTACTCACCGCGACTCCTTCTGCCTGCCTGGAAAAATCCCATCCAGTTGCTTTTCGTTTCGGTCAGGAGAAGGTCAGCGACTCCCCACGCAGGAAAACGCCCGAGGTTGGCCAGTCCTAACTTTTACCGGAGCTGGTCCTCGATCCGTGGAAATCGGTCCACTTGGACGAACCCGCCCAGGGAGTCGTCTGCCCGTCTCCTGCCCCACATTCGGGTGCCAAAAACTGTGGACGAAAAAGGCACACTGAAAAGCAGACAGATAATATTTTCTCAATTCACTTTATTTATTCATTCGGAGTCGCAGTAAGTAGAGATTCAAAAGAGTATAACTTATTGCCGCAAAGCTCAATTGAACCCTGATCAAAAGCCAGGAGGGGTTTTTTATACTTCAGCATCTCATGATTAATAAGACAGAAAGAACATCCTTATCAAAACAGTAAAGTTAAACAATATGTCTGTTGAGCTAAGCATTATCTGTGTTTTGGAAGCTAAGCACAGGAGAGACGCCTTTGCATAAACTACATGTACAGTTCTGCAGCCTTGTGACCTTGTCCCTGAAACATTCACTCTGAGAAAGGGAAAAACAAGAAACAGCTTACATTTTATTCATCTGGACACTATTTCTCCTGAACCCTGGAATAACATATTTTTGTTAGTTCATAAGCCAAAGCGTCTCTCACTGGCAAGTTACAAAATAGTTATTATAAAGATTCTAATTTACTAAACACACAAAATACATGGTGCTGAGGAGAACATTCTTCTTCTACAGCTCTTTTTAATGCCACTCTACTCAAATAGACTCAAAGCACGTATTCAGTTTTTGACTCCACTTTTTGAAGTGCAGGGTAATGGAAAGCTGCGAGCCGTGGCAACTTCAATGGGCGTGAGGCACGACACCATCCGTGAGAACATTCTGGACCACCACACCCAAATGCGCACATATAACCAATCAACTTGATTGGGTGGTTTTGTGCCCCATTGGGAAATTTTTAAATCCATCACCATTTAAAAAAATTCTGGAGTGGTCTCCCCTCGACTTTCTCATATACTCAGATATGGGGATGGATATTTGAGGAGTAGGTAGATACTTTATTAATCCCAAGGGGAAATTCACATACTCCAGCAGCAGCATACTGATAAAAAAAAAACAATATTAAATTAAAGATTGATAATAATGCAGGTAAAAACAGACAATAACTTTGTATAATGTTAACGTTTACCCCCCCGGGTGGAACTGAAGAGTTGCACAGTTTGAGGGAGGAACGATCTCCTCAATCTGTCAGTGGAGCAGGACAGTGACAGCAGTCTGTCGCTGAAGCTGCTCTTCTGTCTGGAGATGATCCTGTTCAGTGATGCAGTGGATTCTCCATAATTGATAGGAGCCTGCTCAGCGCCCGTCGCTCTGCCACAGATGTCAAGCTGTCCAGCTCCAAGCCAACAATTGAGCCTGCCTTCCTCACCAGTTTGTCCAGGTGTGAGGCGTCCTTCTTCTTTATGCTGCCTCCCCAGCACACCACCACGTAGAAGAGGGCGCCTGCCACAACCGTCTGATAGAACATCTGCAGAATCTTATTGCAGATGTTGAAGGACGCCAGCCTTCTAAGGAAGTATAGTCGGCTCTGTCCTTTCTTACACAGAGCATCAGTATTGGCAGTCCAGTCCAATTTATCATCCAGCTGCACTCCCAGATATTTATAGGTCTGCACCCTCTGCACACAGTCACCTCTGATGATCACTGGGTCTATGAGGGGTTTGGGCCTCCTAAAATCCACCACCAGCTCCTTGGTTTTGCTGGTGTTCAGGTGTAGGTGGTTTGAGTCGCACCATTTAACAAAGTCCTTGATTAGGTCCCTATATTTCTCCTCCTGCCCACTCCTGATGCAGCCCACGATAGCAGTGTCATCAGCGAACTTTTGCACGTGGCAGGACTCCGAGTTGTATTGGAAGTCTGATGTATATAGGCTGAACAGGACCGGAGAAAGTACAGTCCCCTGTGGCGCTCCTGTGTTGCTGACCACAATGTCAGACATCTCAGTTCCCGAGACGCACATACTGAGGTCTGTCTGTAAGATAGTCCACGATCCATGCCACCAGGTATGAATCTACTCCCATCTCTGTCAGCTTGTCCCTGAGGAGCAGAGGTTGGATTGTGTTGAAGGCGCTAGAGAAGTCTAGAAACATAATTCTTACACCACCACTTCCTCTGTCCAAATGGGAGAGGGATCGGTGTAGCATATAGATGATGGCATCCTCCGCTCCCACCTTCTCCTGGTATGCGAACTGCAGAGGGTCGAGGGTATGGCAGACCTGTGGCCTCAGGTGGTGAAGCAGCAGCCACTCCATGGTCTTCATCACATGTGATGTCAGAGCAACAGGCCGGAAGTCATTCAGCTCACTAGGATGTGATACCTTTGGGACTGGGGTGATGCAAGATGTTTTCCAAAGCCTCGGGACTCTCACTTGTTCCAGGCTCAGGTTAAAGATGCGCTGTAGAGGACCCCCCAGCTCCGATGCACAGACCTTCAGCAGTCGTGGCGATACTCCATCTGGACCCGCTGCTTTGCAAAAGTAAACCACAAGACAATGATTACATAAGAGAACCATCAACAACAAATCAAATCAAATTAATAATATATTGAACAATTGGTATAAAAGTAAAGTTGAATAACTCGGACTCTGCAGCTGCATTAATAAAAAATTTGCCATGATAATTTTATTTTGGTGAACAATTCAGGTAAATTACCACTTTCAGAAAGTGGAAGTGAGTCAAATGTTGCAAGAGACTTTAGTAATGTGTGTAATGTAATACTTGTATGGAAAATTTCGTTTATGCAAAGCAAAAACGTTCCCAAATGTATATGTATTACCATTTGAGCTTCAAACATAAAATTACGATTGTCTCAAAAACCGATCATCAGTCAGTCAGTCAGTCACTGTCCATCCATCCATCCATCCATCCATCCATCCATCCATCCATCATCCAACCCTAACACAGGGTCACGGGGGTCTGCTGGAGCACAGGGCGCAAGGCAGGAACAAAACCGGTCATTTTTCGAAAAAGTGCAAAAGAGACAAAAAATGCTTAGAATATTGTGCCTTACCATAATACAATGTGAAATGATCACATTTTTAATATTTTTGGGGAAACGTTTCAGGTAAAGTACCACTTCTGGTTAGCGGAAATAGCTCAAAAGTTTGGTACCTAATACTTGTAAGCAAAATATGGTTGACCTAAGTGAAAGCGTACTCAAGTTATCGTGTTTACATACAAACACACACACACACACGCACGCACACGCACGCACACACACACACACACACACACACACATAGAGACATAACTCCAAAAATGGTATTTTCAGATTCAGGGAGGTCTAGAATGTTGAGATTCATCAAAATCTCGAAACCAAATTTTTGGCCGATTACAATACTTTCCCAATACTTCATATACAAGAAAGTAAAAAAAATGGCTTGGGTGTGATTTTAATTTTGATCTTCTTTTCTTGAAATTGCCTATCTTCTATGCAAGGTATTTTCTGTAAAAACTAGGGGGCTCTGCCCCCTGCTCGCTTCGCTCGCCAACCCCTGGCGTTGGGTATCCTGAAATACATTGATGTATGTATGAGATAGATCGGAGTGTAAAGGTGTAGATGACGCACATAGGAAGTAAAGAACCCATAGCGTGGCACATTACAAAGATTTATTGGAATATGTCTTCATGAACAACATTTGTAGTAAAGATGGTGTGTTGTCCTTGAATGAGTTTGACTCCATTAGTTCTCCGTTGTTTACCGTTAGTAATATGAATAATTGCACTTACTGTTAATACGGAGCGTTTTCTGTGGTTGTACTGTTAATAATGCATCACTGTAATGTGATTCACTTATGCTGTATAGTTTGGACGTGTGAGGATGACGTACGTTTAAAACGGAGCGTTCGTTTATTCTTATTACGCGTTGTAGGTGCCTTCGGCTTTCGTACTAACTCTCGCCTTCCGTACTATTATGCTGTGTATGGTGGACCTTTGTGGAGTCCGTACTTTTTCCCGTTTCACTCTGGGGCGGGGGGCTGAATCCTCTTTTTTGTGTGGCTGTGTCGTTACCTATGGGCGCGTTGCTTCATTCCTTATTTACGTTAGTTGAGCTCCTTTGTTTTTGAGCCGTGACGCGTTGTAGGCGCTTATTTACGTTAGTTGAGCTAATATTATACCTCCGGTGCCATGTGTGTGTTTCATGTGGTAGTCGTTGTAGGCGCATGTGCCATCCGTACTATCTCGGGTTTGACTATGCTGTGTTTTGTGGACGTTTGGGGACGCCGTACTCTCTCCGGTTTGATTGTGGGGCGGGACGCCGAAGCCTGTTGTGTTTGTTTTGTCTGTGAGCGCTCTTATTATTGTATTACTGTAATGTGATTCACATATGCTGTGGAGTCCGTATCTCTGAGGCGTCTGTAACATCTCGGGGGTCTGCCTGCGGTGTGTTAGACACGTGTCGTAGGCGCACGCACTTTCCGTACTATGTCGGGTTTGACTATGCTGTGTAGTGTGGACGGTTAGGGTTCCGTATTGTCTGTGCTCAGTTGAGCTCCTTCATTATTGAGCTGTGACTCCTTCATTCTCGGTGGATCGGACTTCGCTCACTGTCGGCGCCTGCGCACTATGTCTCCTGCGTCCATGGGCATGCCATGTACCTGCGTCCATATCCGGTTTACCGTTCTCGGTTAGTAATATGGATGAAAATGGAAATTATAAAATGACAATGCAATCTCTCCTTTGCATCTTGAAGCTGTCATTACCAACAAGTATTAAATAAATGTCAGTAAGCGTGTTCAATACTTATTCCCTGGGTCATTCCACTTTATTGCATGTAACTTAATTTATGGTCTTATTTGTTTTGATTTCTTTGTATGTATGGATTACTTGAGTTGTTGTCGACATGTTGATAGCCCCATTAGAAATATATTTACGGAGAAAAAATGTTGATGCATTTAATACTTCTTTTCCCTTCTTTTCTGTTTTGAAAAAAATGTGATTTATTTTAGCATTTTTATGGTCACTGAACAATAAGTCTACAGAATCTCACTTTGTTAATAAAAAATGAACAGTTAACACCTGTGGATAGTCAGTCAGTCATTCTGCAACCCGCTATATCCTAACACAGGGTCACGGGGGTCCGTTGGAGCCAATCCAAGCCAACACAGGGCGCAAGGCAGGAACAAACCCCGGGCAGGGCACACGCACACACACACCCACACACCAAGCAGGATTTAGAATCGCCAATGCACCTCACCTGCATGTCTTTGGACTGTGGGAGGAAACCCACGCAGACACGGGGAGAACATGCAAACTCCACGCAGGGAGGACACACCTGTGGTCTATAGTTTTAATTATAAAAGTACCCTTTAATATAAGACACAAGGCTTCTATGTGCCTGGTGATGAACGAGCTTAGCGTAAAAAGATTTCAAAGGGATAAAGGAGAGAAAAAAAGAATGAGAATTAGCTAATGAAGTAACATGAAATTGATGATCGATATCAGCCTGATCGGAGCATCAATAGCAAGTCAAATATTTTTTTGAGTTTTGAAACGCGCCTATGACTTTGGCATGACTGTATATGGCTATATTTACCTGTCACTACAACAGCTTTACTCAAGGCATGTGATAAGCTCAGTACATTGTGTCCATCCATCAACAAAAACTCGCTGTGGCAAAACTCCATGCATCCCTACTGCCCCCCTTTGAAAGCACATCAGTGGTCTCCGCAGCTAAACTCCATCCTCTTTAGAACTGATTTCTACTTGGATAGACTCAACTCAGATACCGTGAGTATTGAAAATGGACGGGTGAATGGATCGATGATTATGTCCTAAACATTACAGTAAACAGGGGATTCATGTGATCCTGTAAGCGAGCTAGAATACAAGTACTTGATTTGAATATTTCATTTCCATCCATCCATCCATCTTCCAACCCGCTGAATCCGAACACAGGGTCACGGGGGTCTGCTGGAGCCAATCCCAGCCAACACAGGGCACAAGGCAGGAACCAATCCCGGCTAGGGTGCCAACCCACCGCAGGACACACACAAACACACCCACACACCAAGCACACACTAGGGCCAATTTAGAATCGCCAATCCACCTAACCTGCATGTCTTTGGACTGTGGGAGGAAACCGGAGCGCCCGGAGGAAACCCACGCAGACACGGGGAGAACATGCAAACTCCACGCAGGGAGGACCCAGGAAGCGAACCCGGGTCCCCAGGTCTCCCAACGGTGAGGCAGCAGCGCTACCCACTGTGCCACCCAAAATTTAATTTGTTTTGTGATTTACCCTACATCTACTCAGGAGGGCATTTGTTTTATTAATCTTATGACAAGACAATGATAATTTTATTTCTGATTCTTTCTTTATTAGTCACAGATGGTGAATGCTACAGCTGTGATTTTTCTTGTATGACCTGCTTTGGACCCCAAGCCCTGGACTGCTCCTCTTGTTATGCCGGTAAGCATGTGGAGGAAATACGGGACAAATAATGAAGGTTGGGTACCATCTAATCTTCCAGTCTTGTTAAAGGATGATCTGATATCCACCGGCTTCTATTTTCTGCTTTCCATAGACTTTCAAAATTTCAGATTTCTGATAGTCTTTACTATATAACCTGCCTGAAGAAGATGCCTCAGTTGCCTCGAAAGCTTGCATATTGTAATCTGTTCAGTTAGCCAGTTAAAGATGTCATTTTGCTTGACTCCTCACCATATGAAATTTAAAACAGTTCATTTTTTCTTTGTCCTCACAAGCCCAATGGATGTCAGTAAATAAAAAGACTTCAGGCAGCAGCTTTTAGGGTGGGCAAACTGGCAGAATGGCAAAGGAGCTGGTCGAGAAAAGGGTTCACTGTGTTTTTTTTTTTCATGTCTTTCTAAACTAATGTCTTTATCTCATAATAAAAAGATCAGTCTTTCAATCTGTCATCCAAGCAATATTATTCAGACAAGAGATAAGAAATCTGAACTTTAAAACGTGTGCCAAGTAAGAAATGGCATACAATGGATACACTGTATCTGAATTTATCCATACTAAAAATATATTTATACTAGCTGTGCTGCCTGTCTAAGCCGGGTTCAAATCTAAATAATCAGCGTAGGCCTCAGGATTAGTACTTGCAGTGCACCATCTATTGGAATGCATTTTGTAATGCATGTAGTAGTAGTAGTAGTCAAATGCATTGCATTTGTCATTCCAACAGATGGCACGTCACAAACATTTGAAATAATTAAAAGCATTACTACAAATATTTGTGATGCACCATCTATTGAAATGACAAATGCAACACCTATGTCTCTGTTATATGCAGTTGGGTGTGGAATTCATAAAAGTAATGTTAATGTTTGTGATGTGCCATCTGTTGGAGTGACAAATGCAAAACGTATTTCACTGTTATATGCCATTTGGTATAGGACTTGTAAAAGCAGTTTTAAGGTTGTGATGCACCATCTGTTGGAATGACAAATACAATGCATATGCCTCTGTTATATGCCATTTAGTTTCAGATTTATAAAATCAGTGTTAATGTTTGTGATACACCATCTACTGGAATGATAAAGGCAATACATATATATTTGTTATATGCCTTTTGGTTTGGGATTTGTGAAAGCAGTATTAATGTTTGTGATGTGCCATCTGTTGGAATGACAAATGTGATGCATATGTCTCTGTTACGTACTATTTGGTGTAGAATTCATAAAAGCAGTGTGAATTTTCATGATGCACCATCTAATGGAGTGACAAATGCAATGCATAGGTCTCTGTTATATGCAATTTGTGGTGAGATTCATAAAAGCAGTATTAATGTTTGTGATGTGCCCTTCTGTTGGAATGACAAATGCCAATCCATATGTCTCAGTTATATGCCATTTAGTTTCGGATTTATAAAATCAGTGTTAATATTTGTGATACATCATCTGCTGGAATGATAAAGGTAATACATATATATTTGTTCTGCGGTGGGTTGGCACCCTGCCTGGGATTGGTTCCTGCCTTGTGCCCTGTGTTGGCTGGGATTGGCTCCAGCAGACCCCCGTGACCCTGTGTTCGGATTCAGCGGGTTGGAAAATGGATGGATGGATATATATTTGTTATATGCCTTTTGGTTTGGGATTTGTGAAAGCAGTATTAATGTTTGTGATGTGCCATCTGTTGGAATGACAAATGTGATGCATATGTCTCTGTTACGTGCTATTTGTTGTAGAATTTGTAAAATAAATGTTAATGTTTGAGATGCACAGTCTTTTGAAATGACAGAGACATAACAGCCAGACGGTCATACAGACACACAGACACTTATCCTTTTATTTAGGTGGATGGTCTTTCAAAATTCAGATTCCAAAAACAAAGTGAAAATATGAATTTGAGAATCTTAAGAAAAAAATTTCAAAATTGTTTTTTGAAAATGGCCAATGAATCTTGCAATTGATTCATCCATCTGTTTACTGATCACTGGAGCACACACACACACTCAGACACCTCCGCATATGCACACCAGTCCAGAGTCTCCGATTGACCAAACCATGCTTTAGATGTGGGAGTTGTGGCCGTGAGATTTTTAAAATAAATCTTAAAATATGGCGCACAATGGCGCTAAAACAAAACATAAACAGCCCACTGCTGAGAATTGAAAGTGATCAGGCCTGCTTTTGAAGCTCTGTCACTCTCGAGCGTCAGTCCAGAATGTGACAACACCTTCTGTGAGTGTCTCACCTTTATACTCCTCTGACTGGAAGGGGCGGAGTCAACTGCCGTCACTGGGCATCTTTGAGAGCAGAAAGGGATGATGCCATTAGTGACAGCGCCCTCTCTCTTCCTGGTGTGGGACTGCTTACAAAAGATGAGGCAGGATGCTAATCCACAGACAAACATGCATGGCAGAGTAAAGTGTATAATCAGGAGAAAAACATGAAGACACAGGACATGCCAAAGTCTGCACAAGCAGGGTTGGAATTTGGAACCCATTTTCCTTGAGAAGTCAGGAAGAGAACTGAGTTGAAAATGAATTTACTATTATGTATGTTTAAATGATTGATTGAAAGCATTCTGCATACTAAAGAAGCACATTTCTAGGCTAGATAAAAAATTATTGCTCAGTCTGTACTTGACAGAGCTTTATTCTCATGCAGTTTTGGTTTCTTTATTGACTTTTGCAGGCTTCTTTCTTGACCAAGAGGGTTCCTGTGTGGAGCAGTGCCCCCCAGGTTTCTTTGCCAACCCTGCCAGCCTTCTGTGTGAAGAATGCGCCCCCAACTGTGAGACCTGTCAGGACTCCATGGACAACTGTCTGAGCTGCAGGAAGGAGGGTTACAGCCTTTTCCTCTATGAAGGCAGTTGCTGGTCTAACTGCCCAGAGTAAGAACTCATCATCCACTTCATTTGTCTGACCGCAATCAGAGCTTATCGCCCACCACAGAGAAATCCAGACCCTCTTCTGGCTGACACATTTTGTGCTTAGCTCTGGGTATATTTCACTAGGTGTTTTTATCTAAACAGTTCTAACAGTTTCCAGATTTTGCAGGCACTTTGTAAGTGCTCAGGGTTATATGCAAAATGTGTAATAACATCCTGAAATAACATCAAGTTCACTTTATATCAGTTCCTCTGGCATAGACTCAGTATGGACCTCTGTCGGCATCCTTGGGTGCCACCAGAGGGCACTGCCATCTATCTATCTATCTATCTATCTATCTATCTATCTATCTATCTATCTATCTATCTATCTATCTATCTATCTATCTATCGATAAATCTTATCCTGCCTACTATACAAAAATGAATATCTATCTGTCTATTACATGGTACATTTAATATATATCAATTAGAAATACTATCTATCTATCTATCTATCTATCTATCTATCTATCTATCTATCTATCTATCTATCTATCTATCTATCTATCTATCTCATCCTGCCTAATATACTAAAATTAATATCTGTCTATTACATAGTACGTTTAATATATATCAATTAGAAATACTATCTATCTATCTATCTATCTATCTATCTATCTATCTATCTATCTATCTATCTATCTATCTATCTATCTATCTATCTCATCCTGCCTAATATACTAAAATTAATATCTGTCTATTACATAGTACGTTTAATATATATCAATTACAAATACTACCTATCTTATATATAATTTGCCTGCCTCCTCACTCACTCACTCACTCACGTCCGTCCGAAGCCGAATGCGCAGTCGCCTTCTGCGCAGCTGCCCGAAAAACCTTACGAGACCGACATCGCGGCAGGCGGCGGATTTACGGCCGTGAAAATTCAAAAAGAGAGGTGACTTCGATTAAAGCTCTAGAGGCCTGAAAGGCGATTTCGACTACAGCTCCAGGCCTAATTACGCATTCATTCAATACACCTATATCAGGTTTGTGGTGCTTATACTTATTACTATTCCACTCGTGCCCGTTTCATCTTATGTTGTCGAAACAGGCTCTTTGTCTAGTCTACCCTATATACTTGTGTTGAAGTTCTCCCGCGGATAAGTCGGGACTTGATTTTACTGTATAATTTCCGGTATTTTATAATGTCAGTCGTATAAGTCGAATGCGGAAAACTCACACTATTGGTCCAAGAGATTATGATATGCTAACGGCCACCTGAGAGAGTAACCAATGAGCACACAGCCTTTTTTTCTATACGGGTGCGGCAACGGGTCAGCGCGTCCTCCTGACCTCTCTGTCTCTATTGTGCCTACGTGACCACACGGTAATACCCAAACTTTTCCAAAGTGACGTTTGCACTGTTTTTTGTTTTTTGTATGTCACGCCCTCATACACCTTTATCGTAAGAGCATCCCTTATCTATGATGGAGCGTTCGATCAGAAGAAAATATGAAGCTGGTTTTAAATTAAAAGTTGTTTAAGTGGCGAAAGAGATTGGAAACTGCGCTGCTGCAACAAAATTTTATGCGTCTGAGAAACCGGTGTGAGATTGGAGGAGGCAAGAAGATGTAAAAAAAAAATTAAGTGTCGCATTTTTGAACGGGCTTATAAGTCAGGGTCTGATTTTATGATCGATTTTTCGGGTTTCAAGACCCAACTTATACGTGAGTAAATACGGTATCTATCTCATCCTGCCTACTATACTAAAATTAATATCTATCTATCTATTACATGGAACGTTTAATATACTGTATATCAATTATAAATACTATCTATCTCATCCTGCATACTATACTAAAATTAATATCTATCTATCTTTTTTATACACTGTAAAAACTGCCAGCATTTCACAGCAGTTAGCTTTAATTTTCCACATTAAAATACTGCGTTGAAATTGTGTAATGACAGCAGGCTAAGCCATCTTACATCATAGGATGGCAAACTGCAGTAAAATTGTATGTGGACTGGATTGCATTGCATTGTGGGACATTTTGAGTTTGTGTGCATTTTCACACTGTTCCACTTATACGTGTGGTAAGATGACAGTTAAAAGTGAAATCCTGGTGACAGGGACGCTGATTGAGAATTGTTTGACATTGTAACAACACAGAGAGCCACAGGCACAAGGAATAAGTGAACAAATAGTGAGGTGGGCAGGTAGAAGGACTTCATGGACCTTTGAAATTCAACTTGATGTAAATTTTGGGGAAAATTAGTGAATACACTGGAAAAAAAATCCTATTGAAAATACATCAAATGCGGTCCAAGAACTGCAATGTAATGAACGGTTAAAACAATAATTTGAAATAAAGGAATGCAGGTGAACTGACATTTAGGCAGTGTTTTAGCTGTCGATATTAATTAATTATTTCACTCTGCCGGACTATTTTTATGAATACTTGTATTGCTTTAAAGTCACAATGGCACGGTGGCGCATCACCTTGTTGAAATGTATGCGTTGCATCTTTGCATTTTGTTTTTGTCACTTTCCCTTTGGAGCCACCGTACAACGGCAATCAAAAACTACATTTACATAAAGTTAGCACATTTGCATAAGGAACGCCCCCTTTGCAGCGGCCCTCTAAATTCCTCCTCACCTTTGAAATTGTGAGAAACCAAAACTTAAAGATGGTGAGCATCCTCATTTTCTTCTGTGTGTGTGCTGAAGTGTGTTTGTGGTTATGGAATCCTATTTATGTCCCGCCACCATAACTGTCACACCCCACATCACAATAGCAAGCTTTTCTTTTAAACCAGACAACCTGAAGGAATGCCTCTTAATGTTAAAATTGCACCAGTGAATCCAAATGGCTGGTAGCTGAGTTGCTAGCCATTGAACTGTTATGTCACAGAGAGGCTTTTATTCATGTTGATGTTTAGATTAAATTGCTTAAGTAAATTTTCAGTAGATTAATGGCTTCTGAATTGCAGTATGATTACCGTTAATGTGTAAAATTTCAGGAAATTACTGTAATTCAATAGCAACGTGCTGCTGCATCACACTTATTTTGTCGCCCAGTTTACTGTGAAGTTACTGTATAGTATTGTGGTTCGGTTGTTATATACAATGATAGCATACAGTACAATACTGTGAAAGTAATGCAGTTAGTAGTATTTACAGTCATTTTTACATGTATAATATTATCTGTGTTTCTCTGGTACTTTTTATGTTATTAGTGGTTACTTTGGAAGCCCTGAAGGCACATGTGAAGTCTGTGACAGCTTATGCTTAACCTGTGAAGAATTCAAAAGCAAGTGCTTATCCTGCGTGCCGTACTTTTACCTGGAGAACGGCCAGTGCGCTGCTAATTGCTCCTACAACTACTACCCCGATGAGGACGGGACCTGTCGACGCTGCCCGGCACATTGTGATTTCTGTAGGGATGGAACAAGCTGCACAGGTAGGAGGCTAAGCCGACTGAAATTCACAACTAAAGGCTTGTGCTGGATGGTCACCTTTAACATGGTGCTCTTATGAGAGGGCATTAAGCAATCTACCCAGCTTTATTTTTATGTTTCCCTTCATGTTGAGCAGTACAGTGTTTAGTACTAGAGCAGCGCTTCCCAATTGGGGGTGCCAGAATCCATCGATGAAGAAAAATGAAAAACATTATTTGTACAAAATCTTAATTTATCTATCCATTCCTAAATAATTAAATCGTTTCATACTTGTATTTTGTGTGGTTGAGGTGTGGAAGGCTGCTCTTTCCACCCTCTTGTTAGCTGTGAATAAAGTATCCATTATTCATAAAGCTTCAACTGGTGATCTGTTTTTCTGCGTTAACCTCATATTTTTTCATACTTCTTCTCAAACCAAGGGGGTGCCGAAATCGGCCTCGTCCATCACAGGAGGTGCGAAGGTAAAATGAATCAGGAAGCGCTGTACTAGGGTGTTGTACAGTGTTTGACTTCTCACTACAGCCATAATGGCAATCAAAAATGACAGAGATCACAACATGTAAGCTGTTGAGGCAGCTCAGGCCTCTTCTTCAGGCTTTTTCTTGCCCACGCCGCCTCGAAAGCTTGCATATTGTAATCTTTTTAGTTAGTCGATAAAAAGTGTTATTTTGCTTGACTTCTCACTACATTACACCATTTGAAATATCCATCAGTCCTGCTAGTCTTTTTTAACCCACTTTTTCATTATAGACTAAGTGTGGAGAACATGCGGCATCATACCTACAATCTCAAGCACACTTAATCAAATTTAGGGATGCTAAGGACTGTAGGCAAGTCCTACAGCACTGACCACAATAATAATTATAATAATAGTTCTTTATAGGGTGGCACGGTGGCGCAGTGGGTAGTGCTGCTTCCTTGTTTGCTTCCCGGGTCCTCCCGGTGTGCAGTTTGCATGTTCTCCCCGTGTCTGCGTGGGTTTCCTCCCACAGTCCAAAGACATGCAGGTTAGGTGCATTGGCGATCCTAAATTGTCCCTGGTGTGTGTGGGTGTGTGCGCCATGCGGTGGGCTGACTGCCTGGGATTTGTTTCTGCCTTGCACCCTGTGTTGGCTGGGATTGTCTCCAGTAGACCCCCGTAACCCTGTAGTTAGGATATAGCGGGTTGGATAATGGATGGATAGTTCTTTACATCTATATAGCACTTCTGTTGCTACTCCAGGCACTTATAGTGAATGAGGAGCCACTAATGTGCAGCACCCACCAGGATGATGTGACGGCAGCCATTTTGTGTCAGTATTCTCATCACACATTAGCTGTGAGGTCGTGAGAGACAGCCAATTAGAGAGAGGGGATTATTAGAGGGAAGGGCCAGAATGATTAGGCCATGGTGGGCAGTTTAGCCAAGACATTGTGATACACCCTACTCTTCACAAAGGGTGCCCAGGGATCTTTTATGACCACAGACTGTCAGGACCTCTATTTTATGCCTCATACGAAGGACGGCACCATTTTTACAGGGGCATCCCTCTAATAATCCCCTCTCTCTAATTGGCGGTCTCTCACGAGGGGGGCATCGGGATCCACAGTCAGATCACAGGGTAAGCGCCCCCTGGCCAGACTTGAATATGCGTAGCTTCTGGTGGATGACCCAGTGGTGTAGCAAGGTCTGGTGGCACCCGGTGCGGAGTTTAAACTTGTCACCTCCAAGTCCACCAAAATATAAAATGAAATTTATTGAGAAAGTAATTTTTTTATTCAATTGGTTAAGTAAAGAGGGCATCATATTAAGTATTTTGTAAACAATTTTTTATGAATAAAAAAAAAGTAAAATACCTTTTTATTAATAAGCCAGTTTAATGTACAATGTAAGAAATCTTTTTTCATAGTGATAGTACCTAGTGCATAACTTTATTATTATAATACAATTTAATGAAAACTCAATTGTTTACAAGTTACGTTCTCTAGGCTCTAATCCAACAAACTGCACTTTAACGTGATACTTAGAATCTCTTCTTTCTAACTTTTTGTTCTGCAAATTTTGAAATTGTGCCATCAAAATCGATACCTTCAGCTACACTATTTTCAGTTGACAAAATGGCTAAGCTAGAGAGTCGAGTTTGGTTCATAGTGGATCTGGGATAATTCTTAATTAGTTTGAGTTTCGAAAAACTCCTCTCACATGATGCAACAGAAACACATAAAGTTAAGAAAAATCTTAATGCTAAAGTGAGATTGGGAACAGAGTATAAAAGTTCATATTCAACCACAAACTCTAAGAATCTTAAGGAAGTCCAACCAAGAGACTCTTCTTTTGGAACTTTGCCGGCTTTTAGAAATCTTAGGCGTGGAATTTCTGTAAAAAACAAAATTCCGCCAAATCGCCAATTAACCAGAATTGTGACACATGATTTCGTCGTGTGTCCCATCTCGTATATATATAGGGGCCTTAAGATAGTGGGATGGGGAGGGAGATATTGTCCATTCGCTCATAGAACGATCCTAAAGTAAATTTACTTTATGGTTGGTTCTAGAGCGGACAATACCTACTCACCCCACTGTCTAAAACGTTACGTGCCGACTATATTATTATGATGTTTGGGTTACAAATATCATCTTGCTGCACAGAACGACTTGGGGCGATGATTTATTTGTGGCAGGGATGTGACAATGAGTCACAGGACCGGTTATTTGTTTATTTGAGCACCAGCGCAGTTCAAAAGAAATGAGACACGCACCACACAATAATACTAAATCATTACAGCATCACATCATTCTCCTGAAATTTGCTGCAATTAGGGATTGTTAAAGCCCATGTAAATTATTTGACACGTTATTTTATGTAACAAAAAGGTGCATTAATACAAAACCGGCAATTTTTTGTCACCCCCTCAGAGCTGGTACCCGGTGCGGGCCGCACCCGCCTTCCTATGCCACTGGGATGACCGGTACTTGTGTACTAAACGGACGGCATGACAAAGGAAAACAGAAGTGTTTTGACAAATTCATAACATGTATTGGAATAAAAAAATATATATAGAAATTTACAAAAGAATATACAGTATAGAAATTGGATTATAGAAATTCATACGTACAATTGGAACTTATTAGGTTTCAATTTGGCTCAGTGGGGGAGGTTTCACTGCCATCCGTTTAGTACCCAAGTACTGATGACCTGTTCTGATGCGCACGTCGTATGGCGCAAACCAGCCCTGGACAGGACAGCAGCCCCTTTTTGGGACCACCGACGCTCACCACAAAGCACAGGTTAAAGAAGAGTCAAACATTTAAGTAACTTGCACATTTTTGAGAATGTGTAAAAAAAGAAAGCCAGAATACCCAGAGAAACACCCATACAGACAGGAGGACAACATGCGGTGGCTGCAGGTTCTCATTCTAACCCTTTTCTTAATTAGTGACCTGTTTTTGCTGCTATTTAACTTGTTTTGAATTAATTTTGAATTCATTCAGAGCCCTCAATTGTTTCTTTTTCCTTAATTAGCTGCCAAACAATAATGAGATACAAAATGAAGCAAAACATGACTAGCAAACTGTGACCATCACACAATATCTGAAAATAAAGAAAGGTGAAGGTCTCAGGAATGCTGATCTGCTCAGGTCCATAAAACATTTCAACAGTTGCTCTTAGAAATAGACAATCGGCAATTTCTGAAATGTCTGCTGTTGCACAATGAGAGCAGCAACAAGCCATGGAATTAAAGAACAAGTTTAATTGACAACAAGAATCGGTTCCTAATTAAGCAACTGGTTGGAGTGAAATTGGTTGGAGTTTTGAGGCCCTGACTTAGTTGGTCTTCTGTTGGTTCCCTCACTTCACGTTTCATTTCTGTTTGGGTGCCATTTAGTGAAAGAAATGAAGCAATTCAGAGGAATGAGGAAGAAATTCAGGGGGAACAAATCATGAAAAACCCAGTGACCCTGTGTTCAGATTCAGCGGGTTGGATAACGGATGGATGGATGGAAATCATGAAAAACAAGTCAATTAAAATGAAAGAAAAAGGAGATAATTAGCAGCAAAAACTTTAAGAAAAGGGTTAGAGTGAAAACCTGCAGCCACTTGCGGCCCCCCAGGACTGGAGTTGAGGACCCCTGCTTTAGAGATTGGTTTTCTCCTCTGATTAGGAAACATTTTGTAATTAAACATACAAACCACTAGGGGGCGCCATGACCACGTTTAACAGCCAGTTACTGTTACACAACCAGACATCAGAATTTGACATAAAAATAGAAGAGCAGAACGTTCAGGACCACAACGCAGGCCTTCACAGGACGCTGTAGCTTTCATATTTAGCTGTCCTGTTGTTTCAAACTGTTTTTTCCTGTCGTGTGTCATATCAGACAATATGAACAAACGGCAATACCTGAGAGGGAAAACAAAAAGAAAGAATTTGTAACATAAAACGAGGCTCTTGCACAATTTTCAGCTTTCTCTAAAAGAGATGGGAAACAATACAAACAAAGAATCACTTTAATGTTAAAAATTAAAAAAATAAATAACTTTTAAACAGAAAAAAATAACGGAGCTCCAAAAGTGCATCCTACCATTAGCAAGTTATATATGCGCCTACTGAATTAATCTTAACGCAAAATAAATTGGCAAATAGACATTAATATTGTTTAAGTACTACAATATATATATATTAAAGTTACGTAATGTTTTACATAGAGAGCTAACTACAGTCAGAATACACTATCAGACTGTATGAACAAACAGCAATAGCTGAAAGGGCAAAGGGAAGAAAAAAAGAATGAAATTGTAACATAAAACGGGGCTCCTGCACAGTTTTCTGGAGTGCTTCTATTCAATTTTTTCTAAAAGAGATTGGAAACAATACAAACAAAGAATCACTTCAATGCTAAAAATAAATAATTTTTAAACAGAAAAAAATAAAAGCAGCTCCAAAACGCGCCTGCTGATATAAGGACATGAGTACCCATTAAATGCACCCCAACCGAGAGCGTGCAACACATCCTCTCCCAATGATTGGTTCCTACCTAACATTATGTACATCAGGGTTCCCCAACTCCGGTCCTGGAGGGCCACAGTGGCTACAGGTTTTCATTCTAACCCTTTTCTTAATTAGTGACCCGTTTTTGCTGCTAATTGAATTCTTTTGAATTAATTTTATTTGAATTGCTCTTGAAGACTCGGACCCCTTAATTGTTTCTTTTTCCTTAATTAGCAGCCAAAAAATAATTATATATAAAATGAACTAAAACATGGCGGCACGGTGGCGCAGTGGGTAGCGCTGCTGCTTCGCAGTTGGGAGATCTGGGGACCTGGGTTCGCTTCCCGGGTCCTCCCTGCGTGGAGTTTGCATGTTCTCCCCGTGTCTGCGTGGGTTTGCTCCGGTTTCCTCCCACAGTCCAAAGACATGCAGGTTAGGTGGATTGGCGATTCTAAATTGGCCCTAGTGTGTGCTTGGTGTGTGGTTGTGTTTGTGTGTATTGGCACCCTGCCCAGGATTGTTCTTGCCTTGTGCCCTGTGTTGGGTGGGATTGGCTCCAGCAGACCCCCGTGACCCTGTGTTTGGATTCAGCGGGTTGGAAAATGGATGGATGGACTAAAACATGACCAACAAACTGTGTTGATCATACAATATCTGAAAATTAAGAAAGGTGAAGGTCTCATGGAACGCTGATCAGCTCAGGTCCACCAAACATCCACCAGTTGCTCTTAGAAAAGAGAAAATCACCAATTTCTGAAATGTCTGCTATTGCTCAATGAGGGTAGCAACAAGCTAAGGAATTAAAGAACGAGTTTAATTAACAACAATTGCATCCATCCATTTTCCAACCCGCTGAATCCAAACACAGGGTCACGGGGGTCTGCTGGAGCCAATCCCAGCCAACACAGGGCACAAGGCAGGAAACAATCCTGGGCAGGGTGCCAACCCACCGCAGGACACACACAAACACACCCACACACCAAGCACACACTAGGGCCAATTTAGAATCACCAATCCACCTAACCTGCATGTCTTTGGACTGTGGGAGGAAACCGGAGCGCCCGGAAGAAACCCACGCAGACACGGGGAGAACATGCAAACTCCACGCAGGGAGGACCCGGGAATCGAACCCAGGTCCCCAGATCTCCCAACTGCGAGGCAGCAGCGCTACCCACTGCGCCACCGTGCCGCCCATTAACAACAATTCTCGGCACCTAATTAAGCATCTGGTTGGAGTTTGAGGGTCTGTTGGCTCACTCACTTCACATTCCATTTCTGTTTAAGGAAAGAAATGAAGCAATTCAGAAGAACGGTGAAGAAATTCAGGGTAACAAATCTTAAACAAGCAAGTCAATTAAAATTAATTCAAAAGAAGTTAATTAGCAGCAAAAACAAGTCACTAATTAAGAAAAGGGTTAGAATGAAAACCTGCAGCTACTGGGGCCCTCCAGGACTGGAATTGGGGACCCCTTATGTACATATTACATCAAAGTAGTATAACAATTTTGGGGAAATACAAAAAAAAAAAAAGTACAAAAAAATATAACACAGAAAAGCAGATGAACCCTGTTACAAGTGCATCATTTACCTGGGGTGGAGATGGCAGCAGGACGCACTATAGGGCAGCGTTTCTCAGCCTTTAAGTATTTGCAACCCAAGTTTTCATAACAGTTTTAATCGCGCCCCCCCCCCTAATGTTTTTTTGAAAGGAGCCCACTAATACCAATTTGTTCTTTTTTAATTAATGATATATCATAGATGCATATTTTATTATACCTACTTAACTTTTATCGACATTTATCTAACTCTATATTTCTTTTTTCTAGTATCAGAATGTAGTTTAAGTTAATTTGTTTTGGTTTCAATAGATGTATTTTTCATATTTTTGATTCGTTTTCTTTTTTTCACATCTTCGCACCCCCCCTTTTTGTTACTTCGCGCCCCCCTAGGGAGGCCCGCCCTACAGTTTGAGAACCACTGCTATAGGGGAAGAAGGTAAGCAGTGCGGTACTGTGGGCAATGGTCTTCTGGGAAACCTTCATTCCTGGCAGTCATGTCGATGTTAGTTGGTCACGTGCCGCCTTCCTAATGTAAACTACATGGTTCACGATACTCCCTTATGACGACTTTGGCCTCTTCCACCAAGATGATGTGCCCTCGCCACACTGCACAAATTGTTTGGGAATGGTTTGAGTAGGCGGCACGGTGGCACAGTGGGTAGCGCTGCTGCCTCGCAGTTGGGAGACCTGGGGACCCGGATTCGCTTCCCGGGTCCTCCCTGCGTGGAGTTTGCATGTTCTCCCCGTGTCTGCGTGGGTTTCCTCCAGGCGCTCCGGTTTCCTCCCACAGTCCAAAGACATGCAGGTTAGGTGGATTGGCGATTCTAAATTGGCCCGGGTGTGTTTGTGTGTGTCCTGCGGTGGGTTGGCACCCTGCCCGGGATTGGTTCCTGCCTTGTGCCCTGTGTTGGCTGGGATTGGCTCCAGCAGACCCCCGTGACCCTGTGTTCGGATTCAGCGGGTTGGAAAATGGATGGATGGATGGATGGTTTGAGTAACATGAAAAAGAGTTCAAGATGTTGACTTGGCCTCTAAATTCTCTAGACCTCAATTTCTGTGGGATGTCCTGGAAAAGCAAGTCCGATCCATGGAGGCCTCACATTGCAACTCCCTGGGCTTAAAGGTCCTGCTGCTGACATCGTCTTGGCGCAGGTGCCACGGGACACCTTTCAGGGACACCTCTTGTGGAGACCGTGTCTGGATGGGTCAGCACAAAGGGGGACCCACACGATATTAGTCAGGTGCTGTTAAAGCTGTGGCTGAGTAGTGCATGTCGTGTTCTCTTCCGTAAACTTTGTTTTTCCCCAGAAGCTCTGATTTCCACGTTTTAAAACAAGCTGCCTAATTGCCTTTTTTTCTTTTCCAGAGTGCAGTTATTTGTATCTTCTGCTTGACGGCATTTGTAAGGCCACCTGTCCCGAGGGTTACTTTGAGGACTTTGACCAGGGGAAGTGTGTTCAATGCCATCCTACCTGTGCCACCTGCTCGGGGACCACCTATAATGACTGTGACAGCTGTTCTATTTACTACCCCAAGCTTTATGAAGGGCAGTGCTTTGAGCAATGTCCTGATGGTACCTATGAACTCTCTTCAGAGCAATGTCAAGGTAGGAAACATTTCTGGGGGTAACATAGCTCCCCCCCATGTTCGGTGGGGAAGGCAGAAGCTTGCAGAAAGCAGACCATTTACTAGCCTTCTGATATTGTACAAGATGCTGAACAGGTTAAAGGTCAAGGGCACAATGGCGTCACTGCTCAGGAACCACCCAGAATATTTATAATTCAGGCCGGAGAACCAGGTTCATTAGTTGTGGTGGAGTGTGCTTCTTAGTTATTCTTCAAATTATTCTTATGGTTATTTGACTTTTGCTTCTGTGAATGTGAACTTGTTTGCATTGGACTGCCCTTTTTGGGCAATTCCTTCTGCCTTATTGTGCTGTGTTTACAATTTTTTTTGCTCTCTTTGTCATAAAATGGAGTCTCAAACCTGGCAAAATAGATGCCATGGCTCAAGAAGAATCGATTAAAGTGGGCCAGGATGCTTATTATAAAGCCAGGTCATTTATTAAAAAAATGTTTAGTTCTCCTAACCTCCATTTCACAAAGATCATTTCATGACTTGCACACAAAAAATTTTAACATGATGATCTGAGCACAAAGGCTTCCAACATTTTTAACAATTTTTGAAACATAGGCAGGTCGGGTGAAAAACCAATGACATTGTAGAAGTAACAAAGTCCAGAGGGTCAATAAAACCAAAGAGTCCAGGAATCAAACTTCTCATAATGAATATTCACATCGTTCTACATCAGGCCGACGCGTTTCGGGACTCAGCCCTTCATCAGGGCCGGACAAACTAGAAACTACAGACAAATCAGTTTCACATCTCATTAAGACTTAGGAATACATACTCTGAAAAGGGGTATCCACAATCCAACCTTACCAAAGGTGCAAGTTTTCAAAGCACCTCCCAGTGCAAAGCGTCTGCAAATGTGATTAACGGGCCTGTTCCCAATTTGAAAGTCACTGGATTGATAATCAGTTCTGGTGCGCCCATAGATCAAATACATTAATTAAATTAGGAGTTTGTTAAAACCTCATCGCTTCCAGCAGGGGGCGCTCTATCCCTGGTATTATGCTCTTTATCGATGCAGAACAGACTGGCGCCATATACCCATCTCTTTTGTAAACATGGTGGAAATAATCAGATGAAAGAAATATGGTACAAAAAGAGATATACGAGGTGAGAGACAAAAATAACTGGATTGGAAAAACATCCAATATATTTATTGATGAATTACAGCATTCTAAAGATTGTCACCTTCTATATACTCGCCCTCCCGATCTCTACACCACTCCATACGTATCTTCCATTGATTGAAACAGTGCTGGAAGTCTTTTTGCTTGAGACTCTTCAACAGGCTTCACTTTATCCATTGAAGAAAAATGTGTTCCCTTCAGGTCACTTTTGATTTTTGGGAACAAGTAAAAATCGCAGGGATCTAAATCGGGTGAATAGGGAGGATGGTCGAGGACAGAAATGTTTTTGTCGGTCAAAAACTGCTTTACGATAAAAGCAGTACGATCGTTTCAAACAATCTGATTCACCGTTTTGATGTTTTCATCTGTCCAAGACGAGCGTGGGCGACCTGGGCGTTGGATGTCTGCCACATTTTCTTGTCCTTCCTTGAAACGTTTGTGCCACTCAAAAACATGCGTGCGAGACAAACCGTCATCACCGTACATTGTTTTTATCATTTCATAAGTTTCTGCGGCCGTTTTGTTCAATTTCGCGAGAAATTTGATGTCGATTCGCTGTTTGATTTTTTCACTCGACATTATATTGGCAACTCGTGTAGCGATTGTTGCGTAAATACTGACTGGACTCTTCACAGGATATACCTAGCCAGTCGGCAGTTTGAGGGGGCGTGTAGGAGGGGATTTACTGTAGTTCTAGGATTCACGTTCGGCCGACCTCCAGACGATTTTCCAGGAAAGCCCCAAGCCTAGTCAAGTTATTTTTGTGCCTCACCTCATATGTATTTATCAGTATGCTGCTGCTGGAGTATGTAAATTTCCCCTTGGGAATTAATAAAGTATCTATCTATCTATCTATCTATCTATCTATCTATCTATCTATCTATCTATCTATCTATCTATCTATCTATCTATCTATCTATCTATCTATCTATCATATATTGCCTTTCAGATCTATCTATCTATCTATCTATCTATCTATCTATCTATCTATCTATCTATCTATCTATCTATCTATCTATCTATCTAATCCTGCCTACTATACTAAAATTAATATCTGTCTATTACATGGTACGTTTAATATATATCAATTAAAAATACTACCTATCTACCATATACACTTGTGTTTAAGTTCTCCCGTGGATAAGTCGGGACTTGATTTTACTGTATAATTTTCGGTATTTTATAATGTTGGTCGTATAAGTCGAATGTGGAAAACTCACGCTATTGGTCCAAGAGATTATGATATGCTAATGCCCAAATGAGAGAGTAACCAATGAGCACACGGCCTTTTTTTCTATATGGGTGCGACAACGGGTCAGCATGTCCTCCTTACCTCTCTGTCTCTATTGTGCTTACGTGACCACATGGCAATATCCAAACTTTTCCAAAGTGACGTTTGCACTGTTTTGTATCTATCTATCTATCTATCTATCTATCTATCTATCTATCTATCTATCTATCTATCTATCTATCTATCTATCTATCTATCTATCTATCTATCTATCTATCTATCTATCTATCTATCTATCTATCTAACTTGCTTTAAAAGACAACATCAATTCCCACAAAAATACAACTCATAATTGATTTATACATACTTACCCAAGCCGGAAAGAAGCCAAGGAACAGTGCAGTCATCACAGCCAGTTCTTCAGGTGGAGAAATGCCGAGACTATACACTGTGAAATAAATACCCTTGACACACAAAAAGGGTCTGGGGCAGCCACCCGAATACTTGAAACCTGGCTGCAAAAAAGGGAAATAAGTAGCACAGTTGAGTACAGAGTTGAGTCCAGAACAGAACTGAAGTTACAGCGGAAGTGGTCTTGTATTTATGGCAGGCAGGTGGAAATGGGGTCATTGGGGCCCGGAACTGGAAGTGATGTCCTTGGTTGGGGGGGGGAACCAGAAGTGATGTCTTCCTGAATCAGGCTGAATTTCCCGTGTCCGGTCTGTAGAGATAAAAGAGAAAGGTTTAATGCTCCCCGCCACCCCCTGGCCTGGAGTGGAATTGACATCTTTTGATTCATGTATCTGCCTCCCACATGCATGCATGCGATAATGCCCAGCGGCATAGAGATGGCTTCTGACTTTGTGACGGGTGCACCTACTCTATAAATAATATTAGTATTCGTGCAAATACTTCCCATGTTTGAAGAAGACTCTCAGCGTTCTTCCTACGTGTTTCCTCACGAGTTTCAGAACTGCAGGTCTGACATTGTGGTCAGCAACACAGGAGCGCCACAGGGGACTGTACTTTCTCCGGTCCTGTTCAGCCTATATACATCGGACTTCCAATACAACTCGGAGTCCTGCCGTGTGCAAAAGTTCGCTGGCGACACTGCTATCGTGGGCTGCATCAGGAGTGGGCAGGAGGAGGAGTATAGGGACCTAATCAATGACTTTGTTAAATGGTGCGACTCAAACCACCTACACCTGAACACCAGCAAAACCAAAGAGCTGGTGGTGGATTTTAGGAGGCCCAGACCCCTCATGGACCCCGTGATCATCAAAGGTGACTGTGTGCAGAGGGTGCAGACCTATAAATACCTGGGAGTGCAGCTGGATGATAAATTAGACTGGACTGCCAATACTGATGCTCTGTGCAAGAAAGGACAGAGCCGGTTATACTTCCTTAGAAGGCTGGCGTCCTTCAACATCTGCAATAAGATGCTGCAGATGTTCTATCAGACAGTTGTGGCGAGCGCCATCTTCTACACGGTGGTGTGCTGGGGAGGCAGCATTAAGAGGAAAGACGCCTCACGTCTGGACAAACTGGTGAGGAAGGCAGGCTCTATTGTTGGCATGGAGCTGGACAGTTTAACATCTGTGGCAGAGCAAAGGGCGCTCAGCAGGCTCCTATCAATTATGGAGAATCCACTGCATCCACTTAATAGTATCATCTCCAGACAGAAGAGCAGCTTCAGCGACAGACTGCTGTCACTGTCCTGCTCCACTGACAGATTGAGAAGATCGTTCCTCCCCCAAACTATGCGACTGTTTAATTCCATCCGGGGGGGTAAACGTTAACATTTAACATTATACATAGTTATTGTCTGTTTTTCACCTGCATTATTATCATTCTTTAATATTATTTATTGTATCAGTATGCTGCTGCTGAAGAATGTGAATTTCCCATTGGGATTAATAAAGTATCTATCTATCTATCTATCTATCTATCTATCTATCTATCTATCTATCTATCTATCTATCTATCTATCTATCTATCTATCTATCTATCTATCTATCTATCTATCTATCTATCTATCTATCTATCTATCTTTTGTCTGGCTATTCCTGTCTCAATTGCATTTGACTGAGCAACCAAAGTGAAACTGACCAATCAGGCCAAAGCCAGACCAAATCAATCAGGTAAATGGCTGAGACTAGACACACACAAACACATAAGCACACACTGACATTAATGTTTTATTATAAAATGTTACGAGCTTTTCATCGTCTTTGAATTTCTGTATATTAGTTAGAGTATGTGTTGTACTGATTTTTTATTATTCATTGTTTCTGTGGTCTGAAACATTCAAAAGCAAATAGCTTTTCCTCTTCTTTTTTAGAATGTGATCAGACATGCTCCAAGTGCACTGGGCCTGACCCGACTGACTGCACCAAATGCAAAAAAGGATTAGCCCTGGATCCCAATTCCATGATGTGCGGTGTGATCGGAGATTCCGAATGTCCTCCCAAGATGTTCCTGCACGAGAAGCTCTTCAGTTGTATCGCCTGCCAGGACCTGTGCGAATCGTGTCACGGACCAGAATCTTATGATTGTGATACCTGCCTTCTACCCAGCTACTTTTACAGTAAGAGGAACCCAAGTGCTTTAGAAATGAGTGTGAAGTTCAATTTGCAGTACTTGATCTTCAACGATATTCAACTGTTTGGGTGTCAGGGTGGCACTTTGGAGCAGCAGCTCCAAGGACTCGAGTTCTGTTCCAGGTCTTGTCAGTGTAGGTTTGTGTGCTCTCCCTGTGTTAAGATGAGTTAACACCGGGCTCTCCAGATTCATCCCAATGATGTGCAGATTAGATTAGCTAATTAAAAAAAATGTCTTTGGGGGTTGAAGATGAAGTGAAACCCACACAGACATGGAGACAACCACTGTGCTCAGAAATAATAGCTGGGATGCTGGATCCATGAGACACTGTGCTAATATATCTATACTAGATGTACTACCTATACAAAATGGATTGAAATCTAAACAATCAATGTAGACCTCAGCAATAGCATTTTCAGTGCACCATCCATTGGAATGTACTTTGTAATGCATATAATAATAAAATGCATTGCGTTTTCCACGAACATTTGTAGTAATAAAATGCATTACTTCAAATGTCTGTGATGTGCCAGTTGTTGGAATTATAAATGCAATGCATATATCTGTGTTATATGCCATTTGAAATGGGATTTGTGAAAGCAGTGTTAATGTTTGTGATTAACCATCTGTTGGACTGACAAACGCAATGTATATGCCTCTGTTATATTCCATTTGCCATAGTATTCATGAAAGCAGTGTTAATGTTTGTGAGTCGCCATATGCGGAATGACATACGCAGGGCATTTAATTACTACAAATGTTTGTGATACGCCATCTGTTGGATTGACAAATGCAATGCATTTTATTACTAAAAATGTTTGTCATGTTTCAGCTGTTTCTAATGCAGTGCACATGTCTCTGTTATGCACTACTTGGTATGGGATTCATAGAAGCCGTGTTAACGTTTGTGATACGCCATCTGTTGGAATGAGAAACGTAATGCATTTTTTATTACTAAAAATGTTTGTGATGCCGCATCTGTTTGGAATTACAAATGCAATGTATATGTCTCAGCGGCACGGTGGCGCAGTGGGTAGCGCTGCTGCCTCGCAGTTTGGAGACCGCAGGTTTGTTTCCCGGGTCATCCCTACGTGGAGTTTGCATGTTCTCCCCATGTCTGCATGGGTTTCCTCCAGGTACTCCGGTTTCCTCCCACAGTCCAAAGACATGCAGGTTAGGTGCATTAGTGATCCTAAATTGTCCCTAGTGTGTACTTGGTGTGTGTGTGTGTGTGCACACCCTGTGGTGGGCTGGCACCCTGCCCGGGGTTTGTTTCCTGCATTGCGCCCTGTGTTGGCTCCAGCAGACCCCCGTGACCCTGTAGTTAGGATATAGCGGGTTGGATAATGGATGGATGGATGTATATGTCTCTGTTATATGCCATTTGGTTTGTGATTTGTAAAATCAGTGTTAATGTTTGTGATGCACCATCAGTTGGAATGACAGGAACATATCTGGATTTCTCACCATTTATCTTTTTTTTTTTCTACGCACCTATTTATTTATTTAAAGAGCTTCTGTGAAAAGCCAAATTTCCCAATGGGGAAATCAAAATGAAACTTTGCCAAAATACTTTAAAACGGATATAAATCTCAATGCTAATTGCACCTACAACCATGTGCCTTTACAACAACTATGGGTATCCCCAAGTCCTCTGCCTCACTCTATATAGAACCCTAACACTCAAATTTAAAAATGCTGAACTTCAAAGCATTAAATTAAACAGTCATAAAATTAAACAGCCTATACATTTCAGGGTATGTCCTTTGTAAGAGTAACAGATAACTGAACAAACCGATGTAGATAAGCCAGTGTAAAATGATACAAGGAGCATAGATAAAGAGTTGAGGTACCAGCTCGGTAACCCCATATAATCTGAAAGGTCTGAGGAAAATAAACACGTAATTAGTTGCAGAGATGTCTTTGCATACACAAGTTCAAAACAGAACTGAAGTAGGTAGCGGGTTTTCTGGGTTATCTGGGGATAGACGGCAGGAAGGGGCGGGCTTAGGAGTTTGGATATCATTGGTGGAAGGGCTGTCAATCATCCACTCTGCAGAGCGATAAAAAGAGACAGGCTCAGCAAACAGTGCCATCCCCTGGCTCTGCAGGTAACTGCATTCACTAGAGCCCTCAAGCAGCCTCCCATGCCCATGCGCGTGGCACAAGCCATCTGTTAAGAGCTTGTTTATGTGTTGTGTATTACAAAAGCACCTGCAGGAAATGGTAACCAGGAAATTGTAATCAGAGCTAGAAAAGTCAAAATTGGAATGAAGCCGTAAAAACCAACCGGCGAAGACTGAATACGAAAGACAAGAATCAGAACTGGGGCGGACACAAATGAAGAATCCTCATGCTAGGCCCACTTAAACTTAAAGTTGACTACCACTAAAAAAGAACATCAGGGTTACTGAGCCTGCCGTGCTGTGTGGTGTTTGTTGTATGTAAAGCTAGAGTGACATCACTAATCATTAAGAACGTGATGACACGTGGCGCCTGTGATGTCAAGCAAAGGAACACAACAAGACGTCAACAGGAAGCACCACCCTTAAAATGAAAACGAAAGCAAATAAGAGAAAAACATACCTGTGAAGAAGAGCGGTGTTTCGGGGTGGCAAGTGGTGCGACCACCCCAGACCCCACGCCACTTTTGAGGTCCGCGTATCCCGTTCGAGCGGATTTGTCAAGTTTTATTCTCCAGTCTGCGTGTTATCTTGCAAAAATTTAGCTGAATACCGTAATGAGAAAATCTGGCGTATGTTAACATTACTTTTATTAAATTTGCATGCAACTTTATACAGTCCACACATACTGGTAACAGCGTTTGACGTAACCAGCCCCACATGGGGTTGGTCAGCCCTAGGCCCCGCACGCCTCTGCCCGTGAAAGTAATTTAATATTATAGCGTCTCCCGGCGTTGCAAATACTCTCTAGAAACATAATTTGGAGTTTCTGCTCTGCTGGCCCCCAAAGCTCTTTGTAAAACGTAAAGCTTAGTCCAAGTGCATCCTGGTAATCGGACTTTCCCTAATTTGTTGTGTTCTATGGTACTCTGTGTAAAACTGAATAACAACTGAAGTAGGCCAGTTTCTCAATTGACTCATTTTTCCAAACTCATTGTTGCTTTCAGATGGCTCCTGTCTGCCCGAATGCCCGCCTGGCACGTTTAAGTCGAGTGAAGAAGCCGACGGCGTAGAACTTGGCCTGTGCTCTCCGTGTGACCACGTCTGCGCCACTTGCTCTGATGCCTCCTCCAAAGACTGCCTCACTTGTGCCTCAGGCTTTGTCAAATTCCAGAGCCTTTGTGTCGCAAATTGTCCGAATGGGTAAAACATTTAAATCTATCAACTATGTATCCTGTTGTGGACACGAGTTACGTTTTTATTTTCATTGAGCATTGAGATTGAGCAACATGTGGCAAGATCAGGAGTTATAGGGAACAGTCAAGTATTGGTGCACATGGGGTAGGTTGTGTTTTACTAACATGTTGGAATTCTGTGAGGAAGCAACAAAACAATACGACATTATTTAGCATTTGATGAGTTAGAACATGAGAGGTTAGTGATGACACTAATAGAAGTGGGAGTTCAGGGTGGGGTGTGTAGATGGGTGAAGAATTGGCTCAGACACAAGGAACAGAGGGAGATGGTGTGAGGAACCTTATCGGAATGGGCTGATGTTCAGCGTGGTGTCCAGCAGGGGTCAGTGCTGGAGGTCGGTGTTGTTTTTAATGTATTTAAATGATTTACATCTTGCCTGAGGGTGGCACGGTGGCGCTGTGGTAGTGCTGCTGCCTTGCAGTTAGGAGACCCGGGTTCGCATCCCGGGTCCTCCCTGCGTGGAGTTTGCATGTTCTCCCCGTGTCTGCGTGGGTTTCCTCCCACAGTCCAAAGACATGCAGGTTAGGTGGATTGGCGATCCTAAATTGTGTGGGTGTCCTGCGGTGGACTGGCGCCCTGCCCGGGATTTGTTCCTGCCTTGGGCCCTGTGCTGGCTGGGATTGGCTCCAGCAGACCCCTGTGTTAGGATATAGCAGGTTGGAAAATGACTGACTGACATCTTGCCTAAAGAAGGGCCCTGAGTTGACATCTTTCTAGTTAGCCAATAAAAGGTGTCATTTTGCTTAACTTGTCACTACAATGATTTGGATAGGAATATAAATAACAAGCTGGTTAAGTTCGCAGATGACACCGAGCTACAGTTAGGTCCAGAAATATTTGGATAGAGACAACTTTTTTCTAATTTTGGTTCTGTACTTTACCACAATGAATTTTAAATGAAACAACTCAGATGCAGTTGAAGTGCAGACTTTCAGCTTTAATTCAGTGGGGTGAACAAAACGATTGCATAAAAATGTGAGGCAACTAAAGCATTTTTTGAACACAATCCCTTCATTTCAGGGGCTCAAAAGTAATTGGACAATTGACTCAAAGGCTATTTCATGGGCAGGTGTGGGCAAGTCCGTCGTTATGTCATTATCAATTAAGCAGATAAAAGGCCTGGAGTTGATTTGAGGTGTGGTGCTTGCATGTGGAAGATTTTGCTGTGAACAGACAACATGCGGTCAAAGGAGCTCTCCATGCAGGTGAAAGAAGCCATCCTTAAGCTGTGAAAACAGAAAAAACACATCTGAGAAATTGCTACAATATTACGAGTGGCAAAATTTACAGTTTGTACATCCTGAGAAAGAAAGCAAACACTGGTGAACTCAGCAACGCAAAAAGACCTGGACGTCCACAGAAGACAACAGTGGTGGATGATCACAGAATCATTTCCATGGTGAAGAGAAACCCCTTCACAACAGCCAACCAAGTGAACAACACTCTCCAGGGGGTAGGCATATCGATATCCAAGTCTACCATAAAGAGAAGACTGCATGAAAGTAAATACAGAGGGTGCACTGCAAGGTACAAGCCTCTCATAAGCCTCAAGAATAGAAAGGCTAGATTGGACTTTGCTAAAGAACATCTAAAAAAAACAGCACAGTTCTGGAAAAACATTCTTTGGACAGATGAAACCAAGATCAACCTCTACCAGAATGATGGCAAGAAAAAAGTATAGAGAAGCTCATTATCCAAAGCATAGCACATCATCTGTAAAACACGGTGGAGGCAGTGTGATGGCTTGGGCGTGCATGGCTGCCAGTGGCACTGGGACACTAGTGTTTATTGATGATGTGACACAGGACAGAAGCAACCGAATGAATTCTGAGGTGTTCAGAGACATACTGTCTGCTCAAATCCAGCTAAATACAGCAGTCAAATTGATTCATGATACAGATGGACAATGACCCAAAACATACAGCCAAAGCAACCCAGGAGTTTATTAAAGCAAAGAAGTGGAAAATTCTTGAATGGCCAAGTCAGTCACCTGATCTTAACCCAATCGAGCAGGCATTTCACTTGTTGAAGACTAAACTTCAGACAGAAAGGCCCACAAACAAACAGCACCTGAAAGCCGCTGCAGTGAAGGCCTGGCAGAGCATTAAAAAGGAGGAAACCCAACATCTGGTGATGTCCAGGAGTTCAAGACTTCAGGCTGTCATTGCCAGCAACGAGTGTTCAACCAAGTATTAGAAATGAACATTTTATTTCCAGTTATTTAATTTGTCCAATTACTTTTGAGCCCCTGAAATGAAGGGATTGTGTTCAAAAAATGCTTTAGTTGTCTCCCATTTTTATGCAATCGTTTTGTTCACCCCACTGAATTAAAGCTGAAAGTCTGCACTTCAACTGCATCGGAGTTGTTTCATTTAAAATTCATTGTGGTAATGTACAGAACCAAAATTAGAAAAAAGTTGTCTCTGTCCAGATATTTATGGACCTAACTGTAGATGGACTGGCAGATAATCGAGAATCAGTTGAATCATCACAGAGGGACTTGGACAGCAGACAGGCTTGGGCAGATTTGTGGCAGGTGAAGGTTAATGTCAGTAAACGTGAAGTGTTACATGTAGGAAGTAAAAATGTGAAGTTTGAATAGACAACGGGAGGTCTGAAAATCGAGAGTCCGCCTCATGAGGAGGATTTAGGAGTCATAGTGGACTTGTCACTATCAACTGACAGACAATGTTCAGAAGCCACTAAGAAGGCTAACAGAATGTCAGATTATATAGCGCCCTGCTGTGTGGAGGATCTGCTCAAAGTTTATAACACACTGATAAGGACTCATCTGGAGACCTGTGTGCAGTTTTGGTTGACAAGCTACAAAAAAAAAAAAAGACATAGCAGCACTAGAAGCAGTCCAGAGAAGAGCGACTAGGCTGATTCCAGGGCTACAGGGTTTGAATTATGAGGAAAGATTAACACAGCTGAGCCTTTAGAGTTTAAACAAAACAAGATTTAGAGGTGACCTGACTGAAGAGTTTAAAATTATGAAGGGAATTAGAACAGTGGATCGAGGCGGTGACTTTAAAATGAGTTCATCAGGAACACGGGCACACAGTTGGAAACTTGTTAAAGGGTAAATATTTCACAAATGTTAGTTTACCTTCACCCAGAGAACCACAGACACGTGAAATAAGAGACCAAGTAGTGTGGTAGATGATAAGAATTTAGGGACCTTCAAAACTCGACCCTGTGTTATCTTGTATGAATTAAGTGGATGAGATTGACAAGCTTTGTTGGGTTTAATGGCCTGTTCTCATTGTTTTCTTTTCTAACTGCTAAATTGAGGATGAGATAACAAATGGCAATTGATAAAACATTTACGAGATGTTCACAAAGCGCAATAGATGAGGGTTACTTGGAACAAATTGCAGCCGCTCTCTCAGTCTGTTTTGCTTCGTTTGCAGATACTATCGAGGAAAGTCCCAGTGTGAGAAGTGTGACCTATCCTGTCAGTCATGTTCTGGACCAGGCCCCGAGGATTGCTTGTGTCCCCCTCAAGCTTTTCAGTTGCAGGATACCAAGCTCTGCGCTGAGCGCTGCCCAGAGAGATTCTACCAGGAGAAGCGAGTGTGCAAGCCGTGTCACTCCAGCTGCAAAACCTGTAAAGGCAAGTCACGCTGAGATGCATTCTGTACCATCCTAACCTGTAATCAGATGGACTTTTATAAATGTTAGTTTACTAGCTGGTACAGTTCATGATAAGTTATGGACTGTTGGTCTAGCCCAGGGGTGGGCAAATTCATTCCTGGAGGGCCGCAATGGCTGCAGGTTTTTGTTCCAACCAAATTGCTTAATAAGAAGCACTTATTGCTCTAGAAACACTTCTGCTTCATTTTAGTTATCTCCCTCGTTAAGATTTTGAACCCTTATTGCTTATTTAAGTCTTAAACAGCTGCATTCTTGGTTTTTAATTGCTCCTTATTAGCAATAAGATGCAAATGACAAAAGAAACCAGCAGTTATCCATTTTGCTTGTTACCCTTTACACCTGTGTGTATTTATCGTGCACTGTTTGGTTTAATTAAATACTTGGAAGGAAAGAAAAGAGAAAAAAGTGAAGGATTGAGAATTACCCATCCATTTTACACTTCAAAGTATTTGGATGATATTCTTAGAATGGAAAACAAAATCTAGGATATGAGAATGACTTGACAAAGCAGAGTTAAAGCACTAACAAGCCATGAAATGTAATTATTGGCAAGGATTGTTTTCTAATTAAGCAACTGGGTTGGAACAAAAACCCGCAGCCACTGCGGCCCTCCAGGAATGAATTTGCCCACCCCTGGTCTAGTGTGTTAATCTATGTGCAGAAACGTCATCTAATTCAGTTAATTCAACAGAATGGAACTGCAGTCTGCAATACAACAGGGGCACTCAATGGCATCCTTCTCGACAAGGCGCTTGTCATATGTTGTGGTGATGGACATTTTGATTCACTTTATTGATTAAATTCTTTCGAACCACATGTTTACATGAATCAGTTCTTTTGATTCATCAAAAGGAATCGAGGTTGGGAAGTTGGGTTCTTCTTTAATTTCATGGCAAATATAAAATTTAGCAATTCATACCTCATTATATATAATAAACTAGCAAAATACCTGCGCTTCGCAGCGGCAAAGTACTGCTTTAAAATTTTTATTAAGAAGAAAAGTAAACCTTTTTAAACTGAGGGAAAATATACTAATAATTATTTGTTAAGGATCTCTTTGTATACCACGTTGTCAGTTCGGCCCTCCGGTTGTAATATGACCAAGCTGTGCGCTGAGCTCACTCTTGAGCATGCAACGTATAGTTGGCCATGTGAAAAGCATTCTTGCCTCAAATCAATGCCAACCTTTTGAAGGGTCTGTCCCTGAGACTTATTAATTGTCATTGCGAAGCAGAGCCTTACTGGAAATTGGAGGCGTTTGAATTGAAATGGGTTTCATCGATAACCTAATTTCCCTTGTTGGGGTCCTGCTCTGCCACACCCTGCCCCTGGCACACTCTGTCCTACCTTCCAACCAGTCTGGGTGAGTTCCCCTGAAAGCCGTGGAATAACGCAAAGTGTTAAAAAAAGGGAGATTAGAGAGAGATGGATATTAGGCCGTGCAAGTCTTCAAGTACATGATAAGGTATCTCAGCAGGAAGTCCGCGTTTTAATATTTGTAATGCACGTCTATTAAGAAATCCTCAGACTGTAAAAAAATTCTTTTGTAACCCACTGGTGAGGTTGACAGACCATATCATAATTGAGGAAGTGATAAATATAATTCTGACTGTACACCTCATTGAGCAATCTGACCGTCCCAAGTGTATTTGACCAGTAGACCAGCAGCATTGTGGTGTGAACAAAAGAAAATTACATTTAGTAGCAAATGTGTCAAGGAAACAGCCTGCAAAAGGCTGGCAGTGCCATGTTTGCTCTGGTGTAGGTGTAGCATGGCTGGCGTAAATGAGGTGGGAATAAGTTTTATCAAGCATGTTTGAGGCACCATTGGTGAACGTGTACCCATTGAAGTAAAAACGCAAAATAGATGATAAATATTTAAGAAAGGCGTGCTTGATAGTAACTGCCTTGTTTGACTTCATAGACTCGACACCGCAGGGCTGCCTGACGTGTGACTGGGGAAGCACACTCCTGGACGGGGTCTGTTACCCTCGGTGTGCAGAGCAGAGGTACCTGTCCAAAAAGGTGAGTAACAGTCTAAGTCATCTCATTATTTTATAAGACAATACATGCACAAAATGTCTCTGGGCACCTGACCATCACACCTATATGAGCATGATGGGCGTCCCATTGAAAACCCATACCTATTAATATGGAGTTAGCCCTAAACTTGGCGACTGTTACAGCCTCCACTCTTCTTTCCACGTGGCTTTTGGAGGGTGTATTTAGGGGGGTTTGTGTCCGTTCATCCTTTTGTGAGGTCAGTTGGATGAGAAGACCTGACTCATAATCTGAGTTATAACTCATCCCAAAGGTGTTCAATAGAGTTGAGGTCAGGGCTCTGTGCAGAGTTCCTCCATGTTTTTATGGACCCGGCTTTGTGCACAGGGGCACAGACGTCCTGGAACAGAAAAGGGTCTTCACTAAACTGTTGGCTCAAAGTTGGATGCACACAATTGGTTAAAATGTCTTCGTATGTTGTAACAATAGCAGGACCCTTCACTGAAACCACCAGCCCTCCTCCACCAAACTTTACAGTAGGCACTATGCAGTCCAGATGGCAGTGTTCTCCTGGCATCTATCAAACCCAGACTCGTCCATCAGTCTGCCAGGTAGTGAAGTGTGATTCATCACACCAGAGAACACATTTCCACTACTCCAGAAGTCTAATGGTGGTGTGCTTATCACCACTCCAGCCAACACTTAGCATTACTTATTGGGATCTTAGGGTTGTGTGCAGCTGCTTGACCATGGAAACCTATTTTATGGAGCTCCCGGCTGGGATGGACACTGTTTCTTTGCCCAGCCGGGAGGCCATTATAAAATGAAGGTCAGGGAAGGAGCTGCAATTTTCCCCTTCCACGCCAAAACATTGACACAGAAGGACACTACAGCAGATGTTATACTAGCACTAGTGTCCCAGTAGCCATGGAGGGACACCTCAGATGGGCTTGAGAGGCTGGAAAGACTGGGCAGTGGGTGGCTGTCTGCTACATACACATCCCATCTAGCAGGCCCCAGCATTGATGCTTGCAGGGCAGCACGGGAGTCATGGTCCCATGTGGCTGCCTTCTTAGGTTCTTTGGGGCCCACCAGGAGGAGCTGTCAAATACTGACCACAAAAGGAATCAGGGTGGTCCTGTCTGACCTGGAAATGCCTACTGGATGCCATTGGATTGAGTGCCAGAAGTATTCCTGGGTTGTGTGTTAAAAGGGAGCCCCTCCACACTAAGCAACTTCTATGTGTGAGAATATATTCTCTGATACTCCTTGTATACTACTCAAAAAAAACTTAAAGGAACACTTTTTAATGAGAGTATAGCATCAAGTCAATGAAACATGTGGGCTATTGATCTGGTCGGTTAAGTAGCAGAGGGGCTTGTTAATCACTTTCAGCTGCTTTGGTGTTCATGAAATTAACAACAGAGGGGCAACAATGAGACGACCCCCAAAACAGGCAATGGTTTAACAGGTGGAGGCCACTGACATTTTTCCCTCCTTATCTGTTTTGTCACTCGTTTGTCATTTGGCTACGGTCAGTGTCACCACTGGTAGCATGAGGCCATATCTGGACCCTGCAGAGGTGGCACAGGTAGTCCATCTTCTCCAGGATGGCACATCAATACGTGCCATTGCCAGAAGGTTTGCTGTGTCTCCTAGCACAGTCTCAAGGGCATGGAGAAAATTCCAGGAGACAGGAAGTTACTCGAGGAGAGCTGGACAGGGCCCCTCGTAGAAGGTCCTTAACCCATCAGTAGGACCCACTGGTATCTGCTCCTTTGTGTGAGGAGGAACAGGATGAGCACAGGCAGAGCCTACAAAATGACCTCCAGCAGGCAGGCAGGCCACTGGTGTTAATGTCTCTGACCAAACAAACAGAAACAGACTTCATGAGGGTGGCCTGAGGGCCCGACATCCTCTAGTGGGCCCAGTGCTCACTGCCTGGCACCATGGACCTCGATTAGCATTTACCACAGAATGCCAGAATTGGCAGGTCCACCACTGGTGCCATGTGCTTTTCACAGATGAGAGCAGGTTCACCCTGAGCACATGTGACAGACGTGAAAGGGTCTTGAGAAGCCGTTGAGAACGTTATGCTGTCTAACATTGTTCAGTGTGACCAGTTTGTTGGTGGGTCAGTAATGGTCTGGGCAGGCATATCCATGGAGGGATGCACAGACCTCTACAGGCTAGACAACGGCACCTTGACTGCCATTAGGTATCGGGATGAAATCCTTGGACCCATTGTCAGACCCTATGCTGGTACAGTGGGTCCTGGATTCCTCCTGGTGCACGACACTGCCCGGCCTCATGTGGTGAGAGTATGCAGGCAGTTCCTGGAGGATGAAGGAACTGATACCATTGACAGACCTCCACGCTCACTCGCCTGACCTCAATCCAGTAGAACACCTCAGGGTGGGACATTATGTTTCGGTCCATCGGTCTGTTGTATCATTAGGACCATACCCCCAACGAAAGGATGGCACATCGTGTGATGGAAATGAAAATGATCAACCTACAGGAGGGCTGAATTCAAAGACACCCCGAAAATCAAAGTGAACAAATGATGCGGCAGGCAGGCTCGTCCATTTTGTTGAAATTTCATTGCAGCAACTCCAAATGGTACTCATTAGTTTGTATGGCCCCCCACGTGTTTGTACGCATGCCTGTACGCAGAAAGGCCCACAAACAGCAACTGAAAGCCGCTGCAGTAAAGGCCTGGCAGAGCATTAAAAAGGAGGAAACCCAGCATCTGGTGATGTCCAGGAGTTCAAGACTTCAGGCTGTCATTGCCAGCAAAGGGTTTTCAACCAAGTATTAGAAATGAACATTTGATTTCCAGTTATTTCATTTGTCCAATTACTTTTGAGCCCCTGAAATGAAGGGATTGTGTTCAAAAAATGCTTTAGTTGCCTCACATGTTTATGCAATCGTTTTGTTCACCCCACTGAATTAAAGCTGAAAGTCTGCACTTCAACTGCATCGGAGTTGTTTCATTTAAAATTCATTGTGGTAATGTACAGAACGAAAATTAGAAAAAAGTTGTCTCTGTCCAAATATTTATGGACCTAACTGTATACACATAACAGGAAATGAGTAGTAGATGAAGCAGTACCTAAAATTAAGTGTCACCTGCTACGGTTTTAAGGATTCTGATTTGTTTTTTGTGTTAGGACTGTTGAGGTTTAGATCAAGGATCAATATGCATTTTTATTAGTTTTAGAATTATTGACTATTATAAAAGTGTTGCTTGACACCTTTTTAAGTGGCTTAGACACGCACTATAATTTTACAGGCCACTGCTTTAGTTTTTAATGTGGCCTGCTTGATCTTCACTTGCCTTTTTCTATTTGAACCAAGGATGCTGTGTTGTTTGAAGGAACTGAGTAAACAAGCTTTTGTTTTGGGACATGGTGGCTCTGCTGGGCCTTTTGATTCACCAAAGTCTAAGCAAGTTTCTGCATACCTTCAAGGCCCTTAAACTTAAAGAAAACTGAGCAAACCTGCACGCTTGTGCATAAACATTTTGAACATATAAACATTTGTAAATTGCACTTACATTTTTGCATTAAGGCTCATGAAAATTCTAGATGATCAAGTTAAAAGCAAGGTGCATTGTGTTGGCTAATTTCAGCTATATAGGAGTTTAAGAGTTGATCATCAAAACAGCCGTCGGAATTCATCTTCAGAGGCACAGCATTGTCTGACAATATGCGGCCTAACAATGCAGCTTCCTGTGCTCACAGGCTGTCACATTGGCATGGATACATATATTCTAGATAACATCTAACTTCATATGTCAGTGCTTCCTAATGAATTAATCAAGGAAAAGCGAAACAAATTATATCAGCCAGCTTTGAACAATATAAGAATTTAAGAGTTAGTTAATAACAAGGGGGCTCTGCCCCCTGCTCGCTTCACTCGCCTACCCCCGGCGTTGGGTATCCTGAAATAAATTAGTCGAACTCGTTCATTTTGGAGCCGTGCCCGCTTTGCCCGCGGCATTTCAGACACGCGTTATAGGCGCCTGCGTTCATTGATTTTATCCAGGCGGGCTTGTGTTTGTATATCCGTCAGTCGAGCTTGTTCGTTTTGAACCCGTGCCTGCTTTGCTTCCGCAGTTTCAGATGCACGTTGTAGGCGCCTGCGTTCATTGATCTTATCCAGGCGGGCTCGTGTTTGTATCGTTGAGCTGTATTGTGTTTGAATTCGGTGTAAAGCGTTCAGCGGTTTGTACAATACCAAGCAGCACATTATTCCTAACTTCACTCCGCAGTAGTGCCACTCATAATATGGTGGTGACGCCTGCGTCTTCACTCCGCAGTAGTGCCACTCACAATATGGCGGTGACGCCTGCGCCTTCCGTACTATGTCGGGTTTCACTATACTGTGTAGGCGCCTTTGCCTTTCGTACTTTCCCGCGCCTTCCGTACTATCTTTGTAGACCTGTGGGGCCTCCGTAGCCTCTTCCGTTTGAACCTGGGCTGCAGCGCAGAATCCTCTTTTTTGTGTGGCTGTGTCGTTAGTCGTTAGCTATGGGCATGTTGTTGCTTCATTTCTCATTCACGTCAGTTGAGCTCTTTCGTTTTTGAGCCGTGACTCCTTCGTTCGCGGTGGATACAACGTCACTTGCGGTTTATGAGACGCGCGTTGTACGCGCCTGCGCAGTATGTCTCATGGTCCCATCGCTGTGTACCTGCGTCCATGCCATCCGGTTTACCATTCTCGGTTAGTAATATGGATGGCTGCAGCATTGTGCTTGCCAGCTCAAGGCCACCTGCCTATTTCCAGCTCCAGCAGCTGAGCCTTTATCAGTGAAGTTGTGTGCTGCACTTACCAGCACAGTTGCCTGTGATTTTAGTCTTAATGGATGCTGGTGCAACAAGCAATTATTAATTGAACAATCCAGTTTCTCAAATGTGGGTCACCCTGGTTCCAACTTAATGATGAGGACTTATCAATTAAAAGTCCTCCAATTTTTATTAGATCAAGATTAGGAGTGTGTGAATGTTAGGCACTTAATACATGATCAGATGATGGTCCTCTCCAGGCCAGGCGGCAAGTATGACCTTCGAGTCCTAATGATTGTAATGAAAAGATTGGTGATTATTAGGGGAGAGAAGCTTACAAGGCGAGGTAATTGTTATGAAAATAGGTACAGCACAAGGTCATTGTTATGAAGATAATATGTAAAGTGGATAACAAGAAATATGTACAAAATGTTCTGTGATTAGAACTGAAATAAAAAATGAGCCGCACCCAATCCACTGGGCTCACTTCATGAACTGAGATGGCTTTATGTGCTCTGAAATTGTTTCCTGTGCTGTGCAATAAAGTCTAAATTCTGACTGCCTTTCTGAAGACCCTGCTCATTTTTTGTGAAGACGTCTCCACCACTGGACTTGTTTGTTGAGGATTGCCTTTTCAGTCAATGTCCTTTGGCCTCCTTTTTTGATATTTTATTTCTGAGTATGTTGTTATTTTTGCAATTTTTGTTAATAAAACCTCTTTTATAAAGATTCTGGTGAGACTTGTATCTGTTCAAGCTGGAGTTTCACGTACTCCTTCTTCTGAGGCCTAGACAGCCCTGAAGCCTGCCAGTTTCCTAGGGTCAGGGTTCCCTGAAGTGAGACCTTTATTTGGGGCAGTCCAGTTAGGATTCTGGCTTACATTTTGTGGGTCTTTAGGAAGGCCTCACCTTTTTGTATTTTTTTTTTTTGTGCTGTTGCAATCATTTCAGGTACTGATTTTAAAACCTCACTGCTAGTCACTGGTTACTGTATACTGTAGCTGTACAGAATGCAGTCTCTAATACTGACTCCATTATTCTTTCTTCCAGGAAATTTGTGAGCTCTGTGACGACTCCTGCAGGCACTGCTTTGGTCCCGGTCCCAATCAGTGCTTGACATGTAAAGCTGACTTTGCGCTGCACCCCACGGAACGAAGGTGTATAGCGTGCTGCAACACAGGGACAAACCAGACAGACTGCTGCCTGTGCAACGGGAACTCAGGTATTGACATTTTAGTAGAATGACATGAATTTATCATTCATAACTAGAAAAAAGAATCAAGTAAGATGAAGACAGAAAGCAACACAACCTGAAAGTAATGTCCAAAGGTCCTTAAGACTCTGTCTGCTGTTCCTCAAAATGCTTCACAGCATTCAAATGTTGGCTCCTAAATTACTGGTCTAAAGATTTAGAACCCTCTAATTTTTCCATTTTTTATCAAAACATAAGCAGTTCCAGTTCAGTGAATAACCGGAAATGGTGCAAAGTGAAGCACTAAACTGCCAGTGGTAAAAAAAATTAAAAATGAAATAAAAATGTATGTCATTTTCAGAGTTATATATACAAAAAAGCCTTTTTCGGGGAGCAAGAAATCGATTAGCAATTTATGGGTTTTCTGTAGCATTGTAGCTTTGAAAGTTGATGCACACAATTCCTGCAGGTGTCCCAACTTTTTTGATTACTTATAAACCCAATGTGTGTATGAAAGCAGAGTTGGTACATACTGCATTGCTACACCCTCCAGCACTTCCCGGTTAAATGAAAGCTCCCAAAAGTAGGAATCACCAATCCCAGCTGGTCCCCCTAAAACCCAACAGGGCAGTCGCATAGGACTACAGGTCCCAGCATCCCCTGTGGGCGTCTGTGTGTAAATCCTAACCCATTGATTCAGCTATCTAGCATCTTGGGGAGTAAATGTTCTGAGAAGGATAACTCCTCGGATTCTATCACTCTATTAGGCTTCCCAGCAGGGACACCAGCGCCACCAGTGGCCTGGCAAGGAAACATCCTCCTTTTTTTCCTGCTTTTTTTTTTCTTCCCTTGGCCTCCATTGCCTGGCAGGGATGCCAGCCCATGCATGCTCTCTATTATATCGTGACAACCAGGATGACATCGAAAAAAGATGTAAATCACTTTAAAGTACTTGAAAACAACATCAGATTAAAAAACGTAATGTTGGTGTAACTGGTGTCTGGTCACACTTGCAGATGATCCTAACCTAGACACAGTTAACGTGCCTGACGACACCACCCAGTTTTATTAAGAGCCTGGAAACTCTTGAGATTTACAGATAACAGCACACAGACCACACTCTAAAAGTCTGTTAAAAGCATAAAAGTGGGGGATACAACCTTTAGTGGTGCGGAGCCCAGTTTAATTAACAATTAATTGTTCAACTGTCCACGGATACACTCTGTTTGTTGGACACGTGTTTCCCAGTAGATGTTTTGCCAAATTTTCGAATCCCTGTCAGCGTGTCTTCCTCGTGAATTGTGCGTTCTTTTTTTTTTTTTCACTTCTGGGCTGCTTGGGTTGCTATGATGACCTTGACATGCCAGCTTCACTTGGTCCTTTTTGTGGGTCTTCTCTTCCTCTCGCTGGACCCACAACCGGCATCTCTCTGGCAGAACAGTCTCCTCCTCACTGGAGGTAGGTCTCGCCGTCTGTGTGCCTCGCCTCTTGCCAGCGTGCCCCTTTCCTCTGTGCCAGTAGTCTTGACAGTGTTCTCAGTGGACCGTTCCCCTCTCGATCCCATCTCCACACCACCCACTGCCCAGACGTATATACTGTACCTGCTTCAGTCCCTGCCTAGATTAACAGGACGATTTATCAAACAATGGTACATACCTTCTTCTTCTTTCGGCTGCTCCCGTTAGGGGTTGCCACAGCGGATCATCTTGTTCCATATCTTCCTGTCCTCGTCATCTTGCTCTGTCACACCCATCACCTGCATGTCCTCTCTCACCACATCCATAAACCTTCTCTTAGGCCTTCCTCTGTTCCTCTTACTTGGCAGCTCTATCCTTAGCACCCTTCTCCCAGTATACCCAGCATTTCTCCTCTGCACATGTCCAAACCAACACAATCTTGCCTCTCTGACTTTGTCTCCCAACCGTCCAACTTGAGCTGACCCTCTAATGTACTCATTTCTAAAAACAATGGTACATACCAATTTGTTTTATTCAGCAGTAGTATAAATATATTTTCATTGTTTAAACAGCAGAATCAAATCAGGTAAATATCTACATTCTGTACACCACCAGCAACAGTATCCTGTAACACAATTACTCAGGAAATGTGCCTTTCCACTTATCACCCCAGTCCCAACAATGGGTGCCCATTGCCCCTTCATTTACATTTAATACTTACATGTTTCTTTGCCTAAGAGAAAAAAGAAAACCACCCAGTGTACAAAAATGTTCCTCTCTGACACTGGGAATGAATTCAGCTATCCCAAAAAACATAATAATAAATATGATTTTATATGCAGAATTCCATCCATCCATCCATCCATTTTCCAACCCGCTGAATCCGAACACAGGGTCACGGGGGTCTGCTGGAGCCAATCCCAGCCAAAACAGGGCACAAGGCAGGAAACAATCCTGGGCAGGGTGCCAACCCACTGCAGGACACACACAAACACACCCACACACCAAGCACACACTAGGGCCAATTTAGAATCGCCAATCCACCTAACCTGCATGTCTTTGGACTGTGGGAGGAAACGGGAGCGCCCGGAGGAAACCCACGCAGACACGGGGAGAACATGCAAACTCCACGCAGGGAGGACCCGGATAGTGAACCCAGGTCCCCAGATCTCCCAACTGCGAGGCAGCAGCGCTACTTACTGCGCCACCGTGCTACCCTATGCAGAATTCATTCTAGAAAATGAAATACAAATTAAAAATGAAACACAATTATAGCAGCTGGGAGGTTTACTAAGGACGGTGGGAATTAGAAGCAGCCACATGCAAATCAAGCTGCTTACGGATGACTTTTGCTACGTTTACTGACTCCTTTCTGAAAGTTAATGTGTGTTGTGAGTGAATTTCCGGTTTTGATCTGTACTCTGTGCTAACTAGTATTCTGTATTAAATCTCTAATTAGGGGTTTTCTAACTGTGGGAATCTTTTAGTAAGCTCTAAGTGGGAAGCCTCTGTTAATACCGGGCTATTCAAAATGAGATTTCAAAATGTATTTCAAACAAACTGTATAAGACAGAAACACATTCTGCACATCACTGGATAAAGGAAAGTTCAAAGTTTAAAAGCCCGCCTAAAAGTACCAGTGATGCCACCGAGCGCTGTTTCTCGTTTATAGTAAAATGGCGACAACACCACAAGAGAAATCATTTTGCGTGCTGCAATTTCTGAAGTGTGAGTCCATTGTTCAAGTGCAACGTGAATTCCGCCAACGGTTCAACAAACCATCGTCATAAGCAAATTTATGACTGGCATAAAAAATTAGTAGAAGGTTGCATATGCAAATGTAAAAGCACTGGTCGTCCACGCACGCCAGATGAAAATGTCGAGCGTATCCGAGGTGCGCTCAAACGGAGCCCTAGGAAATCTACATCACAGACAAAGCATTGAACTTGGAATTCCTCAAACAACGGTATAGCGTGTTCTTCGACAGCGTCTGCATATGAAGCCTTACAAGTTGCAATGAGTGCAGGCATTGCATCCTGACGACCACGAAAAAAAGGTTTGAATTTTGCACTGCAATTCTGGAGGATATGGAAGAGGACAATTTTCCCGAATGACTCATTTTTTCAGATGAATCAACTTTCCATCTCTCTGTGGCATCCCAGTTCAGGTCTACCCCCTGCGATTTTTATCTATGGGGGTACATTAAAGAAAGAGTGTTTGTTCCACCTATGCCAGCTAATCTTCAAGATCTGTGACTTGAGGAACCTGTGAATTCAGTAACTAGGGACCAGTTGACTCGTGTGTGACAATAAATGGTCTACCGTTTCAATGTTTGTCACAGTACACATGGTGCTCATGTTGAGTGCATGCAACCTCAGGGACCATAGGACCAAACTTTGAACTTTCCTCTATCCAGTGATGTGCGGAATGTGTTTCTGTTTTATATGGAAGCCGAGAGAGGACGTGCATTATCGTTTTTTTTTTTTTTTTGTTTCCTCGAGATAACAGACTAATCATATCGAGATCTCAATAAAACAAAATATCTTGTTTTCTCGAAATTATGAAATAATTGTATCTAACGTTTAATGTTTAGCTTATTGAAGCCACGTCCTGTTTGAAATGGCAGAAGAGCAGAACTGTATTGATCAGCGCGTCACATTTTTGTTCAATCAAGAGCTGATGCAGGCTGAAATATATTTATGCCTTAGTGTAAAAAATAATAAAGTTAGTGTCCGTCATTTAAGAAGACGGTTAGCAAAGCTTCAGCTGTATAGGCGTCGCAATCTAAGCGAGCTTGATGCCAGGAGCAAAGGTTAAGTTTTGTTTTCTCGAGATCAGGATAAAATTATTCTGTTATCTTGAGAAAACATAGTTCATTTAATCGACATCACAATAAAATTATTCCGTTATCTCGAGAAAACAAAGTTCGGTTTTTCGACGTTGCAATAAAATGATTGCATTAGGGCGGCACGGTGGCGCAGTGGGTAGCGCTGCTGCCTCGCAGTTGGGAGATCTGGGGACCTGGGTTCGCTTCCTGGGTCCTCCCTGCGTGGAGTTTGCATGTTCTCCCCGTGTCTGCATGGGTTTCCTCCGGGCGCTCCGGTTTCCTCCCACAGTCCAAAGACATGCAGGTTAGGTGGATTGGCGATTCTAAATTGGCCCGGGTGTGTTTGTGTGTGTCCTGCGGTGGGTTGGCACCCTGCCTGGGATTGTTTCCTGCCTTGTGCCCTGTGTTGGCTGGGATTGGCTCCAGCAGACCCCCGTGACCCTGTGTTCGGATTCAGTGGGTTGGAAAATGGATGGATGGAAAATCTCCATACTTCAAAATCTGAAATGGGTATAAAAAAATCAAAAAACATAAAAGCAAAGGCATAAAAAGTTGTAATCAAACCTTCATCATAACAGGTTAGGGTTAAGGCTGGGATTAAGATCCTTACTGAAGGATTACTAAAATCAGGGTGGAAAGACACTGGGATATGTTAGTAGTGTAAAAGCAACCACAGGACAAGGTTAGACTTTTGGGGCACCTTGTGACCAACCCCGTATAATTCCCATGTGCGTTATGATGCTAAATCGAGTCGTCTCGACTTCTGCCTCAGGTTGACTAGTTAGTGTAGTGGCTCTTCAGTATTTAAGGCACTCTGGGAGGAAGGGATGGGTCCAGGTGGGCGAACTCCAGGAGCGACGTCAGATGGAATGGTGTCAATCATCCTTTCTGCCAAAGGAGGAGAAGAGAAGTCGTCAGCACACAGTGCCACCTCCTGTCTTGGTGGAGAATTACCGTCACCCATGCCTTCAGGCCATTACAGTAGATATGTGGGTTACCTGGTCATCACTTTGAACCCAATGCATGTCTAGATGAGCCACAGTTGACTAAAAGTAAATAATAAATACTGTTAATTTAGGTAAGGGGTGGCACAGTGGTAGCTCTGCTGCCTCACAATAAGGGGCCCAGAGTTCACATCCTGGATCCTCCCTATGTGGACTTTGCATGGTGTCTCCGTGGGTTTCTTCTGGGTGCTCCAGTTTCCTCCCCACAGTCCAAACACATACAATTTAGATGGACTGATGATCCTAAATTGTGTGTGTGAGTGTGCATCCTGCAATGGGCTGGCACCCTGTTCATGGCCTTGCACCCTATGCTAGGTGGGATAGGCTCCAGCAGACCCCCATGACCCCTTTCTGGACTAAGCGGGTTAGACAATGACTGACTGTACAGTAGGTAACGGTCTGCTCCATCTCCTTGCTACTGTGTATGAACAAAATAAGACATTAAAGAACAATTAATTCAGAAAGTAATTCCTTCGACTATGATCTGTACCAATGTTTATAATTGCCTAATTTTAATATCTGAATATGTAAATGAATATATACAGTATATATATATATATTTTTTTTGTTATTTTCAGCATTCTGCATTGAACATTTGGATCACAGCCAGGCAAAAAATATAATTGTGGAAGAAAGCGAGACCCTTGGAATTTTGAACTACTCATCTTCCATACCCACTGTAACGATAATGGTCATTGCGTCAGGAATTTTGATCATCGCACTTCTTCATGCCCGCTCAAGGAAAAAACTGTGCTGGAAACACATGTACGAGAGGTTAGATGGAAGTGGTGAAGCCAAGTCTTCATACGACATGGACCATGGTGTCCCAGACCCTGACGACAGCTCTGATGAGACAGATGTAGTCTACGCCAGCAAGGATGGCACTATATTTCGACGTTACAACCTCATAAAAGCTAACACTGAGAAGGATGAAGAGTATGAAGTTAAGAGCGCTTACTTAACCAAGTGTTAGATCTTCTAGAGAGTGAGAAAAATAAACTCTTCCGACGTCCCTTTTTGTGGCCTAGTGTCTAGTACGTTTATTGACTCTTTAGGTGAATCGTTTGACATTTTCGGTTTTGGCTTCAAGCTAATCGCTCAAACCTTCTAAGTAAATATGTTGCCTGTTTTAATTTTTTATCAATCTCTTGTATCTTTTTTTTTCTTGTAATGAACCGATATTTCTGACACGGGAAATGAGCATCCAATCTGTTGTCTTTTTATAAGAGTTCTATTAAATAATCGTCTTGACTCGCTTTTGGAGTTAAAGCCACTCTGTATTTTGTGCGGCTTGCTTTTCTGACGTTAAGAAACCGCAAATTATGTTTCTTGGAGAAAAAGCATTGTGTACTGACAAGTAAGAGGAGATTTAATAAGCACAATATTCTGCTGGACAAGGAGAAAAAAACGCAGTCGAACGTCAAAAAGAGTTGAAAAACACACCATTACCAAAGCCAAAATCACGTGACTTAATGAATAATAATGGACATTAAAAAAAAAAAAGAAAGAAAGAAGAAACAGTAATTCGTCTGATGGTCATTCTTAGTTAAGATAATTGTTATTTGTGAATTCATGTTTTATCAGTGGAGTTATCATCTGTGTGGCGAGTGCGCTGCAGGGCTGTGTGTTGAGTTATTTTGAGGGGACAGCAAATTTCCACTGTCATACAAGCTGTACACGGACTACTTCACATCGTATCAAAGTGTCATATCTTCAGTGTTGTCCCATGAAAAGATATAATAAAATGTTTACAAAAATGTGAGGGGTGCACTCACTTTTGTGAGATACCTGTATATAAAGTTCCAAATTATTGCATTCGTTATTTAATTAAATATTTGTAAGTTAATCAGAGAGGGGACCTGAAGGAACTTAAACTATCCTTAAAAATGAATCAAATGAATCAAGAGAATTGATTTACTTAAATGAATAATTTGAAATTGAACTGGAATGCCCATCGCTAGCTGAGCTCCTTCACGTTCTCCTCAAAGCTCACACCCTTTAGTCGCTCCTCTCTGGACTTTCTCTGGTGACGCCACAACTTAGTGTAATTTTGTGATTTTTAAACTCTGGGTCTTCTCATGCCCATTTGAGTTTTTCCTCACACCTCCCAAAGATGTTCTCTTTAGGTTAAATGGTGACTCTGAACTGGCACTGTATGCATCATCTTTGGGACAAAGACCCATTTCTCCTTGACGTACCCCCTCTGCTCCACAGTTTAAAATTACAAATCAAACAATTCAGACATTGTGATTAAAGTGCACACTTTCATTTGAGGGTCTATACACATATTTCAGTCACACAACACTTTTTCTACACAGGGCACTGCAATGTTTGGGCCAATTGGTGTCCCAAGTGTTTGTGATTCCTCAGGTGGGCTTTATGGCTTCTTAAGAGACCTCAGCTTCATTCTACCCATTTCTGTAGTTTCTGTAGTTGCCGTTGTTCAACATGAGGACAAGAGTGGTGCATGTGAAAGTCAAAGTGGCCATTATGAAGAGGCAGAAGAACAAGAAGGAAACCATTCAAAGCATCGGTTAAAACCTTAGGATAACCGAAATCAACTCTCTGGAATATCATGAAGAAGAAAGAACGCACTGGTGGGCTCAGTAATCACAAAGGGACTGGAGGGCCAAGGAAGACCTCCACTGCTGATGATGACAAAAGAATCCTCACTATGGTAAAGAAAAAGCCCCAAACGCCTGTCTGACAAACCAGAAACAGTCTACAGGGGACTGATGTGTGTGCGTCAGAGATGACTATCAGCAGAAGACTTTAGGAACAGAAACACAGAGGCCACACTGCAAGATACAAACAGGATGCCTAGAATACAGTTTGTGAAAAAGGACTTTAAACAGCCTGCAGAATTGTGGGTAAAGGTCTTGTGGACAGTCAAAGATGAACCTCATCAGAGTGATGGAGAGAGCAAAGTGTGGAGACGAGAAGGAACTGCCCGAGATCCAAAGCAGACCACCTCATCTGTTCAACATGGTGGTGTTGGGGGTGTGATAGCTTGGGCATGTATGGCTACCGCAGGTCCTGGCACACATCTCTTCGTTGATGATGTGACTAGTTATGGCAGTGACACAATGAATTCTGAGGTGTGTAGAAACATCTGATCTGCTCAAGTTCCAGTAGATGCCACCAAACTCACTAGACGACACTTCATCCTACAACAAGATAATGAGCCAAACATATCACTGAGGCAACACAAGAGTTCTTCAAAGCTAAAAAAAAAAAATGGAAAATTCTTGAATGGCCGAGCCAGTCACCAGATTTAAATTCAATTGAGTAGGACTTCCATATACTGAGGAAATAAGTTAATGGGACAAGCCCCCGAAACCTGAAGATTAGCTACATTATGGACTTTATCACCAGAAATGACTCTCAGCACCGGGTGCTGCCTATGAATCACAGACTTCAAGCACTCATTGCATGCTGGGATATGCGACAAAGATCTACATACGGTGGCTTTAATAGACCTGTCATTGCTGTGTCCGAAACATGATGGTGCCCTGTAATGGGTCTGGTTCCGGTTGACGATGGTGTGACTAAAATGTATGCAAATTCTCTTAAATGAGAGTGTGCACTTTAACCCTGCCAGAACTGTTTGATTTGTAATTTTAAAGTTTGTAGCAGAGGGGTACATCAAGGACAAGTGTGTCTTTACCCCAAACATTATGCAGGACACTGTAAGTGGGTGAGACCTCCACAGGCTTCCCGGCTCATAAGATTAATTTGACATGACAGAAGAAAGGCACAAACCTCAGAATTTAATCACAGGTTTTGTTAAACCTCTAAGAAAACCTTGAGACACGGTAGCCCACCAGGATCTCCTGCCATGGCATCCTTGCACCCTCACACTTACTGGAGGTTGACCATGAATATTGTCGTCCACTATTCAGACTCGTATTTTGCTTACTCGGCCTTCCTCTGAAAAGCGGCCTGCGGTTTTCCCAGCACGAGAGTGCTGCCATCACCTGCGGGCCACAGGCTCACCTTCATGGTGGAATGTATGCGGTTAGGTGGAGATTTGATTTTTTTTTTATTTTTTGTTTGCTGACTCACCTTAGTCACCCTGTCTGGCCGCTCTTTCTGATTCATCAGCCTCTTAAGAAATCCAAGGAGATGGCCACCTGAGGGAGGGGATGGTCAAATATTAACTTTTGGAATGTAAATGAATGCAGTAGGAGGCCATTTAAGGTGCAGTCAGGTGTTTCTACCTTGCTGGGACACAAGGCTGGCACTTCATCCTCCGCTTAGCTGAGCGGCCCACCTCTCATAAGAATAGATTGTGCTCAGTTTAGGATTTGAGAAATCAGCTAAGATCAAAGAGATGATGTCCATGTGGAGAAGGTGCCAGCGACTCCAACAGCTTTTGAAGTGGACTTGCTGGGTGTTGTTTCTTGTCTTGTTATTGGTGACGCTGCACTGGTCGAGGAAGCAGATATGCGTCATACTTCATCTGAGGGACAATTCTCAAATGCTCTTCCGCAGAGCCCAACAGGACACTTTCAACTGTTCCCGGATCATCCGTGGTGACCGTGAAGAAATCGAACATGCTCTTTTGACTCGACTTTTGAAAGACAATAAAGGAACGTTGATGACCGAAGAAGAATATTTGAACATGACCGTGGACTGTCGGCACTTTGTGGAAACCAGACAGTTCCTGACGGCCCCGTTGAGTGATGAAGAGGAGGAGTTCCCAATTGCCTATTCTATGGTGGTACATGAGAAGATCGAAATGTTTGAGAGGCTCCTGAGGTCCATCTACTCACCACAGAATATCTACTGTGTGCATGTCGACCAGAAGTCCCCTGAGAAGTACCGGCAGGCTGTGCGAGCTATCGTGTCCTGTCTGCCCAATGTCTTTATAGCCAGCAAGTTGGAAAGAGTAGTTTATGCTTCGTGGTCAAGGGTCCAAGCCGACCTCAACTGCATGCAGGATCTGCTGTCCAAAGATGTGCATTGGAGGTACTTAATTAACACTTGTGGCACGGACTTCCCAATAAAGACTAATGTTGAGATCGTCCAGAATCTCAAAGTACTTAACGGTATGAACAGTCTCGAGTCTGAGAGCCCCTCGGAGCACAAGAAAAATCGCTGGGTCTACCACTATGATGTGAAGGATTCCATCTCACGCACCAACATCAAAAAGAGCTCACCTCCCATCAGCTCCCCCATGTTCACCGGAAACGCCTATTTCGTGGTCAGCAGGGAGTTTGTGGAGCACCTGTTCGGCGACAAGGATGCGCAGATGTTTATAGAGTGGGCCAAAGACACTTACAGCCCGGATGAACACGTCTGGGCCACCCTACAGAGAATGCACAGTGTGCCGGGGTCCATGCCCCCGAACGACAAATTCCACAGCAGCGACATGAACGCTATCGCACGGCTGGTGAAATGGGAGTACCTGGAGGGAGACGTCAGGAAGGGCTCCCCCTACCCACGATGCACAGGGACTCATCGCAGAGCCATCTGCGTGTACGGCGCGGGAGACCTCCGCTGGATGCTACGACAGCATCATCTCTTTGCCAACAAGTTTGACCCGACGGTGGACAGCGTTGCCATCGATTGTCTTGAAGAATATCTCCGGTATAAAGCAATTTATGGGAAGAGCATCTAGAAAGGAGCAGATGGAATCCGACGTGGTGTTTATGGTGCAGAGTAACAATAAGGTGAGAGAAACATCCTTAAAGTGTGACCGGTGATTCATCCAGGGTTGGTCACTGGGAGAACTTCTGGCTTCCCACCACCCTGGATTAAGCAGGTTTGAGACTTTTATTATACAAATGATGTATGCAAAAGGAACTATTAAACTTTGGTGCTTACTTTTTATTACCATTCTGTGCAATAAAGACCACCTTCTGTGTGACTATACGACGTGTGTCTTCGTGCTCCACTAGGTGGTGCCACTTCTGTATTAAAGCAGCACGAGCCATTGAGAGCATCCACATGCACACTCAAAACTGGGAGAAGGTGAGTAAACCAGTTCAGGCTTTTTCAAAAACTCATGTTTACACACGAAAGCCCACTTCGGGGGTCTCCATCGGCAAGACTCTCCAAACGTCATACAAATGCACTAAAAAGAGTTAAACGTCTTTGTTGATCGTCTTGAATCTTGAAGCATGGAGTCTGCATACCCGGAGTAGTGTAGGGAACGTTACGTTTAAAAGTCACCTTGTTATATTATTCATTACTTATAAAAAAGGTAACTAAATATGTGATGTGGGCTGGCACCCTGCCCAGGATTTGTTCCTGCCTTGTGCCCTGTGTTGGCTGGGATTGACTCCAGCAGACCCCCCGTGACCCTGTATTAGGATATAGCGGGTTGGATGAATGGATGGATAAATATGTGATATACGGAGCCATCCGGAATGTTTGGGACAAAGACCCATTTTTCCTTGATTTACCCCACAGCTTCGAATTACAAATCGAACAATTCATATATGATTAAAGTGAACATTGCAGACCTTCATTTAAGAGGATTTGCATACATTTTGGTCACACCGTGATCCCCTGATCCCTCCCCCCCCCATTTCAGGGCACCATAATGTTTGGGACACAGTCACGGCAGGCCTATTAAAGCCATCATGTTTAGTCCTTTGTCGCGTATCCCAGCATGCAATGACTGCTTGAAGTCTGTGATTCATAGACATCAACAGGTGCAGAGGGGCTTCTCTTGTGATGAAGCCTCTAATGCAGCCATCTTCAGGTTTTGGGGGATTGTCCCCTTAAGTTTTCTCTTAAGGCCTGCTCAGCTGGATTTCAATCAGGTGACTGGCTTGGCCATTCAATAATTTTCCACTTTTTAGCTTTGATAAACTTCTGGGTGGTCTCAGCGGTGTGTTTGGCTCATTATCTTCTTGTAGGATGAAGTGCCATCCAATGAGTTTGGAGGATTTACTGGAACTTGAGCAGATCAAATGTTTCTACACACCTCAGAATTCATTGTGCCACTCTCGTCATTAATGACATCATTGGAGAGAAGTGTGCCAGGACCTGTGGCAGCCATACATGCCCAAGCCATCACACCAAACCATGATTAACAGATGAGGTGGTCTGCTTTGGATCTTGAGCAGTTCCTTGAGGTCTCCACACTTTGCTCTTGCAAACACTCTGATGAGGTTCATCTTTGTCTCATCTGTCCGCAAGACCTTTTCCCAGAATTCTGCAGGCTCTTCATAAACTGTAATCTGGCCATCCTGTGTTTGTGGCAAACTTGTGGCTTGGTTTGATAGCAGATTATGACATTATCATTATCACAAATAACATTATGTATTTGTTTATTGAAAAGAGCTTCTGTAAAAAGCCAAACATTCTGCTGGGGACAAATAAAGTGTGTATCATAGAATCTTCACATGTCTCTCTATTGTGTAGTGCTTTTCACTATCTTTCTATGTACAGTATCTACCTATTATAGAGTGCCTCTCCATATCTATTTAATTTCAGTGAAGCTGAGAGAAACAAATTCTTGGGGTGCGGTGTGAGGATGTAACAATTTCTGAAAGGGCAGCATGAAAGGTTACATAATGCAGTCCCCTTGACTCGTGGTGCCAGTTAATAAAAGAAAGAAATTTAAAAACTAATTAAATTCACGCAGCTTATTTACCTGATCTTAAATGATTATTCAAATGAGCTCCACCATTAACAATACATTTTTCAAATAGTTTAATTTTCACCAGTTTCCACTTAACTTAATTAACGGAGTAAAAGAAAAGGAAAAAACAAAAAAGATGATTAAATAGTGCATGCATTTTTAGGACTAATTTTATTGTATACGGGTACTTGGATAACGCTTGCTGAAGATTTCGACGAACAGTCCAATTTGAAAAGGTTCAACTCTATCAACGGCCATCGACGGTTTGTCTCAAAGTTTAAATATTTTACAGGTTTCTTACAGTCCTCAGTGGTGTAATGCTGGGCTTCTCAACCACTGAGCTGCAGAGGACTGGGCAAGTGGGTCGCCTAAGCGATCGACAGCGCTGCATGACATTCATCCCAATTGGTATCTGTGCACATTTCATGAAGGGCCTCAGTTGCTCTGCCATCACGCTTGTTCCAACCAGAAGGACTCCCTGTGCCAAACCCCAAACCACCTGTGAGACAATAATCATCTTACCAAGGTAAAACTGGGTCACGAGACCATACAGTTAAAGAAACAGTGGTCTAACAAACACGTCCTCCACAATACCAGTAGATGGACATTTATCGAACCACTTTAAAACACTTCTGTCTTACTTATGAGATATTAAGTCGTAATTATGAGATCTTTATCTCATAATTATGACATACTAAGTTATACTGAGGAGATCTTATAATTACAAGGTCTTCTCATGATTATGAGAAACTACATCATAATTACAAAATCCTCATAATTATGAGATATTAAGTGATAATTATGAGATTTTATCTTATAAGACGCTACATCATAACCACAAGATCCTTATGTTATTATGAGAATCTATGTCATAATTACAAGATCTTCTCAAAATTCTAAGATACTGCTTCTTAATTACAAGATTCCTGTCATAATTATGAGATCTTATCTTGTAATTAGAGGACCTCATCTTGTAATTATGAGATACTACATCATAACCGCAAGATCCTTATTTTACAATTGTGAGATACCAAGACATAATTACAAGATCTCATAAATGGTTAGATACGAAGTCTTAATAACAAGACCGTTCTCATAATTATGAGATATTAAGTGATAATTATGAGATTTTTATTATAAGATGCTACATCATAACCGTGAGATCCTTATAATTATAAGATACTACTTCTTAATTACAAGATTCTTATCTCATAATTATGAGATCTTGTAATTATAAGATACTACACCAAAACCACAAGGTCCTTATCTCGTAATTATGGGATACAAAGTCAAAATTTTGAGATATTACCTTGTAATTACAGGACCTCATCTTGTAATTATAAGATACTACATCATAACCACAAGGTCCTTATCTTATTCTTAAGTGGACAGTGGTCAGCATGGGCACTTGGAACTAGTCTGCAGCTCCATAAGCAGCAAGCTGTGAAGCACTGTGTGTTCGGACGCCTCTCTCATGGCGAGCATTAAGCTTTTCAGAAATTTGTACTACAGCAGCTCTTCTGTGGCCAGCCTTGGGCGGTTATGACCCTGTTGCCAGCTCACCGGCTGTCCTTCCTTGAACCACTTTTGGTAGGTACTCAAGACTGCATACCAAGAACACCCCACGAGACCTATTGATCTGGAGATGCTCGGACCCAGTCATCTGCACATGAAAATTTGGCCCTTGTCAAAGTCACTCAAGATCCTCATGTTTGCTCATTTATTTTTGCTTCCGACACATCACCTTCAAGAACTGACTTGTCACCCAATAAATCCGATTCCATGACAGATGCCATTGTAAACGAGACCATCAATGAATGGTACATGTCGATGTATAATAGAGAGTCAAGATTACATTACATACAATAAATCTGAACTTCAGAATGGGGAGGACAAGTGCCTGGCACACCATAAACACAGCCTGAAATTTGGGCCAACTTCGGATGCAAGCACATCTTCAAGAAAGGAGAAACCATCATTCACTAAAGGGGAGAGACTGAAAATGGCAGCTGAGAGCCAATGGACATGAATGGAAATGAGGTTATAGCTCATGCAACCTTTAACAGACCATAAGAACAACCGCAGTTCCAGTGATGAATACGATCTTTAGGGTGACTGGCTTGTCAACTTCATTAGCCGTTAAACAAAGGCACCTTCCCAACTTTAAGATAACATTTGCTCTTTAAAAGGAATCCACTGGGTAAGTTCAAATACGTAGTCAGACACCTTCACTTTCGACACACTTTATTGTGTCAGATTTAATTTGAAATTGACACATTTGCCATTTTTGAACATCCATCTAAACTCCATAACCCATAAGAACAAAGTAAAAATAATTTTTAGAATGTTTTGCAAATTTAGAGTGTGTACAGAAAAGAATCAGCCCCCTTCAAAAGATTCACATTTGGTTGCTTTGCAGCCTGAAATGGAGACACAAAAAATATATTTTTTCAGCTGTATTTACTCAGTGCAACTTATAACAGCCAAGTGAAAGGTAATAGCAGCAGTTCAGAAAAATATATATAAAAAAAAAATAGAATCACAAAATCAAAAAAAATACAGTTTTACCTTCAACTGCTTTTTTTTTGCAGACCAAATAAATCCAAAGAGTCCTCGCACATCACCCAAAAATCTGAGTGGAAACTCTCGTGAGTGCTCTGAAGTGGAAAGAAGAGACGTGGCAAGTTGGCGCACTGAAAGCTCCAATAATACGTAAAACGCAACCCAAGTAAATGGCTATTACAATTTTGCATGAATAAGAGAAGCCTGATCAGTAAGGGAATTCTAAATTATCAGGATGCTTTGAAATATTAAAGAAATAAATAATCTTCTAAATGTCAGGGGCAAACTGGTGCCAAAGGAAAATAAGGAAAAGAGCCAAGAAGTCTAACTACCTCTCCATCCATTTTCCTAAGCCGCTTACCCTGAGGAGCACCACAGGGAAGATGGATGGAGTTTATCCCAGCATGCATTGGGTGCAGGACAGGAACACCACCTGGTGACTGCGCCACTCCATCGCAGGGTGAACACACACAGACAAGCGCATTGCCAATCCACCTTACGTTGATTTCACATTAAGCGACTTCTTCTCGTGGAGGTTGTCAGATTTACCAATCACACTTGCTACACTGATCATTACACCAAGCCAAATTACATGACTGAAAAATCGCGGCCCATGTCACATTTACTGTTAGTGTACTGATCTTCCAACGAAGTTGTGCTTGACCCTAATTCTGACAGCCAATATTGTGCAGGCGACATACAAGGGGCTAACAACAGTGGTGTATTCAGCTGCAGACTCGAAACTTCCCCCATATTATGTTTCAGTACATAAAACACAAGACAGACATCGGACAGATGAGCTGCTCCTCTAAATGTGAAGCTCAAAACATGCATTGGACTTCCAGCCAAATGCTCATTGGCTGTCAACTCTCGCATGTAAAATGGCCCATCCCTCTGACCAAAGAGAAAACCAAACCTGTTTGATTCTGTCCTAGCCAGTCACAGACTCAAGTCTTCATGGGAGAGAGCACCGCCAACTGGCTCCGACTGGCTAAGATAAATGAAGGCTATGACTGAAAATCGCTGGGAAAGTCATCTTATGTGACACGGCCTTAACCTGCATGTCTTTGGAGAAGACAAGAATAACATTATATACGCTGGAAAATAAAGGCAATTTATTGCAATAATTAGTCTTGTTCTACAATCACTTGAGATAAATACTGCCTTTCATTACACTTTTCATGTGACACTATTTTACACAACTGCAGAGGTCGCTTCATACACGAAGTAGAAGTAGGTTGAACCAAACAAACACTTTCCTATGAACAGAAACATTTAAGAAGCCACTATTTTAAATAAAAGTTTATTAAACAAATTTAACATAAGGGAAAAAGTGAACTTGAAATACAAAATCTCTCATTTAAAAAAAAAAAAAAAAGGATACATACATTGTTCATTTCACTTGAACACCTCCAGCACTTCTGTGCTTTGAGATCCATTATACGGTTGTTGAAGGCTTTTAAATCAGATAATTCACTGCAATAAATATAAATATAGTCCAACTTGAATTTTCTGAAGCATGTCCCCGGCTTGGCAAGGCTACTTCATTTTTAGTATTAATTACTACAAAGATGCAGCTACATGATTTCACTCGGCCGTATTTGAACCAGTATCTGAGGAGGAGAAAAAAAAAAAAAAAAAAAAAAAATGAAGAATGATTTTAATACACAAGTCAAGTTGGGGAGCATGCACTGGTACAGCACGTTGCCACAGCCACTACATGACAAAACTGCTCGGGATCCCGGTTTGCAACCCCCCAGGCAGACACACGGTCCAGTCCCACCCTCTAGAAATTACCCTCTATCTGCCGCAGCCAGGTGTTGCATGGGCGACCCCTTGGCCTGGTTCAGCCACTTGGGTCCCCAACGAGGATCCTATGAGCTGGATCACACCTCTGGGAGACGCACCACATGGTCGTAGTGCCGTAACTGACACTCCTTCACAATGGAGGTAATGTGCCTCATTTGGGACTCCATGAGCAACACAAAGTCAAACCGACGAGAGACACAGTACTGAAGGAGTCCAGTCTTCGTCTCAGGTCACCGGATAGCATCCGTGTCTCACAACCATATACCAAAACAGGAAGCACCAGGACTCTAAAGACTTGGACCTTTGTCCTTTTGCAGAGATATTGGGAGCGCCACACACCCCTTTCCAGCGACCTCATGTTCCCTCATGCTCTCCCAATCCATCTACAGACTTCATAGGAAGAGTCACCAGAGACATGAATGTCACTGCCAAGGCAAGTAAACCTCTCGACAAGGTCGACACTCTCTGCAGATTTTTCCACGTATTTTAATACACAGAGCTTATTTTTGTTTTAGTACTGTTCTGTTTCATAACAGGTTACCATAATCGAACTCACACCATGAGTTCTGTTTAGGATATGACATTTTTCTTTGTAAATACAAGGATCGTAATTTCCAACAATGCACACACACACACACACAACGCACAAGGTAATGCACATTTTCAGCAAACAAAATACAGCAGTCAACAATAAAAAGCAGGAGATGAAATCATAATGACCATACTTACTTTTACCATCACAAGCAACAATTTTTACTTTATCAACCTTTACTAGATCAGTAACTTCTCTGAATTCAACGTCATTTAACACAAATGTCCAGACATTATCACAGAATCTGTAGGTGTTGAGGGAACCCTAGGAAACAGAAAAGGGTAAAGGTCACTGGTGTTTAGTGTGGTATAGGATTAGAAATGTTAATTGGATCTCTTAAGTATGGGATGGATTGTATCTCTGAACAGATTTTTTAAAACCATGCTGAAAAATATACATTTGGAACAACAAAAAAACACGCACAACCATTAAAAACGTACTATGGACTACAAAGTTTGGGTTGCTGCTGGAAGAGGTGTTGGCGAGTCCAATCAGGGGACGCCAACATTGTGGTCCGTGTGTGGATCTCAATGCCCGAGTGCATTGACGGGACACTGTGTGGAAAAGAAGCGGTGCCATTTTTTTGGATGAGACATAAAATTGAGGTCCTGGTTATCTGTGGTCATCTTTCGAAAAAGAATACCGTGTCTCCTGAGGTCCCAGCAATGACTCTGTGCATTCTGGTCCCTAATCATCCCTCATCTCTAATTGGCTAACTGGCTCTCTTAATCCTTTACCACCTAATAGCTAATGTCTGGTGAGCGTCAGTATACTGGTGCATTAATGGCTGCCATTTGTGGTGGTTAAAGTGGTTCCCCACTTTGAGTTGGTTAGAAAAGTTATGTAAAGGTAATTAATTCTAAGAGTGAACAAAACTCATTGTTTGAAATGGACGCATCTTTTACTATATTTGAATGAAACTCTTAGCTTGAACATGCAAACAGAGTGTTCATAGCATTTTATTCCAAGTTTGTTTATTTAGGGGAAAACAGATCAAAGAAAGTAACACATTTTTCGCATTCATGTCCAGTTTCCCACCCAATATCTCTTTGATGCTCTCATCTCGGGGCTGCCACCACCTTTTAAGGGACTGGCAACACTGGCAACATCTGCCACCAGGATCCTAAGAGATTAATGTTGACACACTGCCTTTTCTATTCAAGGATGACAATGTGAGACATACTTATAACATTTCTAGCTTCACCACAAGATAATGTAAACTTTTGCTACCTACTAATATCAAAATAAATCAGAAGTTCATTATTTTAATTAAACAAACAAATGTCACATAATTAAATTCATTCCTTTTATCAAAATGTATAAAATTTTACCAGCTACCTAAAAAAACAAACAAACAAACAAAAAAAAAAAACATACATACATGCACACACAAACAACTGTGTACTTCATCATAGGAGACTGAATGAATACCACTTTGGGATCTGGACTCGATTATTTCTGTTGTTTCTGAATAAATATATTTTAATAAAGCACCAGTTTATGTGTTAACTTCACTACAGAGCTTTCTTGTTCAAACTCAATAAAATGTCTAAACCGCTGGGAACAAAAGTGAGTACACACCTAAGTGAAAAATGTCCAAATTGTGCCCAATTAGCCATTTTCCCTCCCCGGTGTCATGTGACTCATTAGTGTTACAAGGTCTTAAGTTTGAATGGGGAACAGGTGTGTTAAATTTGGTGTTATCGCTCTCACACTCTCTCCTACTGGTCACTGGAAGTTCAACATGGCACCTCACAGCAAAGAACTCTCCAAGGAACTGAAAAAAAGAATTGTTGCTCTACATAAAGATGGCCTAGGCCAGTGGTTCTCAAACTGTGGGGCGGGCCCCCCTCGGGGGGCACAAAGTTACAAAAAGGGGAGCGTGAAGATGTGAAAAAAAAGAAAATAAGAATCAAAAACTTGAAAAATACATCTATTGAAACCAAAACAAATTAACTTAAACTACATTCTGATACTAGAAAAAAATATATAGAGTCAAGATAAATAATAAAATATGCATCTATGATATATCATTAATTAAAAAAAGAACAAATTGGTATTAGTGGGCTCCTTTCAAAAAAATGTTAGGGGGGCGCGATTAAAACTGTTATGAAAACTTGGGTCGCAAATACTTAAAGGTTGTGAAATGCTGGCCCAGACTATAAGAAGATTGCCAACACCCTGAAACTGAGCTGCAGCACGGTGGCCAAGACCATACAGCTGTTTAATAGGCCAGGTTCCACTCAGAACGCCATGGTCGACCAACAAAGTGCATGTGTGCGTTTGTGTGTGTGAGATAATATATATATTATATATACACACATACACATATACACAGACATACATACATACATATACGACTTGTACTTGTAGGCTAAGCTGCTTTGGACAACAGTGTCAGCTAAATAAATAACTGATTTAAATAATACCAAAACATCTTTAATGATGGAATAGTTAGTAATTTTTTTTATTCCAAGAAATCAATACTTTTCAATTACAGATAATGGAACTGATTAACCACAAGGATAATACAATAATTAACTTTATTTATATAATCTTTCAAGAGTGATGAGCAAATGAAGAAAACTCACCCGAAAGTTTACTCTGTTTCGAACTCTGTGTGCCAGTGCTGTATTTATTGCTTTGTCAAACTGAAGAAGAACTTGAAGGGCAAGCTGAGGGGTTATCTGCTGGGTCTATGGAGGAGAAAGAAGAAGAAAAAAAAACAACAACACACATACATGAATATGTAGCATAGTTTCAAGCAGAAGAAAATTTAGCCATTATACTATTTCTTCAATTATTGCAAACCCAAGAAAATTAATCTGGGAAAAAATTACCACATACTTAGTAATCTCATTGGCGACTCTTGCATTGCTCAGTATGATTTCTGCAGTGAATGCAGCGGACTGGAGGAACATTCAGGGTTTGTTTCTGTCTTGTACCCAATACTGCTGCAGTGGGTGCCAGTCCCCGAGACCCTGAAACTAAGTGGACTTTATAGGTGAAAAAAACCACGTTCAAATAATTATAGTTGCATAATTTATTTCCTAGGAGGAGGCACTGTCTTACTTAACCATTAAGTGAGGAATGTACCAAAAAAAAAAAAATCTGACACTTCCAAGAAAACAATTTGCATTCACTTTAAATCCAAAAGTAAGTTTCATTACAGAAGATGTGTATTTTTTTTCATTATATTAATCTTGATGAATGTGCTGATTAGTCAACATCACTTTTCCAAATTTCCCTCACTGTACTTTTAATGCCATCAACAAACGTTATTCAGATTTTTATCTGAGGTAAGCAATAAAGCTTATGAAAAAATGAAAAAGGTCAGACTTTAAATGTGTTGCATTCTTTTGCACAATGTATAAAAGTGAAAGGGGTCTACTGATTTTATTTCTTTTAACTAAAAGTAAAATAGCAACAGAAATGTTCACAGGCTATGCTTATGACTTTTTTTTACACAACGTACTCAAAGCACAAACATTTCAGACATGAACAAAACTATTGCTTAGACAAAAAAAAAAAAACCCAAAGGAGTCAACTACAAAGCAGCAAGGATAGTAAGAGGTATGTAACTTTCTTTTCACTGTTCCAGAAGGGTTTCAAGAGATGTGCCAGGCTTCATATGCCCTGCTCTTCCAACCATCCCAGCTTCCAGAGTGTGTGGCTCCATTTAACTCATAGTATGAATGAGGTGAACAGTTGCATCTGGTGTTTAGTGATCTAAACAGTTTTCCCCTTGCTCATTTCCAAAATTTTGCCTAATACACCACACGTTTTTGGCTAATTTATGAATTACAGATATACATGCCATGCTCGTTATAGGCTTGTGTACCGGTTTCATCAGCTGTGATCAAACAATATTTAGCATCATAAAAAAATACCCTATACAGAAAATCATGCAAACAAAACTACTGTATTGGTAACACATGAAATACCAAGAAAGAAATGATATTTTTCAGATGACTGAACTCCCAATTTTAAAAAAATATCCCCACACAACTAACCCTTCCTTGCTAGCAAATACCAAAATTCCTGCACAAGTACTTGGCTACCATTCTTTACCTCAATAAATGGCAAAACAAACTGACCACGTATAAGCTGAATGGCCAATCACACATTAAGAAGGAAAACTGTCCACTTCAAGGTCTACCTTGTATTATTGTGATCACTAATTTGAAAAAAAATCACCAAGTACGTGGGAACCATTTTTGTACTGATACCGAGGTCTGAGAGCTGGTATTGATATCAAAGTCAAAATTCTAGTGCACGCCCAACACTACCAAGTATGCAAAAAATTAGTGGAAAACTTGCAAACACATTTAAACATAATATAAAAAAATGTGCGCTTAAAAGGAAACAGAAACTGTGCAGAGGTGGCATGAGTGAGTAAGCAAAACCTGTGCTTTTATCAGTTTGAGAAAGATGAACACCTGCTGTCTGATCTGTTTGAGAAGCGGAGCATCAACAAGCACCAGTCTACATAATTCGTATATTTGTTCAAAAAAAATATGCTTCAGTCTAAAAACGTATATATAAATGCATCATATCGATATCTAGTAAAACCACCAGAATTTTTAATCATACCATGATATGGAATGCTCAGTATAGCCAAAAATCCTACACTGTGGCTTATTTCTTATCATTTTTATAATGTACTGAAGGATGACATGTTAGTACTTAAAAATGTATTTTAATTTGGTTTGTAAAACAAAGATAGTCGAAATAGCTCCACGTCCAAGGAAATGAAGAAAAAAAAAAAAAAAAAATCACTCCTTAGAACTTCAAGTGCTCCATACAGATTCTTCTCTGGCGTGTAATGTACCAATTTATATCAAACCGAAATAACAACTCAAGAAGATGCTAAGAATCACAATGCAAAATATAACTTGTCCTTCCACAAACAAAGTAATTACTATGCTAGTAGTGTGTATTAAAATTACTACCCACATGAAGCAAACAGACTGCAACACACAAGAAAAAAACATGTAATTACACAATTTGGAACAATTGCAAATGATGTACATCATAAAACATGTATATAATAAACATGTATTATGATCCGTTATTAATGTGGCAATAAATCTTGAGCTTTGGGTTTTGACTTCTATAACACTTAACACAGCTACAGAGAGAGACCAGCGTTTACTGAATGGCAGACAAAGATGCCAGCAAGGCAGACAAGGTGTTGAACTATGCAAATTCAAATATGTGTTGAGGGGATATAGAACAAAGACTTTATTTGAAGCCCAACTATCCATGAAATTGTTATATTTTAAAAGAAAAAAAGGTTTCCTTTGCTGATAAGTAACACTGTTATTGTAAGAAAATAGACAATACAGAAACCTGGTATATGGTGCGGATTTTTAATCTTTAAGGTGTTTTGAAAACAAAGAAATCTCTCATTTTAGGTCAAACTCATTACAATATCAATTTAAGCTCACATCCCTCAGCCCTACTTGGAGCAAAGGCCATGGGACTCCACATTAGAGTTTGATACATTTTGTCAATGTTTACACATAATTTTGTCTCCGTGTATAACACACATTATAATCCTAAATTAGAATGACCAATTTATAAATCATAGGCCAGATGAGATGCGTCCATCCCTAGGGAACGGGATACAGTACAGGCCGTCACCATTGATACAATAAGGTATCACATAGTTCGGAGATATCCATCACCAAAAGTTTCCATTCAGTGATCTGTGGATAACATCACAGGGTATGGAAGCTCAAGTGGGGAATACGGCCCAAAAGACTGACAAAAAAAAAAAAAAGAAAATGCTCATCCACCTGGACATCAGCCACATTATCCATTCACCAGCCCGACTTCTGAATGAAGACAAGCTGCCAAACGATGCTCTCTCTCCGTCTCCGTCTCTCCCCTCATACTTGTGCATCCGTTATGGACACTGCTCATCAGCTTTCATAACATGCATTCAGCAGTCACAGGTAGTGGCATCCACAAAATGATATTTCAGAGAAACAATTTCACACAATCACATTGTTCCGTCTCCAGGCTGAAATATATGGCCTCCACATTTCAGAAATGGCTAAATTTATGTGAATAAGCTGAACATACAGTGCTAAACTGAGCAACACAACCCCAAGAGCAGTAGGGTAACACGTTAAAAGAAACTTGTTACTTTAAAAATAATCGGACCACGTAATGCACAAGTGACCTAATGCTGTGGTGGGTTGGCACCCTGCCCAGGATTGGTTCCTGCCTTGTGCCCTGTGTTGGCTGGGATTGGCTCCAGCAGACCCCCGTGACCCTGTGTTCGGATTAAGCGGGTTGGAAAATGGATGGATGGATGGAAGTGACCTAATGCAATACTTATATGAAGTAATTTTACTGAAGTAAAAATACCTGTGTTATTGTTATTATGGTATTATTATTATTCCAGCGGGTGTTAAGAGGAAAAGCACATCCACTGGTATACCTTTGTTGGGCTCGTTGCAATCCAGTAACAGAAGCCAGTAAATAAAGCGTCAGCTTGACAAAACACAAGTAAATGATCAAAGGCATTGTGCGTTTTTTTTTATTCATGGTGGCTGATAATAACGTTTTAACTCTTTATTTTTTTGCAATTTAATTACATTGGAGTGTTTTGAGAAAGTAGAACTCCCAAATATTACTTGCTCATGTAAACGCTGGTTTTTAAGGAATCAGGTTTCTGCCTTAACCGGGTTACTCACCTTCACCTAGTTATGTGTATGCATGTAAATACACTAAATTAGTGTACTGTATATGATGTGGGGATGGGGTCATCCATTATATATTGCTTTGCTTAACTGTACTGTGCTTGTTATGTATATAGATATTAGACTAAGGGAAATTCCTAGTAATCGTGTTGCCTGGCAATAAAAGGTCACGTTCAGTTAGTATTAATATTGGGGAAATTTTACAGATCGTGCAAAATACCACCACTTGTGATAGTTATATTTCGAACCTATCCCTCCAACAGATTTTAAACTGAACTATCCCACTTTTTATGGGTACCCAGTATAAGTATAGATATACACATTATATGGGGCCGTTTTGTTTACTAGGTGTAAATTTGGTGTCTGTCATAATTCGCAGTCGGGTGCAAGCAAACTTCCTGATGAGTGCACTTCGCACAGAGGGGTGGCACTCCCAGTCTTGGCACGGAGCTCTTTTGGGAGATGGGCATCAAGATGTGATGCGCAGAGCAGCCGCGCCTGGACGGTCTGAGGAAGGCCGAGCGCTCGTTAACCTTATGATGTCACTCGCCCGACACACGGCTGAGCCGCACAGATTCGATCCAGTCTGATGCTTTGATTAAATCTACTTGTCTGAATTGGTAATGTGTGCTGCGGTTATTAAAAGTAATCATTTTACACTGTAATTCCTGTCTTTCCTAATCACACCATGACCTTGCTCAGCTCACGAACTGGCGTTTCCCGTGTGCTTTTCTTGTTCGCGGAGATGATCGCCATTACAGCCTTCGTGAACGTAGCCAATAAATTAAAATATCAATACATTTAAAAAAAAACTGTGCATTTCACAATAAACTGAACACATAAAGACTACAGGCAGTGAATTCCACCTAAACCGCAGAACGACCAACCGAAAACAAGAAAGTATCCAGCAGACGGGCCGTCCCAGCTATACATGTGCACATCTCAACCTTCCGTTCACGAACATTAATACATCGTCATTATTTATAAGTTGAAACATTGGCTGTTCATACTTCACCTCTTTAAACACACACTTTGACACACATTTCTATTACAGGCAAAAAACAAAAACAACGACGACGGCGTACCCCCTTACCTGAATCAGCTCGTCCAGACTTTCTTGCAAGCTGTTGCCGAGTGTTGTATTTCTGTACAGTTGGTATGCCATTTCCAAATGCCGTGCTGCAGATTTAAATTATGATGGTTATTAATAGTTGAATACAGCAAACAGATAATCGCAACCTAAACTTGTACTCTGTGTTGTCTCTTTGAAAACGAACCCAGGGGCGGAACGCCTCCGACTACGGCAAGAAGAGGAGGTCAAAATGCACGTCTGAGCCGAGGCGCGTTTTAAAAGCAGCGCGAAAACAGAGTGCGACTCGAGTCTCACACGGCTCCCATAAATAACACACCAGCACAGTTTAGCTACACCTCCCTTCACGAACATAATTTATATCATATAGTTTTGTAACCCGCTTAATTTGAACAAGATCACGATTTTAAAAGCATAATTCATATTAATATAAAGTTTGTAAAATATGACGTTACAATAAGAAGTATACGTTGTGGTGGTTTTGCTTACATAACAAAACATAACATTCGAAAACCCGGTTAATTCGGGGTTGCATGGTGTTTTTTTTTTAATTATAGAGAATGATAATTGTATTATTATTTTTACTTGTGCGTATATAGGACAGAAATGTTTTGCGTGCGATTATGGAGGCCCGGTCCACTGAACTGTCTTTGATTTACTGGTAAGTCTCTAAATCTATAAATTTACCGATTCTGGCATTCCTTAAACATATATAGTTGAAAATTGCGTAAAAGCACCGAATAATATAATGTTTATCGGTCATTCAGAGAGTATTATCCAAAAATTATATATGTTTGCGGAGATGATGTGGACAAGAATGATCGCGTCCACGGTGTCGCCAAAAGCAAATGTGACGTGTCAAGGGGGGGCAGCCTCTGTTGCTTCTAACGTATTAAGAAGTTTAATTTTCGATTTTTTTATTCGAAACATTAAAAAAATGTTTTTATTGCGGCATCAAACAGTTTCAGATTACTTCAGATACCATCACACCTACTCTGCTCGGGGGGTTTTCTTTCGGTACTCTGCCTGCCCCTCCAGAAAGGTTAGGCTAATTAGACACGATGACCTCCCGCGGTTTACAGTAAATATGGATATCGTGTACCCTGCGATGGACTGGCACCACAACCAGGACTGCTGTTCCTGCCTTGCGCTCGATCCTGCCGATCCCCATGCCATCCACAAAACGTCAGCTGAACTGGAAGAAGCATGTTGAGAAACTAGCTGGATTCGTATATTCTTCCTCTAAGACCAAGACTGCATGTGAACTTCGCATTTTTTCCGTGATCTCGCGGAGTCAGGAGTTAAAAAGGCTTTCCCGGGGTTTCGTTTTTTTTTTTTTTTTGTGGATTTCTTTTTCATGGTTGACGCTGACAAGTTAAATTGGCCCGGTTAAAAAGTTCTTAAGGTCCGTGAGTGTGCGTGGATGTGACGGCCGATCAGTTAGAATCCCGTCTATTTGCCATTCCAGCCGGATCCGGTACAGTTTTTCGCGACTTACTTTGAATAAACATATCATGCTCTTGTGATTTGATCAATTGACAGATTTTAAATAACTTTGGTTTGTTTTACCGTTTCTTTTGTCTACTTTCCAGCGAACCTGCTTGTTCAGGATATGCACCGCTTAACCGACTTCTGTTGAAGATACCCACTTTTTTTAACTCGCAATAAAAAATGAAATTATTTTTTGGAAGCAAGCGTGTTCCTGCATAGCGCTTCGAAAACGGTAAGCGTTCAACCTCCATCCAACAATCCATTTTCTAAGGCGCATTTTCATTTTATCCCTGTAGTATCCTTGCAGCTCTGGTTGGAAAGCAGTAGACAGCGCAGGAAAGGCCAGCCAGTGTAACAAAAGAAGTAGAAAACCGATGAAAGCCAATACACCCATTAATTTCAACCATTGCAGCACACTTCATAAAGCTGCCGAAGTAGTCCTTCAGAGCGATTCCATAGGGGAACAACTTTTGGCTCCCAAAAGAACCATTTTACATCAGAGTTTCACAACCTTTTTGGTGTCGCGATCCACTTTTCCCCCATGAGTTCTTGACTCAGCATGGTAAATCAAGCGTCATCATCGGCGACCCCAACTAGTATTATAGATAGTTGAAACCCGCGACCCCAAAGTGGTTAAGAAGCCCTGATTTACATGACAGTCCCGGGTAGAATCTTTATTCATTTAGATATGTATCAGGTCCCTTAAGTTGCCATTAATAGATGGTAACAGATTTGAGAAATACCAACAGGTTCCTGATTTTAACAGGACTCTTTCTACATGCAACTTGGCCTGAGCTCACGTTTTCTTGATATGTCAGTACACCACAGGTAAACTATACTATCATTACAAATTCTTCCTTTTGTCCACATATTAGGAACTTTTCAAAGTCTCGAGAACCCATTTTAATGCAAGGAAGAGCCCTGGGCAGTGCGCCCCAATCACAAGATTTGAAAACTTGAATAACAGATAATTGCATTTATTGAATTTGAAAAAAGGTATTCATTCATTTTCATTTAATTTCTGGATATTGCAGCTGAACAGCCATCAAAAGGAAAACACACACAAATGTTTTAGGATTTTGTCCAAGCATGGTGGCACCTGCCCTGGACTCTCTGCCATGCAGTGCCTTTACCTTCGACTAATTGTTCTCGTCACCTGAAGAAACGATACCCAACCTGAAGTTTAAAATTCCTGTGAACTTTTAGTTAGTCTTAAGCCGGTGGCGCATTACATGACTTCAAGTCGGAGGGTCTGTCAGACCTGTCGACTGCAGTTGCTGATCTCGCCATTGAAAAATGCCAGATTACATGACTACTTATTGCAGGGGATGACTCCATGAAGACTTTTCAGCACATTCTCACATTTCCAAAGTATTACAAGCTCACCGTAGTACTCTGTCGGATACTTGGCTTATGAGTGTCCAGGATGAAAACAACATCCAGGCCTTTAATGACCTCTTGGGCATCAGAAGTGTGTCTGTCTGTTGAGAGGGTGTCGAGAGGTTTACATACTGTACATCAGCAGTGACATTCATGTCTCTGGTGACTCTTCCTATGAATTCAGTAGTCGAATTGGGAGAGCATGGGGGGTCATGAGGTCGCTGGAAAGGGGTGTGTGGCGCTCCTGATATCTATGCAAAAGGTCCAAATCTTTAGAGTCTTGGTGCTTCCTGTCTTGCTATATGGTTGTGAGACATGGACACTATCCAGTAGCCTGAGACGAAGACTGTACTCCTTTGGTACTGTGTTTCTTCGGATAATCTTTGGGTACCGCTGGTTTGACTTTGTGTTGCCAATGGAGTCCCGAATGAGGCACATTACCTGCATTGTGAGGGAACGTCAGTTATGGCACTACGGCCATGTGGCGCGATTCCCAGTGGGTGATCCAACTTGCAGGATCGTCAATGTTGAGGACCTGAGTGGCAGGACCAGGCCAAGGGGACATCCACGAAACACCTGGCTGCGGCAGATAGAGGGTCATTTCGAGAGGACTCTAGTAGTCCTTAGAGTTTTCCTGCTGTCGTTGGGCCTTTTCAAAATGGTAATCAGGAGAAACCAGTGTTACTCTATAGGTGATCAGGTACTTATTTATAGGCATACGTGCAGTAAAAGATGGCTGTTGAAAATCGGGGGTTAAAGCAGGGGTCGCCAACTCCAGTCCTGGAGGACCACCATGGCTGCAGGTTTTCATTTTAACCCTTTATTTAATGAGTGCCTTGCTTGTGCTGCTAAATAACTTCTTGTGAATTCATTTTAATTGAATTGCTTTTTAAAGATTTGTTCCCCTGAATTTCTTCATCATTCTTCTCAATTGCTTCATTTCTTTCCTTAAATGGCCCCCAAACAGAAATGAAACGTGAAGTGAGTGAGCCAACAGAAGTCCAACTAAGTCAGGGCCTCAAACTCCAACTAATTTCATTCCAACCAGTTGCTTAATGAGGTGCCGAGTCTTGTCGTTAATTAAACCCGTTCTTTAATTCCATGGCTTGTTGCTGCTCTCATTGTGCATTAGCAGACATTTCTGAAATTGTTGATTTTCTCTTTTCTAAGAGCAACTGTTAAAATGTTTTGTGGACCTGAGCAGATCAGCATTCCTGAGACCTTCATCTTTCCTTATTTTCAGATATTGTATGATGGACACCAGTTGTTTTGGTTCATTTTGTATCTCATTATTGTTTGGCAGCTAATTAAGGAAAAAGAAACAATTAAAGGGGCCAAAGTCTTCAAGAGCAAATCATTTAAAATGAATTCAAAAGAAGTTAATTAGCAGCAAAACCAGGTCACTAAGAAAAGGGTGAGAATGAAAACCTGCAGCCACTGCAGCCCTCCAGGACTGGAGTTGGCAAACCCTGGGTAAGGCCCCGCCCCCTATGACACCATTGACTCAAGGCCAAGCAAATTCAGCAGTGACTGAGCTTTACCGCATTATGTGCCAGATCTCTCTTATCCAAATGATAAAATAATAATATTAACTTAAGATACTGAAAGTAGGTCAGCATCCATGCTTATCTGATTTAGAGGAAATATTGGTTTATATTTGAATATGGAAGTGGTGCAGAGCTACAATTACCTGGGAGTCCACACAAGGCCATCTTAACAACATCATAGACCCCCCACCCCGGGCAAAGTAGTGCACTGGGGCCCCTGTTTTGACAGCAAAACATCATAGGTGCCCCCTGGCCAGTGCCCATACATTAAGAATTGTGAATATGTGAATTTCCCCTTGGGATTAATAAAGTATCTATCTGTCTATTTATCTATCTATCTCAGCCCTGCAGGAAACTGGACTGGTTTGGTAACACAGTGGCGCTCACAGTAACTGCCACGTGCAAAAGTTCGCTGATGACACTGCTATCGTGGGCTGCATCAGGAGTGGGCAGGAGGAGGAGTATAGGGACTTAATCAATGACTTTGTTAAATGGTGCGACTCAAACCACCTACAACTGAACACCAGCAAAACCAAGGAGCTGGTGGTGGATTTTAGGAGGCCCAGACCCCTCATAGACCCCGTGATCATCAAAGGTGACTGTGTGCAGATGGTGCAGACCTATAAATACCTGGGAGTGCAGCTGGATGATAAATTAGACTGGACTGCCAATACTGATGCGCTGTGCAAGAGAGGACAGAGCCGGCTATACTTCCTTAGAAGGCTGGCGTCCTTCAACATCTGCAATAAGATGCTGCAGATGTTCTATCAGACAGTTGTGGCGAGCGCCCTCTTCTACGCGGTGGTGTGCTGGGGAGGCAGCATTAAGAGGAAAGACGCCTCACGCCTGGACAAACTGGTGAGGAAGGCAAGCTCTATTGTTGGCATGGAGCTGGACAGTTTAACATCTGTGGCAGAGTGAAGGGCGCTCAGCAGGCTCCTATCAATTATGGAGAATCCACTGCATCCACTTAATAGTATCATCTCCAGACAGAAGAGCAGCTTCAGCGACAGACTGCTGTCACCGTCCTGCTCCACTGACAGACTGAGGAGATCGTTCCTCCCCAAACTATGCGACTCTTCAATTCCACCCGGGGGGGTAAACGTTAATATTTAACATTATACATAGTTATTGTCTGTTTTTCACCTGCATTATTATCATTCTTTAATTTAATATTATTTATTGTATCAGTATGCTGCTGCTGGAGAATGTGAATTTCCCATTGGGATTAATAAAGTATCTATCTATCTATCTATCTATCTACAAGAAGGGCGAGAGCAGACTGGATTTCCTGAGGAGCCTCAGGTCTTTTGATGGAAATGTTCTACCAGTCCATAGTAACCAGTGTGGCCTCCTTAGGAAGCAACTTGAGCTCAAAAGAAGCACAAAGTTTGAACAAACTTATCAGGTAAGCCTGCACCATCACGGGATGAACCCTGGACACACTGGAAGCCGTTGTGGCAAAGAGGATGGGGCAAAATTAGATTCTATCATGAAAAGTCCCCTCCAGGGGGCCGCTCTCTTGGAGCACTTGTAGCCACAGGCTCATTATACACCACAGTGTGGAGAAAAGGACCTCTTGGGGTCTTTTCTGCAAGCTGCTAACAAACAATTTAATGCTTCCTCCTGATATCCCAAGCTAAATGTTGATACTCTTTTTAAGTTCATTTTGCAGTTTTGGCACAATATACTTTTATTATTGATTGTATCATCTGTTCTATGAGTTTTATTTTGGCTTTTATGTTTCTACCGTTGTACGCATCTAAACTTCTCATTTGGATTAATTGATAATCTATTATTTAAAAAAAATGTTTTGCAGTCGGCAGTGACCCACTACCAAAGTCAGTCATTAATTCTCCATTTGTTCCACCACAAGCATAAAGTGAAGACACGGAGGGGAAATCTCATATTAGTCATAACCTGTGACATCCATTACCGGCATTACCGGCGTGCTTTGTGTTGTTAATCTGCATGTGGTGTCAGAAAACGGGTCTCTTTCTAGGCCAGCGTTTGTCAACCTTTAAGTATTTGCGACCTGAGTTTTCATAACAGTTTTAACCGCGCCCGCTAATGATTTTTTTGAAAGGAGCCCACTAATACCAGTTTTTTATTTTTTAATTAATGATATATCATAGATGCATATTTTATTATACCTACTTAACTTTTATCGATATTTATCTAACTCTATATTTATTTTTCTAGTATCAGAATAAGTAATAAGTGTTCGGATTCAGCGGGTTGGAAAATGGATGGATGGATGGATAGAAGTAAAAAGTAGTCATCCAAAAAATTACTCAAGTAAGAGTAAAAAAAGTATTTGGTGAAAAGACTACTCAAATACTGAGTAACTGTTTGATCATAATAAATGATTTCCATCCATCCATCCATTTTCCAACCTGCTGAATCCGAACACAGGGTTACGGGGGTCTGCTGGAGCCAATCCCAGCCAACACAGGGCACAAGGCAGGAAACAATCCTGGGCAGGGTGCCAACCCACCGCAGGACACACACAAACACACCCACACACCAAGCACACACTAGGGCCAATTTAGAATCGCCAATCCACCTAACCTGCATGTCTTTGGACTGTGGGAGGAAACCGGAGCGCCCGGAGGAAACCCACGCAGACACGGGGAGAACATGCAAACTCCACACAGGGAGGACCCAGGAAGCGAACCCGGGTCCCCAGGTATTCCAACTGCAAGGCAGCAGCGCTACCCACTGCGCCACCGTGCCGCCCCTAATAAATGATTTATTTTTTAGAAATGTTGTAATAAGACAGACTAAAATATAAAATAATGTGTACATTCTGCTATTTCCAAATAATAAAATAAAAAATGAGTAAAAATAAATAACATCTTTACAAAATAAAGATGCAAAAATAACACAAAGTTCCAAATCTCAGTTTTTCACAACAAAGCTTTTGAAGCCAATACCAGCAGTAGGTAACATGTATGTTTGAACAGTGCAAACTACTTACAGTGACAAGATATACTGACTGTACACTGACAGTATAATACTGCATATTCACTTGCCCTCCAAATAGCACAGCTGATAGAAAATAACATTAGAACAAGGCAGCTTGTGCACGTATAAGAAGTCTCACTTTACCTTGACTGGCCAGTCGCGGATAGTTGACACAGTCAGTGTATAATAGATGTAGGATGCTCTTTTTAAAAAAATTAAAAATTGAGACTGCAATTAACATGAACAAGTGTCCTTATAAGTGTCCTTATGGCCTGGGAACGCCTCGGGATTCCCCTGGAAGAGCTAAAAAGAAGTGGCCGGGGAGAGGGATGTCTGGGCATCTCTGCTCAAGCTGCTGCCCCCGCGTCCCGACCTCAGATAAGCGGAAGAGAATGGATGGATGGATGAAGTGTCCTTATGACTGTTCTTATTTTTAACTTCTGTCAGACAGATCACTGAATAATGCACAGACAGAGAAGGTACTAGATAGATAAACTGGGAAGGCACTGTATAATAGAAGATATAAAACTGTCAGGAGGAAAAAAACAGATAGATAGATAGATAGATAGATAGATAGATAGATAGATAGATAGATAGATAGATAGATAGATAGATAGATAGATATGAAAGGCACTATATGGCAGGTGCTGCAGGAAGGCAAGCAGGCAGTGAGAGTACATTCACATGTGAAAGGCACTAGATAAACGGATAGATAGGGAAGGCACTTATATAATAGTCAAACAGATAAGGCACTAGACAGATCCAACCATCCATCCATTTTCCAACCTGCTGAATCCGAACACAGGGTCACAGGGGTCTGCTGGAGCCAATCCCAGCCAACACAGGACACAAGGCAGGAACCAATCCCGGGCAGGGTGCCAACCCACCGCAGGACACACAAACACACCAAGCACACACCAAGCACACACTAGGGCCAATTTAGAATCGCCAATCCACCTAACATGCATGTCTTTGGACTGTGGGAGGAAACTGGAGCGCCCGGAGGAAACCCACGCAGACACGGGGAGAACATGCAAACCCGGGTCTCCTAACTGCGAGGCAGCAGCACTACCACTGCGCCACCATGCCGCCTCACTAGACAGATGCATAACAGTATTAGCTATATAGTAGTTTCGTTTTATATATAATGTATATGTATTTCACAACTCGGAGAATTATGTCAAAAAGAAATACATTAAATCATATATCAATCGACCCACGCTGCACGCAGCAAGCGGGCAGTGAGAGTGGAGATTGATGTGAAAGACGCTAGATAGATTGTATACAACAGGCAAATATAGCGACCACTTGATAACAGTATTAGCTATAATCAATGGAAGCATTAATTAATCAACAGAAATAACCGCTATCAACATTTTAAACTTAACAATTTACTTAAAAAAAAAAAGAAAAACGCCCCAGCAAGTCTATGAAGGTAGACGAATGAATGGGAAACAGTTTAGGGAGTTTTAGCTAAAGAATACGCGGCGGCCGCGCGGGCTGTGCATGTTTGGAATACAGCGTATATAATGGGAAAAAAGTAACGATTCGAGTGTTGCCCAATGTAGCGGAGTAAGAGTAGCGTTTCTTCTTCACAAATGTACTCAGGTAAAAGTAAAAAGTATGGTGCAGTAAAACTACTCTTAGAAGTACAATTTTTTTTTTAAAAAAAGTTACTCAAATAAACGTAACGGAGTAAGTGTAACTCGTTACTACCCACCTCTGACTGTGACATACTGAAGCAGGGCATGATCCCCTCCCTGGGCCGTAGGGCAGTATTCCAGCATGATAACGACCCCAAACACACCTCTGAGACGACCACTGCCTTGCTAAAGAAACTGAAGGTAAAGGTGCTGGACTGGCCAAGCATGTCTCCAGACCTAAACTCTATTGAGCATCTGTGGGGTATCCTCAGACGGAAGGTGGAGGAGCGCAAGGTCTCTAACATCCACCAGCTCCGTGATGTCGTCATGGAGGAGTGGAAGAGGATTCCAGTGGCAACCTGTGAAGCTCTAGTGAACTCCATGCCCAACAGAGTTAAGGTAGTGCTGGAAAATAATAGTGGACACACAAAATATTGACACTTTGGGCACAATTTGGACATTTTTCACTTAGGGGTGTACTCCCTTTTGTTGCCAGCGGTTTAAACATTAATGGCTGTGTGTTGAGTTATTTTGAGGGGACAGCAAATTTACGGTATCCGTCAATAAGGGCGCGCACATAAAGGCGACCTTCAAAAGGGCGACCTCAGTTGGGCGCGGCAAATAAAAGCGCACATAAATAAAAGCGATCTTCAAAAGAGCGACCTCAATTGAGCGCCGAATAAATGCGCGCGCAAATAAAGGAGTGCTTCAAAATGGTGACGTCAATTGGGCGCAGCGAATAAAGGCAAACACAACAAAATTACAGAAAATTTATTAGATAAAGGCAATGATTGAACGTATAAAAAGGTGAAAGCAAGAATATTAAAACATCCAATTAATTAATGCATGAATTTCTAACGAACTATTTCTAAAGCTCTCTATATTTCGTTGTTTTCAAAATTACAGAAAATTAGATTAAGGCAATGACTTAATGTATAAAAAGGTGAAAGCAAGTTACACTTGAAGCTGTAGATTATGTGCAATGCCACGTAGATATTCGAGATGCGGTCTATTAGCATAATCAAGGACAATTAATTTAATTCGCTCTGAAGGTCATCCTTTTGAAGCGCTCCTTTATTTGCGCGCGCATTTATTCGGCGCTCAATTGAGGTCGTCCTTTTGAAGCCCGCCTTTATTTACGCGCGCCTTTATTCGGCGCTCAATTGAGGTCGCCCTTTTGAAGATCGCTTTTATTTATGTGCGCTTTTATTCTCCGCGCCCAATTGAGGTCGCCCTTTTAAAGGTCGCCTTTTTGTGCGCGCCCTTATTGAATAGAACCCAAATTTACACAGTTATACAAGCTGTACACGGACTACTTTACATCGTGTCAAAGTGTCATATCTTCAGTGTTGTCCCATGAAAAGATATAAAATATTTACAAAAATGTGAGGGGTGCACTCACTTTTGTGAGATATTGTATATAAAGTTCCAAATTATTGTATTCATTATTTAATTAGATATTTGTAAGTTAATCAGAGAGGGGACCCAAAGGAACTTAAACTATCCCTAAAAATGAATCAAGAGAATCGATTTACTTAAATGAGTAATTTGAAAGAATCGATTCAGTAAATTGAACTGGAATGCCCATCGCTAGCTGAGCTCCTTCACGTTCTCCTCAAAGCTCACACCCTTTAGTCGCTCCTCTCTGGACTTTCTCAAGTGACGCCACAACTTAATCTAATTTTTGTTACTTCGCGCTCCCCTAGGGTGGCCCGCCTCACAGATTGAGAACCACTGTTCTAGGATGTCATTGTCCATTCCTTCATCAGATGATCTCATTGCCAAGTCTAGCTGCTGAAATACGACACGTCCTAATTCGAATTTGCGATTTTAATACGTTAAATTCACGGGTGTGCAATTTCTTGCAGAATGGCGCCATCTTGTGACCGGACTATGTAACTAGCCTTCAGCTTGAAGATTTGTTTTCTTCCTGATATTCATCTGCAAGAGTGAAAGCGAAGGTCTATAGGACGGTAGTGAGACCAGCTATGTTATATGGGTTGGAGACGGTGGCACTGACCAGAAAACAGAAGACAGAGCTGGAGGTGGCAGAGTTCAAGATGCTAAGATTTGCATTGGGTGTGACGAGGATGTATAGGATTAGAAATGAGGACATTAGAAGGTCAGCTTGATGGTGTGGAGACAAAGACAGAGAGGCGAGATTGCATTGGTTTGGACATGTGCAGAGGAGAGATGCTGGGTATATTGGGAGAAGGATGCTAAGGATAGAGTTGCAAGGGAAGAGGAGAAGAGGAAGGCCTAAGAGAAGGTTTATGGATGTGGTGAGAGAGGACATGCAGGTGATGGGTGTGACAGAGCAAGATGAGGAGGACAGAATGATATGGGAGAAGATGATCCGCTGTGGCAACCCCTAATGGGAGCAGCTGAAAAAAGAAGAAGATTTAGTGAAATTTAGTTTTCAGTGAGTGATTGTGGTGTGTGTGTGTGTGTGCTGGACCGGCGCCCTGTTCATGGTTTGTTCCGGCCTTGTGCCCTATGCTAGCTGGGATTGGCTCAACTCCAGCTGACTCCAAGCTTAAGTGGGTTAGAAAATGTTCTCATTACACCCTGCGCTAATGTCAAGTTTAAATCCAACATTCTTTTTCTTTATTCTCCATTTCGGAAGTAACGGCTGTGAAATGTCTCATGCTGATTGTGTCTATTAATGTATCGGCTGAATCCTTACTGAACTCTTATTTTATGTGCAAATTCGCCACCAAAAAAAATAACTGTTATGGGGTCATTGCTCAATGATTATAAACTTAATAAAATCCATGATGCAATGATCCGAGGGGGTGCAATGATGGATTGGGCTGGCAGTCATAAAATCAGAATATCTTTATTGTCATTGTAACAAATGCAACAAAATTAAGTGCAATCCCTGTCATGGGTGCCTGGTGGTCCTTAAAGGACACTTTGTCACACAGGGGGCCAAGTCTCCTTTAGTGAGACCACACTTCTGTCTTTACAACTGGCCTTGCTTTCCTCTTCCATATCTTCCACCCATGCCAATCTGGGATCTACCTCTACTCACATAGGATCTGAGGTAATAGCTGTCTCAAGCTCCCCAACTCTGATATTTAGTTTTTCCTGAGTTTTCTGTTTTGTTTTACCATCTTTTATTATACCCATTTGGCATTTTAAAGCATGTAGATTCGACTTTTGATTAAAAAATATATTTAAAGCGGGTGAAACATTTTCACAACTTTTCTCAATGTTTTGTGGAACTCTGCTAAAAAAAACGAAGGGTGTGGCATACAGTGCATCCAGAAAGTATTCACAGCACATCACTTTTTCCATATTTTGTTATGTTACAGCCTTATTCCAAAATGGATTAAATTCATTTTTTTCCTCAGAATTCTACACACAACACCCCATAATGACAACGTGAAAAAAGTTTACTTGAGGTTTTTGCAAATTTATTAAAAATAAAAAAACTGAGAAATCCCATGTCCATAAGTATTCACAGTCTTTGTTCAATACTTTGTCGATGAACCTTTGGCAGCAATTACAGCCTCATGTCTTTTTGAATATGATGCCACAAGCTTGGCACACCTATCCTTGGCCAGTTTCGCCCATTCCTCTTTGCAGCACCTCTCAAGCTCCATCAGGTTGGATGGGAAGCGTCTGTGCACAGCCATTTTAAGATCTCTCCAGAGATGTTCAATCAGATTCAAGTCTGGGCTCTGGCTGGGCCACTCAAGGACATTCACAGAGTTGTCCTGAAGCCACTCCTTTGATATCTTGGCTGTGTGCTTAGGGTCGTTGTCCTGCTGAAAGATGAACCGTCGCCCCAGTCTGAGGTCAAGAGCGCTCTGGAGCAGGTTTTCATCCAGGATGTCTCTGTACATTGCTGCAGTCATCTTTCCGTTTATCCTGACTAGTCTCCCAGTTCCTGCCGCTGAAAAACATCCCCACAGCATGATGGTGCCATCACCACGCTTCACTGAAGGGATGGTGCCAGGTTTCCTCCAAATGTGACGCCTGGCATTCACACCAAACAGTTCAATCTTTATCTCATCAGACCAGAGAATTTTCTTTCTCATGGTCTGAGAGTCCTTCAGGTGCCTTTTGGCAAACTCCAGGCGGGCTGCCATGTGCCTTTTACTAAGGAGTGGCTTCCGTCTGGCCACTCTACCGTACAGACCTGATTGGTGGATTGCTGCAGAGATGGTTGTTCTTCTGGAGGGTTCTCCTCTCTTCACAGAGGACCTCTGACAGAGTGACCATTGGGTTCTTGGTCACCTCCCTGACTAAGGCCCTTCTCCCCCAATCGCTCAGTTTAGATGGCCGGCCAGCTCTAGGAAGAGTCCTGGTGGTTTCGAACTTCTTCCACTTACAGATGATGGAGGCCACTGTGCTCATTGGGACCTTCAAAGCAGCAGAAATTTTTCTGTAACCTTCCCCAGATTTGTGCCTCGAGACAATCCTGTCTCGGAGGTCTACAGACAATTCCTTTGACTTCATGCTTGGCTTGTGCTCTGACATGAACTGTAAACTGTGGGACCTTATGTAGACAGGTGTGTGCCTTTCCAAATCATGTCCAGTCAACTGAATTTACCACAGGTGGACTCCAATGAAGCTGCAGAAACATCTCAGGGATGATCAGGAGAAACAGGATGCACCTGAGCTCAATTTTGAGCTTCATGGCAAAGGCTGTGAATACTTATTGGACATGTGCTTTCTCAATTTTTTTATTTTTAATAAATTTGCAAAAACCTCAAGTAAACTTTTTTTACGTTGTCATTATGGGGTGTTATGTGTAGAATTCTGAGGAAAAAAATGAATTTAATCCATTTTAGAATAAGGCTGTAACATAACAAAATGTGGAAAAAGTGATGCGCTGTATGATGTCACTACTGCGATGGTTTAAAGGTCAGACTTGTGCACGACCTGCTTATCAGACATTTTGGGTAAAACTTTGACAGCATGCAAGTTTTTATTGATTAGTGTTATCTGAATAAAGAAATTATCCAACCTTCTATTGACTACGAATTAGTTTTGTTTTGGGCTTGATGACAGATCAATTTGACTTTCTCGTTATGAATCTCACTTACGCTTTATCTTCTGATCTCTTATCATTCAAATCCTGAAGAATAGGTCCTTCTTCAAACTCTACGAGAACAACACAAACGAAATTTGCTGATGCCACCATAGGTCTGATTATTAACAATGATGAGATGGAGTACAGATAAAAGATCTGTCTACAGGGCAACAATCTGATCTTTAACCTCCTCGGTGTTAACCCCCCGAGTGCGACGTGCAAAATTCTATGCAATTACAGTTAAGCCCGAATCAGACTCGGGGTGATGTGCAAAGATCCACTTTACAGTGTTATGCCTGAACATCTCTCAGGACAGTATTGCGCTGCCATAAAGTGGAGGAAATTTCATCATACTGCAAAAACAAAATCATGAATTTTTCTAAGCATTCTGCTAATCTATAGTAACTCATCAATATTCATGAGTGGGGCAGAGTCTTCAATCAAAACACATGGTGTGCGAATGAGAAACTGTAAAGTCTGTTTTAGAACAAACTGAAGTTTAGCCATTAGTTGAATCAAGCGACAGTGGCGGCAATTTGAAAAGGTCATCAGACGTTGAGATGGATAGTGAAACTGATGCATACGTCACTGTACAACAGAACCGCCATGATATGCCTGGTGACTTCAGTCACGTAAAGCTTCAGCAGGGTGCAGTATCTACATGATGAACAAGTGGAAAGACAAGAAAGATGTCAGCCCCCTGAGCTCTGTTCACAATGTTTGTGTCAAAGCAAATATGGAATTCATTAAGCCTTACGCTGTGGTGGCTTCAATCACACAAGTGGTGTGCCGATCATACCGATCAGGTTCTGACATTCTACCCCCTCATGTGCAAGCAACAGAAAAAAATATTATAAGAGCGCAAAGAAAACACACTTCTACCTTCCTGATTGTGACGACGAGCTGTGCTTCGGCGACTGTTTCAAAATACGTCACACAAAGGATGTGAACTTAATCTGCATCAGGACAGCAGTGGACACCAGACATACCCCTCGTCCTGTAGTTACACTCACCAGCCACTTTATTAGGTACACCTGTTCAACTGCTTGTTAACGCAAATATGACAGCAACTCAATGCATTTTGGCCTGTAGACCTTGTCAAGATGACCTGCTGAAGTTCAAACCGAGCATCAGAATGGGGAAGAAAGGGGATTAAAGCAACTTTGTACATGGCCTGGTTGTTGGTGCCAGACGGGCTGGGCTGAGTATTTCAGAAACAGCTGATCATTTCACACACAACCATATTTAGGGTTTACAGAGAATGATCTGAAAAAGGGAAAATATCCAGTGAGCGGCAGTTGTCTGGGCGAAAATCCCTTATTGATGCCAGTGGTCAGAGGAGAATGGCCAGACTGGTTCAAGCTGTTAGAAAGGCAACAGTAACTCAAATAAGCACTCATTACAACCGAGGTGTGCAGAAGAGCATCTCTGAATGCACAACATGTTGGAACCTTGAAGCAGATGGGCTACAGCTAGAGAATCCATTCCCAGACATTTTTCATTCCCGCATTCCTGGGAAAACGGGAATGGCCAAGCTCGCATATATAGCGTGTAAAAGTGTAAAAATCCATCAAGAAATAACAGTTATAGTTGAAAATAATTAAGTGGCACGTTTTTTTTGGCCCACGGTGTAGTGTGTTGCCGATTAATTCAGTCAATAACAGACCAGCAGCAGTCAGTCTCCCGACTGTCTGAGCACAGTGGACTGGGAGGTGTCTGCACTCTGCAGCGCACGAATACCGGGTCGGAGCAGAGTTCATTGACGTCTGTGCTGTTGACAACTTTAAACAGCAACTTGAAATTGCAATCCGCATTATCTGTGCTAAGAAACTTGCCATCACAGAATGATGACAAGAAACTGGATGCATCAGTAAAAGCTGAAATGGCGTTGTTTAGAACAAGTGTATCGGTATCTGATGACTGTGCCGCCTACTTCAGTGGAGGCCGAGTGTGCTTTCTCAGTGGCTGGCATACTCTGCACGAAGGTGCGCTCTCGCCTGGACGACTGCATGCTCGACACGTTGTGCTTTCTACACTCTTATTACCGCAACTAACTAGACGCATGTACTTATATGACAGCATGAACTGCTTGTAGTTAAGGTTAGTCTTTTATTGGTGTCAACATATTGCAGTAGTTTTATTAAAAATAAGTGTTGCTTATTCTAAAACCGTTCACATGTGAGATGCCCGTGCACTGTGTCATTCCCGGGAATGGATTCCCTTGCTACAGCAGCAGGAAACCACAGTGGGTGCCAGTCTTGCCAGCTGAGAACAGGCAACTGTGGCTACAATTCACACAGGATCACCAAAATTAGACAACAGAAGATTGGAGAAATGCTGCCTGGTCTGATGAGTCTCGATTTCTGCTGCGACATTCAGATGGTAAGGTCAGAATTTGGAGTCAACAACATGAAACCAGAGATCCATCCTGCCTTGTATCGACAGTTCAGGCTGCAGTTGGTGGTGGTGTAATGTTGTAGGGGATATTTTCTTGGCATACTTTGGACCCTTTAGTACCAACTGAGCATTGTTTAAACACCACAGCCTACCTGAGTATTGTTGCTGATCATGTCCATCCCCTTCATGATAGTAGTGTACTCATCTTCTGATGGTTACTTCCAGCAGGATAACCCGCCATGTCACAAAGTTCAAATCATCTCAAACTGGTTTCTTGAACGTGACAAGGAGATCCCTGGACTCAAATAGCCTCCACAGTCACCAGATCTCAATCCAATAGAGCAGCTTTGGGATGCGGTGGGATGGGAGATTCGCATCATGGATGTGCAGTCGATAAATCTGGAGCAACTGCGTGATGCTGTCATGCTAATATGGAACAAAATCCCTGAAGAATATTTCCAGCACGTTGTTGAATCTGTGCTACAAAGAATTACGGCAATTCTTGAATTGAAAGGAGGCCCAACCCGGTAATAGCAATGTGTACCTAATAAAGTGGCCAGTGAGTGCATGTTGACATTCTGATATTTATGTTTCTGTTCCACTTAATAACATTTTTTTACTGTTAAAAAAATTCAATGTTTTTGGCTCATTTTTCTAGGGGTAAACATAATACTAAGGGGGTTAATGTCAGTAAAACCAAGAAGCTGGTCAAAGACATCAAGAAAGAGAAGACGGACCATACAGATGTCTACATCGGAGGGGACACCAGTGGGAGGCTGGGCAGCTTTACATTTTTTGGAGTTATCACAGACAAATTCAAGCGGAAAGAACACAGTTGGTCTCTTGTCAAAGAGGCTCACCAGCATCTCTACTTCCTCAAACATCTGAGGGCAGCTCACATTTCTCCACTTGCTGTCATGAACCTCTACAAGAACACAGTGCAGTCGGCACAGATTACAGTCCAAGACCAGACTCTTGAAGTGCCATAATGACGAAGGACATAAGGGGCCACTTGTCTGTAGTCTTTACTTTCTCTGGACACTCAGGTCTTTTGTAGGGTACTGGGCACTTCAGAAGAGACTGGACAGGTGTTGGGCAAACAACTGCCTTAAGTTAAGGAGTACCTTGGGTAACGGAAATAGAGAAAGTGAGATAGATAGGCAGACTGGATCAATGGCAGAGGTTACTGTACCGAGCCATGGTGGTGAAGCAGGAGCCGAGTCTGAAGACAAAATTCTCAGTTTACCTATCGATCTACAGCCCTGCCCCACCTATGTAGGTTGTTAGCGATTTTAATTAAACAAGGAATACACTGAAACATTGGTTAGCCTAACCGAGCTTGGCTTTTTCTTGTCTAAGAAGAGAGGGGCGGGCAAAGGGACAAAGCAGTTGGGAGATGCCACCAAAGTGCTCACTAAGTGCTGTGTCTGCGAAGGCTGATCTCCGAGCAGGCTTCTCCCGGTAGTCTCACCCCTTCGGACAGTTGAGCACGTGTATGAGACAGGAGGCGTTTGTAGTTAGTAGAACTGTAGTGCACCTTGACATGTTTCTGGTTACAAAAAATGTATGTAGATCTACTACTAAATCCCTCAAATATGCCGAAAATATCTACGATACCCACAGGCCGTACTCACTCGTTCATGTGACTGTACAAAGACGGGATGTCATCAGCGCAAACGCTCTCTCCGGCTCGATTTTTCAGTTGTCAATTTAATAGCAAATAATAAATGTACACATGGTTACACTTCAGTCTCACAATTACAATCACCTACAAACTTAAATTTGTACACAAGAAAGAAAAAAAAAAAAAGATATGCTACTTACATCTTCAGTTTTCAAATACAGAACACGTTTCTAACTGGCTTTTCTGCATGTGCAATAAACACGGTTGAGGCCCTTTGCACTCATTTTAAGTGGCGGCCTAAGCAGCCATTTTGCCAAAGTCTCTCCTTGCAGTCTTAGACTTAACATTTTCGTTCACTAATACAGAAAACATTCCCCAGGCTCTCTTCTACCATAAAAAATATATTAAATCTTTGTCCTTTGTCATGGTTGAATATAAATATAAATATATATTTCACTGGTATTGAAGAACATGCATTATTCAAACAAAATATAGTGCTTTAAAACATATAAGCACACATACATATATTTACACAAAAATATATATAGAATGTGTACAAAAACAGCACATCTCTTAATAAGGAAAATTCTGCATCCAGGTGTTTGCTGGTGAATAATGAATCACTGCAAATGCAATACCGTACTTGCCTTTCTCCATAGGACACTCCTTCTCTAGAAATGAGCACTTCAGAAATTAAAGGTTCCTCTCAGAGATTTTTCATTGGATCCTCTTTAAAATATTAAAACATTAAATGTATTTTGTCTCCAAAAATTTAAAAAATACAAACTTCATAAATTCAGTGAATCTGAATCAACTGAGCAACTTGACCTGTAAGTCCGTTAGCATGGCAGGTATACCTCGACACTTCAAGTTAACACAAGACATTACAGTGCAACATACGTCCGCCGATCAAAGAAGTAACAGTTAGCAGCCAAGGATTAAAAGTTAAAAAGAGGCAAGGAAATGAAAATCAAGATTACTGCCTAACAAAACGACTTGTCGGCCTCAGACCACCCGGCTTCCATATTTTTCGTTATGGTCCTGATGGTATCGTTTCTCAAATGGACTTAAGAATCATCAGATGCAGCAACTCTGACTTGCATCTTCCATTACTATGGCTGCCATTCTGGAGATTGTTTCCTCTCTGAAAACACACAAAATAGATGATGTAGCAAATATACTGAATCAAAATAATGACTCTATTCCGTAATCATGGTTTTGTTATGATGGCTGCCATTCTGGAGGTGGTGTGTCTACCACTTTAAAAACATACAAAATAGATGATGTAGTAGTAATTTAAATCTTTATAATAACTCTATGAAATATTTATTGTTGCTTTCTTTTACTTTCTAGGGGTGCCATTTTACTGACAGAGGGTAAAGTAGGTGTTACTATTCTTTCTATAAATGTGTTGTTTGTTTTCAGGAAAAATGAAATAGAAAATGAACTACCCAATTAGCAACCAAACAACACAAGCCCAGTAAACTAATACAGCAGTACACATATTGGAACAGGCTTCCCATGTCTTAAAAGAAAGGCACTTGTTCAGTAACAGGAATACAAAAATCAGCCATTGCTTTGAAAAGTATTTAAAAAAAAAAAAAAAAAGATTCGAAAGCAGCATTCTGTTTCACACATTCTTCAGTCCATCTGATAAAGGGGTCCTCACTCTGGTGTGGCAGCTGCCTCCTGCAATTTAGTTTGCATGTCTTTGTCAACTCTAAAAAAAAAAAAAAAAAATACATAGGGGGGGAACAAAAACAAAAAAAAAAAAAGCAATGGTCAGTACACAAGATTGGGTGATGACAATAAAAGACATTCCTGGATGCCCGAGTTCAAGCCATATTTCTACATACATCATGCAAACATTGATTTAGGCCCCAATTTACCAAAACACAAAGTTAACAATTGTCTGAAGAGATCAGTAATGGTGAATTCTGGGATTGAAACGGGAAAATAGAATGTGAGTGAAAGCAGTTGCATTCAACCATGCTATTGGTCACTGTATTGCAATTTATATTCACATTAATAAATGAGACGTTGATTTGGTAATAATTTCCAAATTTCTGTGTGTCGCACTATATGTACCATGTTCCAACAAACTTAAACTTGTTTGATAGATAGATAGATAGATACTATGACATAGACAAATAATATGAAAGGCAATATGTACAATGAAATAGACATACAGAGATAATAATAATAATAATAATAAATTTTATTTATATTGCACTTTATATTTTAGCAATCCCAAAGTGCTACAGAGTAAAAATAGAATAATAAAATAAAAAAAAGAACAGAAGAGTCTATAAAATACTTTAACAAAATGACTTTCTAAAAAGATGAGTTTTTAGGTTTCGCTTAAAGGCCTCAGTCGACTGTGGGGCTCTCAGGTAATCAGGGAGGGCATTCCACAGCCTCGGCGCCACCGATGAAAACGCCCTGTCACCCATGCTGCTGAGCTTAGTTCTGGGGACTTGAAGAGTGTTAGTGAGTACAGAGCGGAGGGAACGTAAGGAGTTATGGGGGGTAAGGAGTTCCTGTAGATAAAGAGGGGCATGTCCATAAATGCACTGATGGGTAAGAAGGGAGACCTTGTACTCTATTCTGAATGAAACAGGGAGCCAGTGAAGGGTTTTCAGGATTGGGGTGATGTGATCATACTTTCGCACCCTCATCAGGATCCTGGCAGCGCTGTTCTGAATATACTGGAGTCTCTGGATACTCTTGCCAGGAATCCCAAAGAGGAGTGCATTACAGTAATCCAGCCTGGAAGAGACAAAGGCATGGACAAGCTTCTCTGCATCTGCCAGGGTGAGTAATGGGCGGAGTTTGGCGATGTTCTTGAGATGGTAAAAAGATGACTTACAGAGATATTTGATGTGGGTGTCAAAAGTAAGTTGGGAGTCCATTCTAACACCCAAATTAGTAACAGATGTGGAAAGAAGAATATTTTGGCCAGAGAAAGTAATACTGGTGATGGTAGAAGAGCGAAGATGATGTGATGTACCAACTAAGATGGCTTCTGTTTTGGATCTGTTCAACTGAAGAAAATTGAGCCTCATCCAAGCCTCTATCTCCTCCAGGCAGGTAGACAATGTAGATGTTGGCAGAGGAGCAGTAGAGGAGGTGGGAGTAGTCCTGAGGTAAAGCTGAGTGTCATCGGCATAGCAATGGAACGATAAACCATGTCTGCCAATGACAGTTCCAAGGGGGAGCATGTAGATAGTAAAAAGGATAGGGCCCAGCACAGAGCCCTGTGGAACACCACAGGCGACGTTGTGGGTGTGGGACTTTGCGCTGCCAAGGGCGACATGCTCAGTTCTGCCAGTCAGGTATGATGTAAACCAATTTAGAACAATTCCTGAGAGTCCAATAGTGTATTGCAGGCGGTGAAGAAGGATGTTATGGTCTATTGTGTCAAAAGCAGCTGTCAGGTCAAGGAGGATAAGTAGTGAAGGTGAACCAGTATCTGCCGTCATCAGAAGATCATTGGTGACCCTGACCAGGGCTGTTTCAGTGCTATTTCAGATAATATAAAAGGCACTATATACTATGAAATAAAGACAGATAAAATGAAAGGCACTAAATGACACAGATAGACAGATAATATGAAAAGCACTATAAACAATGACATAGGTAAGACATACAGAGATATATATATATATATATATACTAAATACTATGACATAGACATAATATGAAAGGCACTATATACCAGGGGTCACCAACTCCAGTCCCGGAGGACCACTTTGGCTGCAGGTTTTCATTCTAACCCTTTTTTTGAGTGCCCTGTTTGTGCTGCTAATTAACTTCTTGTGAAGTCATTTTAATTGACGTGCTCTTTTAAGATTTCTCATCGTTCCTCTGAATTGCTTCATTTCTTTCCTTAAATGAATTAAACTTGTTCTTTAATTCTGTGGCTTGTTGCTACTCTGGTGCTGCATTAGCAGACATTTCTGAAATTGTTGATTTTCTCTTTTCTAAGAGCAACTGTTAAAATGTTTTGTGTAACCTGAGCAGATTGACATTCCTGAGACCTTCATCTTTCCTTATTTTCAGATATTGTGTGATGGTCACCAGTTGTTTTGGCTTATTTTGTATCTCATTATTGTTTGGCTGCTAATTATGAAAAAAGAAACAGTTAAGGGTCTGAGTCTTCAAGAGCAAATCAATTACAATGAATTGAAAAGAAGTTAATTAGCAGCAAAAACAGGTCACTCATTAAGAAAATGGTGAGAATGAAAACCTGCAGCCACGGTGGTCCTCCAGGACCGGAGTTGGTGACCCCTGCTATATACCATGACATAGATAGAAACACAGACAGACAGATAATATAAAAGGCTCTATATACCATGATATAGATAGAAACACAGAGACAGATAATATGAAAGGCACTATATACCATGACATAGATAAGACATACACAGATATATATACTATGACATAGACAGACAGACAGAGACATAATATGACTGGCACTATATATTATGACATAGATAGATTGATAGGCAGTTAATGTAAAAGGCTCTATATACTAGGAAATAGATAGACAGATAGAGCTTTATTTCTCCCCAGAGGGAAAATTAGCTTTTTACAGAAGCTCTTTTAAAAAATAAATACATATTTAGATAAACAAATAAATACAGTATATAATAAGATCAGAAACAAAAAGAAAAATGGTGAGAAACACGGAGCTTCTGTAAAAGGTCTGTTTTTAGCTTAATTCCCGTCCACATGGCAGCAGCAACACACTGTAGAATTATTTTACTGTACATTTCACTAAATTGTGCTATAGCCTAAACAAGTTTTTTTTCAAAATGTTGCTTCTTGAAAAATTTTTGGTGATTAGCTAAACAAATATAAATTTAAATTGAGTATATCACGTATCATGTTTGGAGAAACATTATATTAACTTTTATCAGGCTCCTCACTCTGATGTGGCAGCTGCCTCCTGCAATTTAGCTTGAGTGTGGTGTGTGTGTGTGTGTTGGATTGGGTCAGGGGGACGTATGAAGGGGTGTGGGGGTTTGTGGTTTGGGGACAAAACAAAAAAAAGCAATGGTGAGTTGTCAAGTGATGCTGGCACAATGCACTACTGCAGTTCAACTGAGGCAAAACTGTTTTGCTGCCGATTTAGTTTGTATTCAGCATCTGCTATTTCTTGTTTCAGTATTAGCAGGCCTTGATGGATTCCTCTTACTCTGAAGTTTCAATGTCCTGCTGAAATCTTTCACCAAGTTTGTCAGTGGCTGCACCAAGATCAGCAGAGATGAAGTCCAAGTTTGAATGCATAACATGAATCTTTACCAACATGTTGGACTTCATGATTGTTGTATACTTGAAGCATGTCATCAGCCAGCCGAACATACTGTAGTTTGGTGTTCTGATGCCACCAAGAAAATTCTCAACAACATCCCTGAACGTCAGCCACATCATTTCCTCCGGTCTCACTAGCAGATCTTCAAGCTGCTCATCATTGAGGTCGTGTCTGATTCGTGGAAAAACAAAAATGCCTTCCTTAATATTGGTGTCAGTTTATCATGGGAACATTGATCTCAAATATCGAAATCCTTCACCTTCCTTGTTCATCACTTTCATGAAACTTTTCAACAGTTCAAGTATGATATGAGGAGCAGGCACCAATATCTTTGTTGGGCTGACAAGTGGTTTATGTGCCACACCTTGTTGCCTTTACGGAGCAGCCATTTCTTGAATGTAATGAGACTCTCTAGCATGGCTGTCCCGTTCGCAGCACTTGGTATATCGGAGCTTCAATCCTAGTAGCAGCGCCACTACTTTCAAATGAGCACAGATGTTCCTGTAATTGTTTTCCTGTACATGTATACTTATAATATGAAAGAAAAATACAAAAATACGCAAATACAACATAATGGTATGCAAACAGTGATTTTTGTGATTGGCAGGCTACAATCTATGGAATAAACCAAAAAGTGTTCAAGAAGCAAAATCTTTGTTGTCCATTTAAATACATACGGATAAGTACGGTAATCTTAATTACACTGAGGCCACAAAATGGTATAAAACAGGCCATTCCACACATTAACAGCTCAGCAATGTAAGACGTCTGCCTCTGCTCAAGGGTGTGTAAAATACTGATCACATTTGGAAGCTAAGCCATGGTCTAGATCAGTGGTCTCCAAGTTCAATCCTGGTGGTCCCCTGTGGCTGCAAGTGTTATTTTAACAAGTCATTTTACCTCTAATAAGACCTCATTGTTGAAGTAGCTGGTCTTTTGTTCCTGCATTCAGAAAAGTGCAGAAAGTATGAGATTTACATTTATAATAAATTTAGAAACATTTGTATTATTGCCACAGCACTGAAGTCTCTTTTGAAATTTTCTTATTAATTCTCGTTTTCTGCTGATGAAAACATAACACTGGGCCCAACAAACCAAATGCAGAAAGGCTGCAGCCGCTTCAGTGTCAGATCAATCAGCGTGTTCATTAGTAAATGATGGCGTAAATGCCACCTGGAGAAGCAGAATGAAAGTCGTCCTGTCAAGGAGACAAATCTTCAAAAATAAACAAAAAAAAGCTTTAAATTAACCCCACGTAGTAGGCATAAATGTTTACTACATTCCAAGAAAACCCAGTTTTGCCATTTCTGTTTTGACACCAAAACACAGCAACTGGAAAACATGAGCTTGTTAAGGTAAGGTAAGAGTCCAGTTAAAAACCGAAGTCTGAGATGAAGACTTGCAGTCACAGGGGGTCCCTGAGAACTGAACTTGGGAACGACTGATCTGGCTTTCAATCAAACTCCCATCATTCAAGAAATAGCAAAAAATGTTTTTGTTTTAACCACATATTATTCTGATATATGCGTGATTATTACACATTTTCCATAATTTACATCCATCCACCTCTCTTCCAAGTCTGCTTATCCAGAGCACGGTTCGTGGGGAAGCAGAAGCAGATCCTCGCAAAACATCGGGTGCAAGGTAGGAAGTCATTTAAATAAAATTCTAAATCCCACTTAATTAAACTCCGGATATTTGGGGGGTAAGGGGGTGAGGTTTGCCTACCTTGGCAGCACTGGATGTATAACAAAAACCAACCCTGGAATGGGTCCCAGTCTATCTCATTGCCCACCCATGCCCACACTCACACTTACAGTCACATTCACAAAAAGCCCAATTTAAGTCACCGATCACCTTAATAAAAAACACCTTTGAGAATGCAGGAGAAGAACTGGAGTACCCACAGAGAAATCAACGTTACTGGTCAAAAGTCTGCGGTAACCCAGAAATTTTCATCTTCTTCATACAAATTGATACCTTTTTATCAAGATACCATTAAACTGATTAAAAAATAGAGCCATTGCATTACTAATGCATATAAAGGATATTACTGCTGGAAATGACAGATTTTTAATTTATTATTCACATACTAGTCATTTAGCCCGTTACAATGACGGGCGCTAGAACAGTAGTGCATAAACATTAGTAGGAACAGTCTATATTAAATGGCAAGGGACTTTGACCTCATTCTTTTTGTTGGTCTTATTTTTCTTTCTTTCAGCCTTTTTTTTGTTGATGTTTACTTGCTCAGCTGGCTGTTCTTCGTGGGCTGCCGCCGTGTATTGTGTGTCTTTAATTTTCTGTGACAGTAATACTGTCTTGTACAGCTCTATTCAATAAGGGCGCGCACAAAAAGGCAAGCTTCAAAAGGGCTACCTCAATTGAGCGCGGCGAATAAAGGCGTTCGTAGATAATTTAGTTCAAATGGCTCTGGAATATGTGAAGAGCAACAAAGGTGCAGATCTTTATTTACGCGCGCCTTTATTCGCTGCGCCCAACTGAGGTCGCCTTTTTGTGCGCGCCCTTATTGAAGGATACCGTCTTATACGTCCGTAATATACCTTTAATTTTCTCTGGCGGTAATACAGGCGTGCGGGTCGGTAATATGCCTTTAATTTTCTCTGACAGTAATACTGGCTTGTATGTGGCTGTATTATGCGTCACTGTATTGTGTACCTTTAATTTCCTCTCGCAGTAATACTGGTTTGTATTTCCGTAAAACGTCTCTAACTTTCTCTGACAGTAATATCGCGCATCGCACCGTGCCCTGCGCATGCGCACTTCACCAGAAGACACCCACACACGGACACCTGGATGCACACAGGGATTTTATATATATAGATGGCCACAAAGCCCCATTTTCAGCAGCAACTCCTTCAGTGTCCTAATTAGTGTTGATTCACCAAAGTCTTTTCTGCAGTGAATATGCTGTGTTTGCTGAACACTTTCCTGCAAATTTGTCGTGTGTTCACATCAGGTGAATATTTTTTTTCAAGCACCCCATGATGACATCACAGAGTCGTAGCAGCCACACACAGAACTTTCAAGCATGCCTACTGTAAAACGTTGCCAATGTGGCCTTTCCTGGATTGCAACCACCCCCCAAAAAAATTCGGTTTCAGCCATCGAGATGTACTGAAACCACCAGACCAAACCTGTGTGATATTTTTGCCCATCTCTAACAGCACTCATTTTTCCATTTGTGGTTGTATTAACCCCTAGGGTTCTTTGACTGGTGTATGTGGGTAGTCAGTGGACTTAAAAAGGTAAAAATTGGGGATAAAAAAAGGTATTAGTTTATTTTAAAAACATGAAAGGTTCTGGGTGATCCCAAACTTTTGACCGGTCGTGTATGTGGAGACAAAAGAAAATGGATGACAATCCGGTCTAATTCAGGATATAAGATTTATGAGGCAGCAGCACTAATTATTGTGCAGTGGTTAACAATTGTAATTATAAACAGGTTCTAAATGGAAATGCTTATAGAATGCTAGCTGCAATACACGAGAACAACATATATAATGTGCAACACCACTGTGGTTTGTGACAAAGACCTGCCTTCAGTGCATTATGGAGGACGACAGTGGAAAAGGCGTTGTCAGTCAGTTACCTGCAGATGCCAGCTGAATAAACAAAACTGATCTACGACTCATTCCACTTGGCACAGGCTTACCATTAGGCAAAAAAATAAAAAAGCTGAACATTGGAACTTCTAATATGAATGCCAAAAATCTAAAATATATTTATATATATATATATATATATATATATATATATATATATATATATATATATATATATATATATATATATATATACATGGAAGCGAAGGTCTGTGATACGGTTTGCATATTAGCAGCTGGAGTTCCACAAAGGGAGAAAAATGAATCACGTATCATAAAGTAGTTTTTTATTCCTGAGCTTTTAGCCCCTACCAGGAGCCTTCATCAGAGGATAATGCTTAGACTTACAAGAATCAAAGGCAATATATAGCACAATTCGTTTTGGGCGGGGGTACAGGTTGTAACGTTTTATTTATTATGAACATGTTCTACTTAAGTTAGCATATGCTGGGTTTATGTCCAAATGTCTGTTAGCCAAGATTCAGCCAGTTCTCTGGCACTTTTAGTACTGGCATTAAATCTTACTTGTACATTATCCCAGTTAAACGCATGTCCTGTTGATTTTGTATGTGTATAGATCTGTGATCGTGAGTCCTTTCTTCTAACGCCGTTGCGATGTTCCTGTAAGCAAGTTGGAATTCTTTTTGATGTTTGTCCTATGTAAACCGCTGGTCAAGAACTGAATGGAATGCTATAAACTGCACTTCGTGTTTCTGCTGTCGGTTTCTTGTTTTTAGCGTTGAAAAGGACCATGCGCAGATTGTTCGCGGGTTTCTGTGCAATACTGATGCCTGATTTGGATAGGATGCGTGCTGCGCCTTCAGACACACCATGTTGATAAGGAAGTGTGTACCAAGTGGGATGGGGGGGGGGGGGGGTCTGGTTCGAGTTAATTGTTTGCTGAGGTTTTTGGCATCTTCTGCGTAGGCATTGTTTAATGAATGTCTTTGAGTATCCGTCTGAAGTGAAAAGGTGGAAAAGATGTGTCTTTCGTTCATTTTTGTTTCCTTCGGAAGGACTCACGATCACAGATCTATACACATACAAAATCAACAGGACATACGTTTAACTGGGACAATGTACAAGAAAGATTTAAGGCCAGTACTAAAAGTGCCAGAGAACTGGCTGAATCTTGGCTATCAGACAAAAACGCCATTAACAGACATTTGGACATAAACCCAGCATATGCAAACTTAAGTAGGACATATTCATAATAAATAAAACGTTACGACCTATACCCATACCAACCCCCCAAAATGAATTGTGCTATATATTGCCTTTGATTCTTGTAAGTCTAAGCATTATCCTCTGATGAAGGCTCCTGGTAGGGGCTGAAAGCTCAGGAATAAAAAAACTACTTTATGATACGCGATTCATTTTTTTCTCCCTTTGTGGATCTCCAGCTGCTAATATATAAATATATCATATATATCACAGACTAGGTTGTTCAATGGTAATAATATTTTACAGTGACACATATATGCACTCACCGACCACTTTATTAGGTACACCTGTTAAACTGCTTCTTAATGCAAATATCTCATCAGCCAATCACATGGCAGCAACTCACTGCATTTCGGCCTGTAGACGTTGTCAAGACGACCAGCTGAAGTTCAAACCAAGAATCAGAATGGGGTCGAAAGGGGATTGGAGTAACTTTGAACATGGCCTGGTTGATGGTGCCAGACATGCTGGTCTGAGTATTTCACAAATTGATGATCTACTGGGATTTTCAAGCAAATTCCAGAGAATGGGCTGGAAAAGGGAAAATATTCAGTGAGCAGCAGTTGTCTGGGCAAAAATGCCTTGTTGATGCCAGACGTCACAGCAGAATGGACAGACTGGTTCAAGCTGATAGAAAGGCAACAATAAGTCAAATAACCACTAATTACAACCAAAGTATGTAGAAGAGCATCTCTGAACACATAACACGTTGAACCTTGAAGCAGATGGGCTACAGCAGCAGGAGACCGCACCAGCTGCCACTCCTGTCAGCTAAGAACAGGCAACTGACGCTACAATTCACACAGGCTCACCAAAATTGGACAATAGAAGATTGGAAAAATGTTGCCTGGTCTGATGAGTCTAAATTTCTGTTGCAACATTCAGATAGTAGGGTCAGAATTTGGTGTCAACCACATGAAAGCATGGATCCATCCTGCCTTCTACCAATGGTTCAGGCTGGTGGCGGTGTTGGTGTAACAGTGTGATGGTTCTGGGGGTACAATGGTGTGGGGAATATTTTCTTGGCACACTTTGGGCCCCTTAGTACCAGATGAGAATCGTTTAAATGCCACAGCCTACTTGAACATTGTTGCTGATCATGTTCATCCTTTATGACCGCAGTGTATCCATCTTCTGATTGCTACTTCCAGCAGGATACTGCACCGTGTCACAAAAAAGAGCAAATCATCTCCAACTGGTTTCTTGAACATGACAATGAGTTCACTGCACTCAGATAGCCTCTACAATCACCAGATCTTAATCCAATACGGCACATTTGGGTTGTGGTGGAATGAGAGATTTGCATCATGGATGTGCAGTCAACAAACCTGCAGCAACTGCGTGATGCTATCATGTCAATATGGAGCAATATCCCCAAGGATATTGTTGAATCAATGCCACCCAAGAATTACAGCAGTTCTGAAGGCAAAAGTGAGTCCAACCCGGTACTAGCAAGGTGTACCTAATAAAGTGGCCAGTGACTGTATATTTGCTATTTCTGAAGGAACCACACTATAGTCAAAAAATGTTAGGAAATATGATTGATAGTGTACAGCTTAATTAATAATGATGGACAGAACACTGTGTATAGAATTAAGCTATTTTGCCATCATTAGCTCTGTACCTGCTAACAGATGTCTTGTTGAACATGATTAACTTACACATTTAGTTTACATCACTTCATGTAGGAGTTCTTCTAGTATTTTGTCCTGAGAAGACTTCATCCCAGGTAGCATCCATCAAGGGATGGAGCACATTTACACGTCTTTTGAGGAGTGGAATGGCCAGTCTGACTGTTGCAACTGATCAGCTTTAACAGATGCTTCGTCATGTGACTGGTTCAGTTTTCGGTTTTCATCTTGTTTATACAACAGGCATCACAAAGAAATACAGCCTCACATTTACCCCCGTGTACAAAAACAAAGCACACTCGAAGAGCATGATTTACCAAACAATACACCAGACTAATTTCCAACTTGAGGTCTTCTTGGTTCATACCTAAAATTTCAAATCATGGCAGAAAAAAAAAAAAGTTGGTGCTTTTCTAGCAGGTAAACAAGGGTGTTAATCTCATGGCACATTGAGTTTCAGAAATCCACAAAATGTACAATATTCTGAAATTAAAATGTATTATGGACACTCTGCACAAATCCAGCAGACTTGGTTGACCTTTGTTTTATACTTCTTTAAAAATTGTTTCTTATAAAGTGAGCCGGACATCTCCACCCCCCAAAATAACGGAATTGGGATATCACAAGCATACTTGAAAGATTACAATATGCAAGCTTTCGAGGCAACTCAGGCCCCTTCTTCAGGCAAGATGATTTGCCTCGAAAGCTTGCATATTGTAATCTTTCTAGTTAGCCAATAAAAGGTGTCATTTTGCTTGGCTTTTCTCTACATTCATAATGGCTAACACGGTACAACACCCTAGTACTACAAGCATACTTGAACTCGAACCCAGTTAAAAAAAACATACAGCATCAAAGACAGAAACATAAAATAAAGTCATTTAAAATGAACATTTAAAAAGTGTAATACGCATATACATTAAAGAGGTTTTTAAATTGTAAGACTCCCCAATTGATTAAGTGAAAGAAGCTTCAGACTGCAATTCAATTTTTCAAAAATGTGTTATTTAGCGGGAAAGTGAGCTCCAGCCATTCTTGCACTGAGAAATGAAGCAGTAAATACAATATAAAATGTGAATGATATGAAGACAAAAACAGTAAAATGGTAAGAAGTGAGAATTTAACAAAAACTAAACTAATATATTCTTTAACTTTTCAAGTCACCTCACCCGTTGATTTACATGAGAAACTCCTACCCTTTCTCTTTTTTTAGTTCTAAAGTAACAGAAAATGTTTCCAGTCTGGCCTGGTTGTTTCAGTTCTCTGTGCACAGAAGGCTGAAGGACACCAATTCAAATATTAAGTACAATACAGTTTATTCATAAACATGTACAAATTAAAAAAAAAAACAATTTATGCATTCTACCAAGTTTTTGTAAAAATCATGAAATTGCATTGAACTTTATATACTGCTCAAACAAAGTAGGAGATGTGCAATTGCAAAGGAAGTAACAGACGTACCAGAATTAAATGTCTCCTCAGACAGGCTCTTTACTTCTCATGCAGTGAACGGATAGCCACTTGACTTTGGGAAATGTCTTGTTGTGCACGTGTAAGTGAGAATGCAAGATAAACTCATGGGGGTTTATAAAACTGGCAGTGTAGAATTCAGCGAGCGCTACATACATACAGGTGCAATGAAAAAAACATTTCAGGTCATTTTCTAAACCGAACAGATGGGTCATGGCATGAGCATTACCAGAGCCCTACGCAATGACCTTCAGCAGGCCACTGGTGTGAATGTCTCTGACCAAACAATCAGAAACTGACTTCATGAGGGTGCAGCCTAACCCAGCTAGCGTAGGGCACAAGGCAGGAACAAACGCAGGACAGGGCACCAGTCTATCACAGGGCGAACAAAACACACCCACTAGGGCTAATTAAACATCGCTAATTCACCTGACCTGCTTGTCTTTGGACTGTGGGAGTAAACCGTAGCAACCAGAGAAAACCCACGCAGACACGGGGAGAACATGCAAATTCCACCACATAGGGAAGACACGGGACGTGAACCATGCTCTCCTTACTGCACTACCACAGTGCCTACGTGCCACCCAAAATCTAGGGTTTGAGAATCCTTTCTTTTCTTTGAATAATAATACTAATAATTCTTTATATTTATACTAGACATGAAGCCCGTTACAATAACAGGCACTGGAACAGTAGTCCATAAACATTAGTAGGAACAGTCTATATTAAATGGCAAGAGACCTTTCACCTCATTAAATTTTTCCCGTAAAATGCCTGTAATTTTCTCTGACAGTAATACTGGCTTTGCTGTCCGTAATATGCGTTTAATTTTCAGTCACAATGGTGGGCAATCAGCAGATTCTCCCCAGCAACTGATGTAATGTGCGTGAAAATAAATCTACTTTTAAAAGTCATCGTATTGTAATATCATGAAAATTCGTATATTTAGGAAAACCCCTTCAACGATTGACACTTTACACTTTACCGGGCCAAGCTTCTTAATCGCAAATCTGACATCCTCAGAGTGAACACTTGCACAACAATGGGGAAGCTGGTCTCCGCGTCTCAGTACCTGATTGGATTTTTCGTGTTTTATGTTTTAGGTCTTACCTCATTTACCGAAATCCGATTGGATCGGCCGCGCGATATTTTATGGGTCCTGCCCTCTCTGTCTTGTGTGACGCATCAGGCGGCCTTTGAAGCGTCGCACCGTGCCCCGCGCATGCGCACTTCACCAGAAGACACACACACACGGACACTTGACGCACACAGGGGTTTTATTAAAGAGGATAATGCTTTTCTCACTGCTCAAAGCACTCTCCACGCAGGGAGGACCCAGGAAGTGAACCCACAATCTCCTTACTGTAAAGCAGCAGCACTACCACTGTGCCACCTACATGAATGCAGAACAAACCTACTGTTATTTACAATCTGTGAAAATGATCACAGAATGTAATACTTTACCTTTAGATATTTTAATGTAAGCATTAAGTTATGACATTTAAGTACTGGTGCACATCATAGTAATGAAATGCAATACCTGGATATGGTTTTCGTGTAGGTATTCAGTTTTCCTTCATCTGTCTGCGAAAAATCACACAAACATAAATGATACTGAAATGCATACTGGGAAAAAACCACGTTGCCTTCTTGCTCTGTGCTACGGCACAGCTGCCGAGTGATCGGTTGTAAATTTGCATCAAGACCTGTGAGCGTATGACTTTAAAATGTTTGTTTGTTGGAACCATGGTGTGGACTTGCTCAGTGATGTTGTTGGTTGTGAATGTAAATGAACATCCTGCTCCATCTTCATGCTTAACATTTGTCCAAACATTTTTGAACTTCTCAATCCATTCGTAAACCCTGTGCCATGGTAAAACACGGCCTCCATATTGTATAGATGTATAGATAGATAGATGGATAGATGGATAGATAGATAGATACTTTATTAATCCCAAGGGGAAATTCACATAGAATCCTTACTTGATAAGAAATCCTTATATGGATTTTAGCTCCAGTACATCTTCAGACAATAAAGCTCACGGCTCTTCTTTGGTGCAAACGGACAGCAGGGTGGCCATGTATACTCTTAGCAAAATGCAAGAGACACTGACTGGTCGAGGTCGACACGTCATCACAGAAACACCCTGTTTCCGCACGTGTGCAGGGGAAAGCCATAAGCGCCAGCCCAAACAAAATTATCACAAAGATGTGAGGATAATTATTGACTTAGTCTCGTGGTTCAAGTAACATTGTCAGTCATGAATGAACTATAGGGGAAAACACTTCACTACAAGAGTAAAATGTCCGACAATCACAAATATATGAATTCAAACCTGAAACTGTACATCTTCTGTTCCCAAATTCACCATGTTTCAGATATCACAACGAAGATCAGCTAGAACAAGCATTTCACCAGGTAATATTATCTTGAAAATGTTCTTTGTCTATTTAATCCTATTTTTGTGTTGCTGAAAAAAATGACATTTACTACAGTATGTCGTGGAATTAAAAGAGATACAGTATGATTACAAGGTTGAATTTTTTTTACAGTGTTATATCTTTTTGGAATTTAGATGCATAACCCCTTCTTTGTATGAGCAGTTTAAATGGCAAGCAATGTAATTAATTTCATATTATGATGATTAAAGTTTAAGCAGGTGAGCTAGGTTGTCCATGGGTTTAGGAAAGCTAATGGGTACAAATACATTATATATAGAGATATAAAATATGTATACATTTTATACAGATACATCAAAATATTGGTTAGCTTAAGGCTAAAGAATCTACTCAAGACTACAACTACTGCTTACAATAAAAAGCCTAACAGGAGCACAAAGTTGTTACATGTATCACAAGAGGAGTTATGATTCAACTACTGCACTATTCATAACATCAGCTGCCAACTTTCATCTACTGAATCTGTATTAAATCTGTACAGTCCAACGTGGTCTCTCACTCACTGGTGAAGAATTAATTATACAGTACAGGTATATGCATTTGTCAGTACCTTTGGTCTTCTATCATTAAATCACATACTAATAGAAACTCGATACTGAAAGAATATCGGCTGTTCCAGGTGAATTCATTGAACCCTCAGACTATAAGCAGGCAGACCCATTATCAGGTAGAAAGCACGGAACTGATCCTTACTGTGATTAAAACACATATGTTATAAATTCTAAAACCTGCTTAATCCAGATCAGGATTGTGAAAGGCCAGAACGAACCTATCCTGGCAGCACTGGGCACAAGATGTGAAAGAAACCCTGGTCAGGGTGCCAGTCCAACACATACACACACACACACACACCAACATTCACAAACACTGATGCCAAGTCACCATCACCAATTGGATTAAGCTGGTTTGTGAATGCAATGTGCTGGTAAATATCATATGAAAACCAATAAAGACATTTGAAAACTTCACACAGAAAATAATGAGACACAGGATTCAAGCTCAGGATGAGTCTGGTATTCCAATTTCATCCCAAAAAATATGCAGGGTAGGTTAAATGAACACCCAAAACTCACCCAAGAGTGATGCAAGGTTTGTGCCTTATGATGGACTGACACTCTGCCCAGAGTTAGTTCCTGCTTTGTGCCCGCTGCTGCCAGGGTTGACAATGAAATTAAACTCTATGATTATTTTAAAACATAGGAAAGCTCTGTTATAGCATTGTGATCGTGCCACCAGCAGAGGGCAGCAAACAAAAGACTGGACCATTCATTCCACCAATTTTGTGACGCCAGATTAAATCTAAAAAATCTTAAATTCTGCTAAGAAATCACCTTTTTTTCTTATTAATAATTCAGAAATACAAGACAATATGAACCAAAGGTCAATTATACATTTAAGAAGGAAATCAAAGGCAGTTTGAAAGATGGGCAGAATGAATTGTGAGTGCAAAAAGGTGACTCAAAGAGTTTGATATAAATAATAATTTCAATGCTGTACTCATATAAGGTATTTACAAAGAAGCCATTTCCAGTTCCTTCTTGATGACTCAGTCAGATCTTATTTTAGTTTGTATCAATGTACTGTGAATAATAAAGGGTACGTTATCTTGTTCTTTTTCAAAAAATTCTTATAAACCTGAAAAAAATAACCCATTAAGGAAACATAATTTATAAAAATATTGGACAGATTTACTCAGAGATGGACTTCTGTTTTCCACACAACAGGAGTGGTGTAATTCAATTCTTCCTTTATGAATTTGTTTTTTTTGTTACTATTTCTTGTATTAACATGATAAATTTGTGACCTTCTGAAGGCTTTAAAGAAATAAAAACAGGGGAGTACCAATTATCATAATAATAATAATACATTTTATTTATATAGCACCTTTAACATGCGCATGGCTCATCCAGAGTTCCTCCCCCTGGCTAGGGTTCAAATTCATGTTTTACGTCACTTTAGTTCATTTTTGATTCTATCATTTATGTTGATTAAATTAATGTTACATCTGTTGATTATATGCATTGTTCTTTGTTTTTGTTTATCTATGTAAGCTTCCTGTTTTATGATCTATGTATTTATTGGGTGGACCCCCCAAGAAGCGGGGCCACCAGCCAATCACCACCAGGAACGGCCCTCTACCCTATAAATCCAGAGGATCTCCCACAGTACCTGGCAGTTCATTTTGAATGTGCCTGGGAGTGGGGAGTTTACTTGTGTTCATTTGATTTATTGGCTTTCTAGATTTGCTCTGTATTTTGACGATTCTTTGAACATCTGTATTAGGACTTCTTTGCCTTTGGTGTTACAGGCAACTCCTTCTTAGGCTATGGAGCTTTATTCTTGTAGTTTTGTGAGGAATACCGTATATACTCATGTATAAGTCGCGTCTTGAAACCCAAAAAATCGATCATAAAATCAGCCCCTGACTTATATGCTCGTTCAAAAATACGACACTTAATTATTATTATTTTTTTTTACATTTCTTATTCTTGCGTCCTCCAATCTCGCACTGGTTTCTCAGATGCATCGAATTCTGTTGCAGCAACGCAGTTACCAATTTCTTTCGCTACTTCAATGACTTTTACTTTAAAAGCAGCTTCATACTTTCTTCTGACTGAACGCTCCATTGTAGATAAGGGATGTTCTTATGATAAAAGGTGTATGAGGTTTTGAGATACAAAAAACAACAAACATCGCTTCGGAATAGTTTGGGTATTACCGTGTGGTCACGTAGGCACAATACAAAGAAAAAAAAGGCTGTGTGCTCCATGGTTTCTTTCTCAGGTGGGCGTTAGCATATCATAATCCCTTGGACCAGTAGTGTGAGTTTTCCGCATTCAATTTATACGACCAACATTATAAAATACCAGAAATTATACAGTAAAATCAAGTCCCGACTTATGCGCGGGAGAACTTATCCGCAAGTGTATACGGTAAATCTTTTTTATTTATAAAGTCTCTGCGTTTGCCCTACTACTACTCAGGTTTGGACGGTGATATCCCCCCGTAGTGGGCATTTTTGGAATTCTTCTAAATCCTGAGCAGGGTGGTGGAGAAGATGGAGCCTTTCCCAGATTTACAAAAAAATTGAAATCAATGTAATATATGTTATTGAAAAATTAATATTTATAAGGGTCTTCTTACTGGACCGTCAATAATTCCGACATGTTGGAGACTCTGCGTTTAAGAGTGTGTGAGTCTAGCAAGTTATTTTTTGAGACTTTTTCCCCTTCTACTTGCAAAACAAACCAGCCAGATGATCTTTATCTTTGCTATTGTGTTAAGTATCAGGCGGTTTATCTAACATAGCCTGGCTTGGTTTTGGGCTAAATTATTCAGTTGTTCATAATTCTCAACACTAAAGTGATTTCCAAAAAAAAAAAAAAGGGGGGGAAAGTCTCCTTCCGTGACAGTGTGCTTAATGTTAAACCGTAAGTGAGCACGGACACCATTAAAGTAATATTTTCAAATTACATGGTTACTGCTGCAGAAATGTTTTTAATAAGCAAATGTAATGCCAATATATAAGTAAAAACTTGCACTCCTATGAGCATGCTTATGAATATTATAAAATGCCATTATTATTACACTGTATACAAACAAGAACGGTTTGGCAATGCTTCTGCACATTTACTGAAACAAAAGCAAAATGCATAATCTTCATCTGACTTATAGTGCAAGGTTTAATTTGTTAATCAGTTAAAATAAATTCCTGAGTATACAATCAGTTAGTCGCCATTGGCTCACAGTTTGTTTTAGAGGACATTGCTTCTCAAGCCGGGGATCTTGCACATGCTGTTTTACACCCACCCGGGCAATACTTTTATAACTGGAGTATTAAAAAACAAACACATATTTATCTTTTAGATGCATATTGAATAATCATATCAACATAAGAAAATGAAAGATGAGAAAAGATCTAATGCTCCGTTACATAAAAGTGCCAAATTGATGGACTGCTAAGAAGATATACGAGTGAGCTAAATGGACATTTCAAAAAATGAAAATTTCATCTTAATACATAATTCGCCAGCCTCCTCACTCACTCACTCGCGTCCGTCCGAAGCAGAATGCGTAGTCGCCTTCTGAGCAGCTGCCCAAAAAACCTTACGAGACTGACATCGCGGCAGGCGGCGGACTTACGGCTGTGAAAATTCAAAGAGAAAGGCGACTTCGACCGACATCCAACCCCAACATCGCGGCAGGCGGAGGATTTTCGGCCGCAAAAATTCAAAGAGAAAGGCGACTTCGATTAAAGCTCTAGAGGCCTGAAAGGCGATTTCGACTACAGCTCGAGGCCTAATTACACATTCTGATTCAATTACGCATTCATTCAATACACCTATATCAGGTTTGTGGTGCTTATACTTAATATTATTCCACTCGTGCCCATTTCATCTTACGTTGTCGAAACGGGCTCTTTGTCTAGTATATAAATAAAAATAAAAAAGAGCACTATGTTGCACATTATGATGTAATGGGGTTTTCAGAAGTGCGAATAACAAGGAAAAAATGCTGCAATTTTCATATGTGTATTAAGTAAATATAATTTTCTATTTGTAAATTAAAAGCAACAATGTTCTGTGAGCTAAAGCGATTAAATTAGCATACATACGCATACGAAATACCCCAAATGGATTAATATCTGGTAGATGTAAAAGTACACCATTTAATTGAACTTCACATTATAAAAGGCAGAAATGGTAAAATAATTACTGCTTTTCATCACAAAGATTCTACTAAGTCTAGTTTGAAGTTTTAAAAGATCTTTGACTATGCCAGAAACTAAGCAGAAATTCCGAGACTTGATCCTCACATACCACACTGATTGCAGATCTCTGTTTTAATGGATGGCATGCAGGGACTGGCATCCTGGCCGGTATTGAACAAGGAGGCCATTACATTGGAAGGACCAGGGGAGACGAGCACTAATAAAATATTTTCTCTCCCAATACACACGAGATGGCAGCCTTCCTTGGTTAGGATTCTCCCACAGACTGCTGGACCTACAGTCCCATGGGGCAGCCCTGTTGGGTTCTGTGGGGTCTGCCAGGGGGAGCCGATTGAGATTCACAATCCCTAGTACTTCCATCGGGCTGTGCCTCGGCACCAGAAGTACTCCTGGGTTCAAGATAAAAGAGACCACTCGACATCATCCACGCGAGTCAGAGTCGGGTGTGGTAGAGGATGAAGCTTGTCTGGAGGAGTGGAAAGAGAGAAGAAAAAAGAGAAAGAAGAATCATATTTGGTTTAAGTCGCTTTTGAAACGTTTGTACAATGTATTCATATTAATAAACCTTTTATTTATATCGGGACTTGTGTCTGTGAGGTTGTGTCTGGGATTTGGGGGTGCTGCAATGCCCCCTGGTGGTCACATTGTTCATAAGAAATCCTCGTTTTAAATGTGGTAAGTTTTTACACCAAAAATACTCAAGTATTCATTTTTACTATCCATCCCGCTATATCCTAACTACAGGGTCACAGTGGTCTGCTGGAGCCAATCAAAGCGCAAGGCAGGAAACAAACCCTGGGCAAGGCGCCAGCCCACCGCAGGGCACGCACACACATACACACGCGCACAAACACACACCAAGGACACACTAGGGACAATTTAGAATCGCCAATGCACCTAACCTACATGTCTGGACTGTGGCAGGAAACTGGAGCACCCGGAGGAAACCCACACAGACACGGGGAGAACATGCATACTCCACGCAGGGAGGACCCGGGAAGCGAACCCAGGTCTCCTAGCTGTGAGGCAGCAGCACTACCCACTGCGCCACCGTGCCACCCTCATATTTACTAGCTAAAGCTAAAAGTGCATTCCTGTCATACATCTCACTTTAAAATGACATACTTTATTCTTTATTTCTGCTCGTCTGTCAAGAGTATGTATTCATTTTAATGCCCTGAGGGTTATTTCAGTGCCAGTGTTAACACATACCACGAGATAGCACCATAAAAAAAAGATACTAATAGAAATTTAAAAACTAGTGTATGAAACATGCATTCATTCATAGTAAATAAACTAAACATTAAGTTTAAAGAAAAAACAAGACACTAAGAAAGAAAAGTGCGTTGACATTTTTAAAATCAAGAAAAAAAAGTTGGGGATATTTAGCAATTTTATGCACATTTGGAACTACGACTAGACTCATTTTTTCAATTTAAGAATGTATTTGGCTGTTCCAGCACATTCTAAAGCAGGGGTTGCCAACTCCGGTCCTGGAGGACCTCCGTGGCTGCAGGTTTTCATTCTAACCCTTTTTTTGAGTGCCCTGTTTGTGCTGCTAATTAACTTCTTGTGAATTCATTTGAATTGACTTCTCTTTTAAGATTTGTCATCGTTCCTCTGAATTGCTTCATTTCTTTCCTTAAATGAATTAAACCCATTCTTTAATTCTGTGGCTTGTTGCTGCTCTCGTGATGCATTAACAGACATTTCTGAAACTGTTGATTTTCTCTTTTCTAAGAGCACTGATAAAATGTTTTGGGGGCCTGAGCTGATCGACATTCCTGAGACTTTCAGCTTTCTTTATTTTGAGATATTGTAAGATGGACACCAGGTGTTTTGGCTTCTTTTGTATCTCATTATTGTTTGGCTGCTAATTAAGGAAAAGAAAAAGAAACAATTAAGGGGCCTGAGTCTTCAAAAGCAAGTCAATTAAAATCAGTTCAAAAGACGTTAATTAGCAGCAAAAACAGGTTACTCATTTAGAAAAGGGTTAGAATGAAAACCTGCAGCCACGGTGGTCCTCCAGGACTGGAGTTGGTGACCCCTGTTCTAAAGTAAGAAAATAAAAATCTTATCTGAGGTTTGTGCAGTGTGGTGCCCTGCAAATAGAAAAGATGTACCCTCGCTTATTACCTTCAACTACCTGAACCATTTCCACAAGCCAACCAATACATTGATTGTGCAGTTAGTAACGTGCAATGCAAAAAAAAAAAAAAAGTTTACAAAAACCTAGCATTTTTCCCTAAAAAATAGGGGTACAGATACCTTTTTTGTTTTTTCCTTAACTTTTCTTCTTCATATCTTTAGGGACAGGCAGGAAAATGGAAAAATAGTCAATACTGTAATTACGCAATTGAAACACAATTAAATCAGTAGAAATGAAGTAAATAAAACAATGAAATGTATAACTAATCACTGAAGTCCAAAAACAGGAATCAGACACTTCAAGGAAGGTTAAATTAAAAATTTGGTTAAAGATATCATTATGCACATTCGATAAACAAGAATGTACTGTCTGAAGACAAATAATATTCTTTTCAGACCTATAAAAAGGTTGTGTATCTATACAATACAATGTAAAAAAAAAAAAAGACTTTCATGTAAAAATTAACAAATATATATCGATTAAAATTGTGTAAATGTAATACAGAGTATGATTTAACAAAGGCACAAAACTACTTACTGTTTAATGCAGTCAGGTATAGAAACATATTCCATAGGGACAAGCTCAGCTAACTCTGTTAGACTGAAGACAAACTTGATTTTTTGACTAAACTTGGAGCTAAGAGAAAGAAAAATGCAATTTGGTAAATACAATTAGTGGAATAAAAAAAAAAAAAACACAAAAAAACATAAAGCCAAACAATCCATTTAAGGAAAGTAAAAGCTAAGCATTTTACATTCAAAATAAATGTGGGCAGCATTGGGCAGTGGCTAAGGCACAGGACAGTAAACCATTAGGTTTCTACGATTTCTGTTGTATGCCACTTAATGCGTATTAAAAAAAAAAAAAAAAAAGTTGTAACATGTATTGATCATGAAAATTTGCATTTGCAAATACACAATTATAAAAATAAGACCCACAAAATCAAATTTCATTTTAACACTAAATTCAGACCAAGTGTTTGCTAATTTGAATGGAAAACAAGTTTCACAGACACACATAGATAATGGAAGATTCTGTTTCACCTCCTGTAATTTAACATGTTAATGGAATACTATTAATGTTCTGCTATATTTCTGGTGTGACAACATAATGATTCAGATTGTTTAACACTAGAATTATCAGAGCCTACGAAAAAACTCATAGATCCGGCCCACCTTAAATCCGTTCGCACCTCTCCATCAGCGTCTTTTGTCCTGTATATGTGCCGATAAAGACAAGCAGCAAGCAGCCTGCTATTCCATCCCCCCACCGCCGCAGAACGTGCACAAAGTCCTCCCAGCTCATCCCTTGATTATCTGGGAGTGAAGTGCTGGAGTTTTAGAGTGGAAATAATAGATTGTTATTTGGAACACATGCATTTCATGTGTGTTCCGTTTCTACAATAATCTGTGTAAAAACATTGTTAAAACAGAAACTTTTTCATATTTTAGTAGTAAATGACAAAATATTGGCATAAACTATAACAGCAGCTCACTACCGAAAACGGCAAATATAGGAGGCAGTCGAGATCAAACCGGGGACTCTTGATTACAAGTCAGCAAATCTTACCGCTACGCCACAGAAGCTGTTGCCTTACCCTTGAACCTTTTGTGAAGGTGTTTATTTGCTCTTTGGACTTCAGGCTTCACACATTATATAGATTATGCCAACGTTTTGTCATTTACTACTAAAATATGAAAAATCGTTTTTGTTTTAACAATGTGTTTACAGAGATTATTGTAGAAACGGAACACACATGAAATGCATGTGTTCCAAATAACGATCCATTATTTCCACTCTAAAACTCCAGCACTTCACTCCCAGATAATCAAGGCATGAGCTGGGAGAACTTTGTGCCCGTTCTGCGGCAATGAGGGGATGGAATAGCAGGCTGCTTGCTGCTTGTCTTTATCAGCACATTTACAGGACAAAATATGCTGGAGAGGTGCGAACGGATTTAAGGTGGGCCGGATCTACGAGTTTTTCATAGGCTCTGGTAATTCTAGTGTTAATAGACAGCTAGACAGAATCATGAACTGTTTGAAGAAAAAATAAATAAGGACTAAGCAAAAGTGAGTCATAAAGGAAAGCAAATGCCAGCAATAGTGTAACATTTACGTGTGTCCATTGTTTGATGCAGACAAACAGACAGGTAAACATGCTAATAATAGGTGGTGTCACATTTTATATAAATGCTCTTATAAGAAAAAAAAGGCCATTTTTGACCACTCATAAATGATGTCATTTGGGGTCTACTCTTGAACTTGTTTATGATCAATTAGCATGCAGTATCAGTTGGGTTTGTTCTTCATTAACTCACTGCAGCTTCAGTATGTTTCACTGTGTGAACTGACGCCATATTGCTTTACATAATGGTGTACTGAAATGAAGCAGCAGCCAAAAATTAGTATTAATTGGCCATTAAGTTGCCCTCCCAGTGTCAGATGGAAATGTGAGATTAGAGAGTTGTGTGCCCTGCTATTCCAACCAGCTGATATTGAGGGCAGTGCCAAGCTAAAACAGAACTGTATAGAGCAGCTTGTATTTGGGGGTAAAAAGAAATACTTTTCCTCATTAGACAGAACTTGATCAGTTTCAAAAAAATATAAACCATGATTCAGAAGTGACGTGCAAAATCAGTCAGATAAAATACTGAAAAATTTCAGAGTTTCACAGTCATGTACAGAGATTTAAAATTATCAGCTGTAATATTCCATATTTGGATATGAAAATAGTGCTAATACGAATGGAAAGTTTAAAAGCAAAATCTTTTTATAAAGGTGATCAGCTTTTTCCAACTTAGTAGAAATAAAAAGCAGTAAGAAAAAAAATTTAAATGTACACCTTTGATTGTCAATAAAGTTTTCCCACACATGATCTTTAATCACCTAGAAATAATACCACATTCTGAAAAAAACTGCAATCCAGTTCGGGAGGGCAGGGGTTGATTGTATGCCAGCAGCACAAAGAGGAAGGCAGGAAGCAGCCATGGAAAGAGCTCAAGTCCACTCACACACACACCTACGTACACACTGGGCCAATTTAGAATCTCCAGCTAACCTAACACACATATCTTTGTGATATGGGAGGAGAACCAGAGTGTCTAGTGGGGGTTTTGAATCAAAACTCACACAGACGTATGAAGAACTCACAAAATCCACACAACCAGCAGCTGGGCAAGGAATTCAAAACTAGGATGGTGGATTTATGAGACAGTAGCGCTTACAGCTAAGCCACAGTGCCATCCTCTTTCAGAAACAAATTATTATGTGTCACTAGTAACAAATACAATTGTAGCAATAACTCCTAAAACAGAGGAGTAGAGTGGATTTTGTAACTTTGTATCATACTGTACAAAACATTTTTTTCCAACCACATCCTGATGTCTTAATTACATTGTCTTTCATTAGATTCGACCATTTTAATGACTCTTTCCAGGAAGAATTGATCATGTTTTAAAAATACACTGAACAGCTTTTCTCTTTTTCCAAAATACTAATCTATTCTAAATGCAGTACCAGCAATATAATGCATTGATATGAATTTCACACCCTTTAATGAGAGGAGGAAAAAAAAAATAGTATACCTTATAAAAGGCCGTGTGATTGCCAGAAGTGTTCTAATAAACCAAGATGGATGAACAATTATTAAGGATTTCAGATTTTTTCGTAGTCTGGAACATAACAATCAAGAATATATCAAGTAAATAAAACTAATAAGGGGACTCAGTTCAAAATACAGAGTTCCAGGGCTAAAATTATTTTAAAAATAATCTGAAGCCACACACTGTTATATGCAGTATAAAATAGAATAACTAGTGAAAACAGTGTTGTATCTAACAGTTTATAAAGTACTGATCAGCAAGTACTCCTGAATAACCCTTTCATTAAGAATGGCCCCCATGGACAGATAGATAGATATAAAAGGCACTATATAATAGACAGACAGACAGACAGATACAGTAGATGGTATAGTAGGCAAGATTAAAATTCTACATAGATAGATAGATAGATAGATAGATAGATAGATAGATAGATAGATAGATAGATAGATAGATAGATAGATAGATAGATAGATAGATAGATAGATAGATAGATAGATACTTTCAGAATCTGCTTTGTTATTTGAAACCTGTCAAGACTTTAAAGCAGCTGTAGTAAAGAACAAACACTTAACTGAAACAGCTCAGGTCGAACAAGACAAACCTTACCGTCTATCGATTTGTTGGTAGCATTTCCTAAGCCATCCAACACTAGGCATCTTTCGGCGAGTTGTAGCACCATTTAAATAAACTATCATATAATTTTCCGCCACCAACATCTCTAATGTGCCAATAACATACCTAAAAGAATAAACATCATTCTATTTAAATTTCTGCTGTTAGGCCACAGATTAGATAACAGTATATAAAAATGATTTTAGTCCAAAACAAACAAAAGTGATGAGAGCGATTTTAAAATAAGCTACTTTCAATGTGCAATTCATATTCTGCTAATATACTAAGGAGCATAAGGGCAGTATAACTTTTGATTTGTCATATTTCCACAGAGCAGTTCGCCAACACCAGGACTTAACAAATGAAGGCCGCATTTTCACAAATAAAGCAAACTTCTGATTAATTAAAGAGACATTAGTTAAATCATAGTACAATTATTACAGGCACAAGGAGCACACTACATACATTAAAAAGACAAGTCTCTAAAATGATGCTAGAAACAGGCAAATAGGCAAGTATAAAAATAATTAGCGGGGAAGAAATAAGCAACATGTTATTTGTTTAGTTGTTAAAAGTTACAAGTCATTATAATTGAATTTAAATTAATACACATTTTTTTAAAAAGTCAATAACAGCTTGGCTTGTACAACTGACACTCCAACATTACAGATTCCTTTAAGCCAGGGGTTGCCAAGTCTGGTCCTGGAGGACCACCGTGGCTGCAGGTTTTCATTCTAACCCTTTTTAATTGAGTGCCCTGTGTGTGCTGTTAATTAATGTCTTGTGAATTCATTTAAATTGAATTGTTTTTTTAAAGATTTGTTCTCCTGAATTTCTTCATTTTTACTCTGAATTGCTTCATTTCTTTCCTTAAATGGCGCCCAAACAGAAATGAAACATGAAGTGTGTGTGAGCCAACAGAAGACCAACTAAGTCAGGGCCTCAAACTCCAACCAATTTCACTCCAACCAATTGCTTAATTAGGTGCCGAGTCTTGTCGTTAATTAAACCCGTTCTTTAATTCCATGGCTTGTTGCTGCTTTCATTGTGCAATAGCGGACATTTCTGAAATTGTTGATTTTCTCTTTTCTAAAAGCAACTGTTACAATGTCTTGTGGACCTGAGCAGATCGGCATTCCTGAGGCCATCATCTTTCTTTATTTTCAGATATTGTAAGATGGACACCAGTTGTTTCGACTCCTTTTGTATCTCATATTGTTTGGCTGCTAATTAAGGAAAAAAATACAATTAAAGGTTCTGAGTCTTCAAGAGCAAATCAATTAAAATTAGTTCAAAAGAAGTTAATTAGCAGCAAAAACAAGTCACTCATTCAGAAAAGGGTTAGAATGAAAATCTGCTGCCACGGTGGTCCTCCAGGACTGGAGTTGGCGACCCCTGCTTTAAGCCACTGCAGTGAGGGAAAGCTGCAGATTTTAAATATTAGAATTTCATAAAAATGTTTATTAAATCTTTCATCATTAATGTTAGCTAGGCTGCACAAACCTAATGAGAAAGGGACCTTCCCTTAAACTCCACGTCAATCATTAGTTATCACTTTTTGTCCAATACAAATAGTTAAACTTTGAATATTACAGAACCAAATTCACACATACAGTACATATAAACAGCAAGATTCTGGCAAAGTCAGCCACTAATACAATCATTAAAACCCTTTTTGATGATATCACACGATCAAACTGCTCTCTTAAAAGGCAGATAATTACCTTTAAATTGGCCGCACCTATGCATTACAATACATACAGCTTCACCAAATGTGTCTTGAAATAATCTTAGGATGCAGAATGGTATTTGATAGATCTAAATAGAACCACTTACTTGTCACCTTGCATCAATTTGGTTTTAAATATAGAACAACAGTGTGGATTCTAATAATACCACCCTGAAGTGCTGGTTCATACTTTGTAATTTTTTGACTCATTTAAATTAAGTTAGTGATTCTCAATGTGTGGTCTGCAAGGACACCCACCATGTGACAACAAAGTGACATCTAAACAACTCTTATGGGTTAGCTTGCTATGTACCAGTATTACTTTAAAACTTTAATATGTCTACCCTTCTCTTCAAGGTTCCCCAATAACAACTCTAGGAATAATTCCTCTTACAAAACAAAAATCTTAAAACTTTAAAGTATAATGATTTCAATTCACTGAACACACTAGGATGCATTATCAGAATAAATGGCGTACTTACTTAAAAAGATTGTCCATAATATATCGATAATTTGGCTGATTACTCTCTGGCATGAAACAGACAGCAAAGACAATAATGGCATTTAATCCATCCCCATAATAACCTTAAACAGAAAAGCACAACAAAATTCAGATAGTAGCTTGCAAAGATTTCATACTGTTAATACTATAAACCTTGAATAAATATGAAAATATTAACATATGTTAAGGGTGACATAAGTAAGCGTGTGTGTGATACTACGCTTGAACATGGCCAACTAGTAGTTCTTGTCTCGGGTCAGATGTTACAGGGAAAGGTCCTACTAGGATTCTGTACTGAGAAAAACAGAGTTTAGAAAATGGATGAATGGATGATGCAGCGTCTTGGTACACAGAATAGTGCTGGGGTTCCAGGAATGACTCTGGACTGGGACAGCCTCCACAAAAACGTTTGCCAAAGACGCATGTTCTCCATTCATTCGGAGTGGGCTTCAGTGTTCTAAATGCTTATTATTAGACTGGCTGGTTGGATGGATGGATGGACAGAACTTTATTTGTCCCCAGGGGAAATTTGGCTTTTTAGAGACACTCTTTACATAAATAAATAAATACATAAATAGGTAGTTAAATAAATAAATATATACACACTCTGTGGTTTGTGAATATATTACAAAATGCAATAATTTGTTTTTGAGAAGAATTTATATTGATAGCTTTTGTATCCGAGGGCCTCTTAATATACAATATTTTTGGTTTTGCTATCAGGGGCGAGAATGTAGCTGTGATCTCTTTCCCAAAAATGTAAAAAGTTGGCAAGGTATCTCTGGCCAAGCGGAAGGTAGGTCAAACATTGGCACTGTATATCTGATCGTGTTCAGCTCTGAAGGGAGAGCATCTCCAGCATGGGGAGAAGAGCACGTGGCCATGATATCTCTGCCAAGGAGCAGCTACCCTTTAAAATACAAGTAGCTGTGATCTCTCTCTCAAAAATGTCAAACATTACTCCTTAACAATCTGTAGATGATAATGTCTGCTGAGCAAACAGGTACTGCTAGCTAAGCGGAGGCAACATGTGGCGAGAGGTAGAGCGACTCGAATGGAGGCTGCCGTGTGAGTGAGGAGGGCCTCGTCTGTGTCCCTACTCCTGACGTCCCGCCTCCCACTCCACTCGAATAAATCACTGTCACTACCAAACTATAATACTTAGCACGATGAACCGAAATACTCAAGCAAATTATACAAAAAAACCCCCCAATCTAACTCTGTTAAGTAGGGGGTTCTGAGTGTCTGCACTTTGGAAATAGCTTTCCTTCATTTTCTGTAACAAGACCTTTCACTTTTAACTTTTGCTTGCGAAGTTGCGCTGGACCAAGTAGCATATCCTTGACTATGTACAAAAACTGGCAACAATAAATAAGTACTAAAAATAACTGAAGTTTGCCAACTGATGGAGATGGAGGAAATAACATAAGTGTTTGCATGCTGAAATATAGTATGAAACACAGTAATACAGTTATAAACACACACATACACACTCAGCCTTAAAAGCTGTATTCTTTTTATGAGTTGTCTAATTTGGAGTTTCTGGTGTGAATTTATTACTATATATACACATTCAATGCATTCATTTCCACATTGACTATGTGGAAATGCACGTTCGAGATTCAAATTTGTAAACTCTAAACCTGTATTCTGTATGCAGGTTATCCAAATTCAAGTTTCTGTTTGTGCTTACTACTATCTACATATTCCCTGTATTCATTACTGCACATTACATAGAGATAAGCAATATGCTGCTTAGGAATATACACGCGACATTCAAATTCGTGAAATCTAAATCTGTTTTCTGTATGCAGGTTGTCCAAATTGTAGCTTCTGGTGTATGTGTTTACTACTCTCTACATATTGACTGCATTCTTTAAAGCATATTGTGCAGCTTTATGCTGTATGCAGTTTGGGAATTTCAAGATTGTGTAATCTCAGTTTCTGTGTGCATTTATTAGTCTCTACTTGTTCACTACTGCATATTGCATACCTTTATGCAACACCCTGCTTGGGAATATACGCGTGAGATTTAAGTTTGTGAGCGCTACATCTGTATTCTTCACGCAGGTTGTCCAAATTATAGCTTCTGGTGTATGTGTTTAATACTCTCTACATATTCACTGCATTCTTTACTAATGAACACTTCCACATGTCTATGAGAATGGCTCTGACTCCATTCAAGCCCAGGTTTAAAATCCAGCCAGGACAAGCTAGAGCTCAATTCTCTCACTGAGCAAAAAAGTGGGGCGATGAATATAAGAGGGGAAGAAAGTGAGCATTTAAAACTGTTTAATTGTTAAGATGTGTTGAGATTTATTATCTGTAAAATTGGATGCGACTGTTGAGTCAAGATGTGAAACAGAAAAGGGGAAATTCAAGCTTTTTCTCCATTTATTTTATTTTTCTGAAGTTAAGCACTTTATTTAAACATGCACAATTTTCACATTTTATTTGTCTTATTTTGAAATGCAGCCCTACTTTTATTTAGTAAATTTAAGAACATTATATACTGTGATGGAACATTATAGTTATCTGCAGTCATACATACATGTTCAGTTCTGTGTTACGTGACAATAAATATTGTCAAAAAGTTTTTGAATTGTACTGAACTCATTTGATTTGAAATTCTGGTATTGATTACATGCAGATGCTGATACAACTACTAGGCTACTTAAATATATGATACTAAATAGTTAAACAACATGATCTTCTGGACCATTGCTTCAAGAAATTTTCTCTAATTGGACCTCTTTAGATTTTAGTTGAATACCCCTGCTTTACAGCATGTTATGTAGCTTTATGCTATATGCAGTTTGGGAGTTTCAAACTTGTGAAATCTAAAGTGTCATCCTTCAACCGTGCATACTATGGATATAAGGATAACAGATGCTTACGACATTTGAACTAGAATTGCCTCAGAAGAACACTTCAATAACAAGGTAAACACAGAGACAGTAAGAAATTAACATCTGGCATTTAATTATTATGTTCTGTTGAAAAAGAATATTTCTGGTATTTTGGCACACTATATTAATCTCCAAGGGGAAATGTTTTTTTTTGCAATGATTATATGCGAACAAGTGAAAAATAATAAGCGGTTACCTCCATGACTTATCACTTTTTTGTATGGCTCTATTGCTTTCATATCCACTCGATGGTCCTGTTCACCAATCCTAAACAAACGCCACCGCCGTACCTCCTCCCTCTCTTCTGGTGTGGAGTACTCCTGAATTGAATTCATTCCCTTGCGTAGTAACTCAGGAGTCTTGGGTTTTGGAAGATCATCTGTAAAATGTACAGTTAGCTAAGTAATCTTTCAATTAAGCATTAAAAACCTGAACTGAAATGTTGCAAACCTCTTGTAAAATAACAGTCTCCATCTCCAAAAAAAAAAAAGAAAGCCAAAGCAGAGTCTTACAAGGAGAACTTGAACAGGAATGCTTACATTCTTCTTCTACTTCTTACATTATTAAAATGAAAAAAACACTTGAGAAAATGTTGTTTACCTGTATTCAAAGGTTTATACAGCTACTATGAGAGCCAAATTATGAAATGTAGCACAGGCCCAACCAAAACCTGTTGATGAGCATGGCGTACAATTTTTCAGTCATACAAATTCCTAGAACACCACCTTGATATGTGTAGGCCTCTCTCTTCACTTATCTATAGTAAGTATTGATGACACTACCATCAAAACTCAAACACATGGTACTGGAGCATGGTACAAACCACTGCTTGATAACTGGAACACCAGTGCTTGACTCAAGTTTGCCGAAATGCATCTCAGGCATTTATTTTAACAATACGCTATAAACAGGTGAATGCAATGAGAAGTCAAGCAAAATGACACTTTTTCTTGACTAACTACAAATATTACAATATTCAAGCTATATATATGCATTGCATCCATAATGGCTAACATGGTATAAATCCCTATTCCTATAAAGAGGTGAGTTAAAAGTTGAATTTCTGACACACAACCCATTAGGCCTGGAGAAAAATTCACACACCCTTCCAGGGTAAGACCTTAGATCAGGGGTGCCCAATGCATCGATCGCAATCGACCAGAAAGGTAGTGCAGGTAGATCGCGTTGCATTCAAAAAATTGTTTTTAAACTTTAGTCTATCCTATATCCTCCCTATGGCATTTGCCACTTGATTGACAAACAGGGCGGCCAGTCTGTGATCTCTTTTCTTCTAACACACTGGTCATCCAGCACGCACGATCAAACGCGCGAGCTACTGCAAAACTCCGGCTATCTAAGTGATCTAGTTAACATTCCAATTTATATCGACTAAAGAAGGGATTTTAAAAAAATTTGCTTGGGGAGGGTATGGGATGGATGTGGAATTGGAAGAGGATTTTTTTTCTCACAATGTCACAATTGAAGTGCGTTTGTCTGATCTGTCAATCTATCATTGCTATTCCAAAGAAGGAAAATGTGGAAAGGCACTTTTGAACTGTTCATAAAAACTACGAAACTGATTTCCTTCTGAAAAGCGATCTGAGAAAGAGAAAGGAGAGGGAACTAAAAATCGCAGTTAATCGGACAGCCGTCATTTTTCACTCGGCTGAATTCAAAAGCAAAGGCAGACACACCGAAGCATCGTTCCGGGTGAGTCACTCGATCATTAAGCACAAGAAGTCCTTCTAAGATGGAGAGATGATGAAAGAGGACTTCGTTGAGACAGATGGCTAGGGAGAAACTCCTGCTGAGATTTCGAGAACCCTGGCCAGAGAAAAAGGAGTTTCTCATTGTCATTAAACATGCAGAATACAAGCAACTTAATAACGATCAATGGTGCTAGACTTGGCAAATTTTTTCTGATCAGACCAAAACATGTTGAATGAGCTTAATTTACAGCTGCAAGGAAAAGAGAACTCCATGGTCAATATGATTAGCTCAGTTAATGCTTTCAAACGAAAAATGCAACATCTGTTCACAAAGCTGCAGCGTCTTGATTTGGGGAACATCCAAAAACCTCGCGTCAGAGCTGGAGACGCAATGGAAGGCGTGTGCGCAACTTGATAGCATACGCTACACAGAGCAGATTGAAAATTGCCTGTCAGACTTTGACAGACGGTTTCAGGACTCTGCTTTACTTGAGCCAATTGCTACATTTAAGTGCTATCCGTTTAGGTAAGATGTTGAGGGTGACTCACCCGCATCACAAATTGCAACACTGTTTCACCTAAAACTCCTCTACAGTGGAGGATGAGATTTTGACACTACAGGATGACATTCAGCTGAAGTCTGGGGCTCTTGGACAGTTTTGGAACTTACTCACAGAGGGAAAGTACCCAAACATGAGGAAATGTGCTACCTCCTTGACTGCATTATTTGGCTCTACTTATTTATGCGAGTCAGCCTTTTCCCACATGAAGATTATTAAATCCAAATACTGTAGTGACCATAAATGTATTGAATTGTTATTGTGCTGTAAAAGTTATTCAGTTATGCAAGGTACGACAACATATACAGTATTTTATGAATAAAGTATACACAGTATACAGCGGAACCTCGGGTCACAAACGTCTCGGACCACGTACAAATCGGGTTATGACCAAAAAGTTTGCCAAACTTTTGCATCTGTTCACGACCACACACTCGGGTGACGAACAAGCCAGTTTCCCTTCCGGTTCGTACGGATGATTTCCGCACGTGTTCAGTCTCTGCCTGTGCGGCGAGCGAGAGAGAGACAGAGAGCGTGAGCGAGCATATATATATTTACATACAGTTTGTACGGTCTGGAACGGATTAATTGTATTTACATACAATCCTATGGGGGAAATTACATCGGGTCACGACCAAATCGGGTTGCGACCAGAGTTTTGGAACGAATTACGGTTGCGACCCGGACACATCTCCTTTTTAATGTAGGTAGATCATTTTGACCTGGTCATTTTAAAAGTAGCTCGCAAGCCAAAAAAGTATGGGCACCCCTGCCTTAGATCAATGCTCAAATATGGCAGTGGTATCTCTTTTCCTTGATTTCATCTGGCAGAAGGTATAAGAGTCTACAGACCAACACTGCCAGACAAAACAATAGCTCTCTCCCACTGGTAGTGGGGGTTCTGAACACAATGTCACCCCCTGTCCCTGTGTGTGTCCCCTTATCATAATTACTGTTCTCTTCTGCATTCTTTTGCATTCCTTGTGGATTGTACATCTCCTATCAACACTGGCTGCTCTTTGTTAATATAATGTTGATCTGTACAGATGTTCCAGTACATTCCACTATGTAAAAATACACACCCCTCTCTGTATTATTATATCGTCATATTTATTGTCTAAATATTGCACTTATGTCCTGAGAAATGTAATTTTATACTGCTGTTATCATATACCAAGGTATGTGTAGAGATGATATGACAATAAATCCCACTTGACTTACTATAACAAAAATATAGCAATTCTAATAAGGCTTTCCTCAGAACTATCCCAATGCATACATATTTCATATTAATAACAGGAACATACACCCATGAGGCATTGTTAAAAAAAAAAAGGCCACAAAAGGATATCTTTAAATGGAAAATTGTAAGTAAAGGTTTGTGGCCTCATGTTTTACAATACAACAACATATTACCTTCAAAAAGGGGTATACTGTACATGCAATTCTGGTAACATACTTTTGGGTTCTTGTGAGAAATAGTTCTCAATGACATATAGAGTTCATATGAGGAATGAAAAAAAAATATATGCATAATATTTTTATTAAAAATTTTATTAAAAAATGTATATATTATATAGCAAATACAAGTAAGTTACCATTTCAACAACTGAATGTACAAAAATAACTTTGTCCCTCAAACCCTCAAAATTTAACCGTCATATCTTGATCACATCTCATGAAATTTGGTAATATGCAACGAATCACCACAATCTATACAGCAGTATTATGCCTCTTCAAAATAAACTTTATTTTCATGTATAGACAAATATTATAAAATGTAGGCGGATTCTTTTCCTGATCTGGATTGGAAGATCTTATCTTTACTTTATTGCTGAAACCCTGGTAGATGACCAAAATAACCAACTATATATGAAAAAGTTTTACGAGACGTATGTGATATTGAGGAAGGCAAGTAAATCACATGCAACATTCCATATTAATGGGACTGTATGGAGCAGACAAAGAGAATGATAAATAAATAGATAAATCACTTTATCCCAGACTCCTAAATGACAAGAGTTTCAACAATGCAAGGTAATTATCAGTCTTTGTGACGTAATTTTCATAATCCAATTGCAGACATCAGAACCAATCAATTGTAGATATTCAATTGCTACATGAAGTTTAATAAAAACTGTATTTAATACCGACATTGTCAAATACTTCTACATTTCCATAAAAAAACTATTACAAATTAAATAATATTCTTACCTTTAAGCATATTGATAAGAGCAAAATGTCACTTGGTTGCTCATAAGCATGCACACAGAGTATTTACATAGAGATACACAGTAGAACCATGCATTATCCGTGCTATATCTATGGACAGGGCAAACAGACGATTTTAAGCAACCAAAAGTTAAAACCTCCCAAAAAACTGTTCATTTGATGTCTCACCAGCAAAATCTATGTCATACTGATGCACTGTAATTTACTTACAAGAAACAGAGTACTGATTTTTACCTGTAAAGAAAAGCTCATATATTCAGTGCTTCGCAAACAGCAATAATTGATCACTGTTTATTCTATCATTTCCAATCTGTATTATTTATTTTTCTCAATTTTATACAACAGCCTCTTATAAAGTATCCTTTTCACATCTAATCCAAGACTGTTTCTCTTGTAACAAGAAAATGTGTATATTATAGGGTATATATTTCTTCAAGTTTCAATTTCTCCCTTGAAATAATTCTTGGCAGTCTCCTAATAGCTCGTCTCGGGGCCAGACATGATAGGAAGCGCACCGAGGGATGACTCATGAAAAGATTTATAGTGAATTGTAGCAAAATCCTCTGCTGTAAAGGCTACACCCATTGGGCTTCTTCCTAAAACACCCACCCCCAATTCGTGCAGTCTATGAAGTTAACACTGCCGGGGTTTCAGGGAGACAGCAAAAGACTGGACACTGAGGGAAAATATAAAGCTGAAATTGCTATTATAAATTTAGGAGCTGCGTGGCACGGTGGCACAGTGGGTAGCGCTACTGCCTCGCAAGACATGGAGTTTGCATGTTCTCCCCATGTCTGCGTTGGTTTCCTCCGGGTACTCCGGTTTCCTCCCACAGTCCAAAGACATGCAGATTAGGTGCATTGGCGATTCTAAATTGTCCCTAATGTGTGCTTGGTGTGTGCGCCCTGTGGTGGGCTGGCACCCTGCCCGGGGTCTGTTTCCTGCCTTGCGCCCTGTGTTGGCTGGGATTGGCTCCAGCAGACCCCCATGACCCTGTAGTTAGGATATAGCGGGTTAGATGATGGATGGCTGGATGGATGAAATTAGGAGCTCAGTAGCACAAGGTAACAGGAGCTTAATGATTAATGTTTATATTGTAATGAGCGCTGCAACAAAAGAGACAAACAGACGCATACACATAAACCACTGCAGCTACTTGGCTCCATGCATCTGAGAAGTGCTTCTGTCGACTTTGCTATCTTTCTGTCATTTTGTCTAATGCATCACTATATGGCAAAACAGCAGCAAATAATGTGTAGATAAGTATTGTGGTCTGTTTATATAGAACATAATGTGTTAAAATGCCGTGACTAATTTATCACGGCATGTTTGCATTTCCAATTAGACAGTAATGTTAACTTATTGTAGTTATTTCTTTAAATGTGAAGTCAAACGGAGGATGTTGTGCAGCCATATTCGTGGTCTTGCTGGTGTCATTATGCATATTTACTGATTCAGATGTTTCGAGTACCGAAATCAACATCTCTTGTTGCTCTTCATTATCAACTCTCTTAAAGGCAGGTCTTTTCACCTCCTTTTGCAGTGTGACATATCGTTTAATTCGAATGCATATCCTGCAATTTGTGTTTTCTCAAACATAGCTGGCAATTCTTTCAACCTCAGATTAACTCTTACACTATCTTCTTAACCTTACAACAGACAGCATATACAGCACTTGCAATAACGCATCGTTCACGTTTATCATTTGTCCATTGATGTCTTCAGATGCCAATGTATAATCTGATGTTACCGAAAGGTCTTTCACTTGCAACAGATTTATTGTTAACATGTGCAATGTGCTCTCTGCACATGCAACAAACGTTTACTGAATATATTTAAAAGGGTTTTTTAGGAGGCTTTTCAACTGTAGACAGTTCATCGTAATCAGAAGCTTGTTTTCTGCCGGATCAGATTAACAAGAGCACCACCACAGTTCAAAATCGCCATCCCAACTTTGAGTGCCGCCTTCATGAGATGTTGGATTGGTTTAGAAATGTGACAGTCGGTGAGCCTTCTAATTGTCCCCAAACCAAGTTTTAAACAAAATACGCTCATGGTTGTCTCCGGATGTATATATTATATACTGTATCTGGTTCAGTGAAACTACCTGCATTGAACTTGTTCAAAATGGTTATTTGTTTAATGACCTTTTTTCGCTAAATAAACATTTATAAGAAAAATAAAAATGACGACAAGGGACACCCACATCTTAACTGACTAGATTCTACAAATTAGGACTGCTGTAGAATTCCACATGCCATTAAATTATTCATTCTTGTGACTAAGGCTTTTGCAGTTCATGTTTTCCTGCACTACATTAATCTACATGTTCTTTAGAAATTCTATCTCAGCTTTTGGGAGGCTGAAAATATTTTAGAGTGCTGTATTGCCTTTGTTAATGGAATAAATAAACTTCAAAAGATGACAGATAATAAATATTAGAAAATGAATTAAGTTAATTGTAACACAGATTGGATAATTAAGGTTCTGCTGTATATTCTTAATTTTTCACTTAAATCAAATCAGGCAGACATTGCAAAAAAAAAAAATAAAAAAAAAATAATATAAAGAAATGATTATTTTTAAAAATGAAATCATATTGGTATGTTAAACCTTACCACGCATTAAGATGAGAAAGTACTACTGCAACAAAATAGCAGCCTGTTTTCAAGACAAAGCACAGTATGGAAACAATCCTTCCGGCAGAAAGCAGCATTCAGAGACAGAAAAAAATAAGACAGACACCTTTTTAAAGAACATGTACATAGATCACATGCATTTTTATGTGATAAGAGCCTCAATTTACTAGTTTTCTTTTTTTAAATTATCATAACTGCATTCCAAATATTTTACTAGCAAAAACAATGCCATGATAGCTGGTCATATCTACAACACATCCGAGGCTATGGCTCCTGGCAGCACGGAACAAAATACATTTTCAATTAAATGGAATTTTGTGTGAGCTAGCTCTGCTTCCTCACAGCTCCAGGGGCCTGAGACAATGGCTATGGCAATGCTGGGAAGTGACCCATGTGTAGTTGGTGCATTATTTCCCATATACTGTACATGTGTGTCCTGCCACAGACGGGTGTTTTATCTAGTTGTGATCCTGCTGGGAGGATAGGCTTAGACTCTCTGTAACTCTAAAGTGGGAAAGACAAAACAGATCGATTACACATTTACACATACTTAAACACCATGAACCTCCTATAAAACAAGTTGGGGTGCTATTTTTAATATATATATATTAAAAATAGCACCCCAACTGTATATTATATATGTATATATATATATATATATATATATATATATATATATATATATATATATATATATATATATATATATATATATATATCAGTACTGTGCAAAAGTATTAGGAAGGTGTGAAAAAATGCTGTAAACAAAGAATGCTTTCAAAAATGGAAGTGTTAATCATTTATTTTCATCAATCAACAAAATGCAGTGAATGAACAAAAGAGAAATCTAAATCAAATCAATATTTGGTGGCCTTCAAAACAGCATCAGTTCTTCTAGGTACACTTGCACACAGTTTTTGAAGGAACTCGGCTGGTAGGTTGTTCCAAACATCTTGGAGAACTAACCACAGATATTCTGTGGATGTAGGCTTCCTCACATCCTTCTGTCTCTTCATGTAATCCCAGACACACTCGATGATGTTGAAATCAGGGCTCTGTGGGGGCCATACCATCACTTCCAGGACTTCTTGTTCTTCTTTACGCTGAAGATAGTTCTTAATGACTTTGGCTGTATGTTTGGGGTCATTGTCCTGCTGCAGAATAAATTTGGGGCTAATCATACGCCTCCCTAATGGTATTGCATGATGGATAAGTATCTGCCTGTATTTCTCAGCATTGAGAACACCATTAATCCTGACCAAATCTACAACTCCATTTGCGGAAATGCAGCCCCAAACGTTCAAGGAACCTCTACCATGCTTCACTGTTGCCTGCAGACACTCATTATTGTACCGCTCTCCAGCACTTTGATGAACAAACTGCCTTCTGCTACAGCCAAATATTTCAAATTTTGACTAATTATCAGTCCAGAGCACCTGCTGCCATTTTTCTGCACCCCAGTTCCTACGTTTTCGTGCATACTTAAGTCGCTTGGCCTTGTTTCCATGTCGGAGGTATGGCTTTTTGGCTGCAACTCTTCCATGAAGACCACTTCTGGCCAGACTTCTTTCTGCCAGTTCTGAGCTGATGGCACTGCTGGACATCTTCCGATTTCGAACAGTAATAAGCTTGATGTGTCTTTCATCTGCTGCACTAAGTTTCCTTGGCCGCCCACTGCGTCTACGATCCTCAACGTTGCCCGTTTCTTTGTGCTTCTTCAAAAGAGCTTGAACAGCACATCTTGAAACCCCAGTCTGCTTTGAAATCTTTGTCTGGGAGAGACCTTGCTGATGCAGTAGAACTACCTTGTGTCTTGTTGCTGTGCTCAATCTTGCCATGACATGAAACTGTCTTCCACAACCTCACCTTGGTAGCAGAGTTTGGCTGTTCCTCACCCAGTTTTAAGCCTCCTACACAACTGTTTCTGTTTCAGTTAATGACTGTGTTTCACCCTACGTGTGACATTGATGATCATTAGCACCTGTTTGGTAGAATTGGTTGATCAAACACCTGACTAGAATCCTACAAAATCCCTGACTTTATGCAAGTGGACCGATAAGAATTGATGCTGGTTTGAAGGCAAAAGGTAGTAACACCAAATACTGATTTGATTTAGATTTTTCTTTTGTTCGCTCACTTTGCATTTTGTACATTGATAACAATAAACAATCATTATTTATATTTCTGAAAGCATTCTTTGTTTACAGCATTTGTTCACACCTGCCTACAACTTTTGCACAGTTCTGTATATATTATATATATTATATATATATATATATATATATATATATTATATATATATATATTATATATATAAATAAATGATTTGGATAGGAATATAAGTAACAAGTTGGTTAAGTCTGCAGATGATACCAAGCTAGGTGAATTGGCAGAACATTGAGAATCCACTGAATCATAACACTGGGACTTGGCCAGCATACAGGCTTGGTAAGACTTGAGGAAGATGAAATTTAATGTCAGTAAATTTTAAGTATTACATGTTGGAAGTAAAAATGTGAGGTTTGAATGCACAATGGGAGGTCTGAAAGTCAAAATTACACCTTATGAGAAGGATTTAGGAATCGTAGTGGACTCTATACTATCAGCCAGACAGTGTTCAGAAGCTATTAAGAAGGCTAGCAGAATGTCAGGTTATATAGCGCCCTGATGTGTGGAGTACAAGTCACAGGAGGTTATTCTCCAGCTTTATAACACACTGGTAAGGCCTCATCTGGAGTACTGTGTGCAGCTTTGGTCTCCAGGCATCGATGAGGACATAGCAACACTAGAAACAGTCCAGAGCATAGCGACTAGGCTGAGTCCAGAGCTACAGAGGATGAGTTACGAGGAAAGATTAAAAGAGCTGAGCCTTTACAGTTTAAGCAAAAGAAGATTAAGAGGCGACATGACTGAAGTGTTTAAAATATTGAAGGGAATTAGTACAGTGGATCACTGTAATTTTAAAATGAGTTCATCAAGAACACGGGGACACAGTTGGAAACTTGTTAAGGGTAAATTATGCATAAACATTACGAAGTTTTTCTTTACACAGAGAACAATAGACATTTGGAAAAAGCAACCAAGTAGTGTGGTAGACAATAGGACTTTAGAGACTTTCAAAACTTGACTTTATGATATTTTGGAAGCATTAGGTAGATAGGACTGGCAAGCTTTGTTGGGCTGAATGGCCTGTTCTTGTCTATACTACCAAAACATTAAAAATCTGTCTTTGTTTTTTCTATCACTCTGTTTGTCTAATCAACTAACCCTTCTGACATCTGTAAGAGTCGGTAAGTGGAAGAGTGCTGCTTTGAAAAAGTGCAAGTGCACAGATGAATGCAAGATGATGACTTAAAACACTGATTGCCAAGCAATGTATTACAAACCTAAATAAGAAAATGAATACAAAAATTGAACATGCTGCTGTCAAATCTCTGGAAATATCTAATTTAATAATTCCAAAGCACTTTCAGTATATAAAAAAGTGCACACCCGGAGTGAGTACAGACATACAGAAGAAAGCACAGAGAGAACATTAAAACATCATTTAAGTGAAATTAATTATGTAACATCTGTAGTAAGGTAGTTTAAATAAATACCTTCCCATTCAAATTCATTGCTGTTATCCGAAGGGGTATCAATGTCATCAATGTTCAAGTCCCCACTCTCATCAAGTTCATCTGATATAAGGGATCCATCACTCCGATCCAAAGTTAGGCTGATATTTGGTGCTGTAAGCTTTTTCTTGGCTTTCTTATCACCATTAAGTTCGAAGGACTGTGCTACTAAATGTTCAAAACAAAAAACAACATACTGAACAAACTCTAGTTAGGTCCAAAATAACACCTTTGTTGATCAATGGCATTTAAACTGGGTTAAACAGTCTTACAGAAAAGTGACACTATCAGCATAAAAAGGAGACGACTTTGTCCAAAACATATCCTGAAAGTCTAAGCCTGCAGATGTAGAGCTATGACTTCTTCAGCAGAACTTGAAAGATTTTATCACTTGGTCGATCGATCGATCAATCGATCGATAGATAGATAGATAGACACACACATATATACATACATACATACAGTACAAGGGGGCTTTGCCCCTACTTGCTTCGCTCGCTCAACCCCTCTCCGGGGGCACGTGTCACGCTCTCCAACACTTCACGTCTCTGCCACTCACGTTGTGAAGGGTGAGGTTTGACGCACACTAAGGAGATGCGGACGAATCAGCTGCTGGCTTGCAGCTGCTGCTACCAAGCTGCGTGATCTGCATGTCGCGCTGTGTGCCGATCATTTAAAAGCCTGTACAGCACCTGTCCTTTTGTTTCCCGGGACGTTACAGTGTCTCCGAGAAATTGTTTGTAAGTAGAGCATGACGTGCAAGTAGTCTCGTGGGACTTCAAAGTGTCTCCCCAAGATGATCACGTCTTGATCCAAACTTTTTTTATACAATATATATATGTGTGTGTGTGTGTGTGTGTGTGAGTGTGTGTGTGTGTGTGGAAGCGAAGGTTTTGTGATACGGTTTGCATATTTGCAGCTAGTTATCCACAAAGAGAGATATTTCAAATACTTTTCAATACCTAGGCTTTCGACAACCTGCCAGGTGTCATCATTGTTTTCCTCAGATGACATTATATATATATTATATACAGTATATATATATATATTATATATATAGTATATTATATATTATATATATTCATTGCATTCGTAGTCTGAGCCCCGACCTGATTGTATGGGTGGTTACCTACCAGCTTGCAACTGAAGAGGGCACCGTGGCGGATGTTTGCCGAGGGCAGACCAACCACATACATTACCTGGTAGGTAACCACCCATACAATCAGGTCGGGACTCAGACTATGAATGCAATGAATGTAATTACTCCGGATCTACAGGCTGTCAAATAAACGAACCACACGCCGTGGTGCAGCACAAAGGGGCTTCGTCTCCGATGCTGACGTCCGATCCCCGCGAGGGAAGCAGTAGAGTGTGTACGCCTGATGAGCCCAAAATGAGGGCGAAACACGTGTCGCATACTCTTTGCATTATTTGACAGTAAACTATGCAACACACATATTATTTATATATATATATATATATATATATATATATATATATATATATATATATATATATATATATATACATACATATACACACACACACATACATACACACACACGTTCAAAACGTTTCCGCACTTTTTTTTCCCCTAAAACTCTATTTATTAAGAATTTCAAAAACAAATAACATCACTTTTCTATATAGTCATCTTCATTAGCGATTCAATTTTCCCAGTGTCATTTCCACTTTTTAATGCCCAATTACTACTCCTCCCATCTTCACCGTTTCCAACAAAAATTCAAATATAGATTACTAGATGTGTAAGCTCATTGTGTAAAAAGACCGGGGTCCTATAAACTATTGAAATTGCCAGAAAACAAAAATTGAAATGTAGAGATGTCAGGTAATTGAAAAGAACTACTCTGGGCATCTCTCTCCCAGGAGGTTTCATTTTGTCAACGTGCTCGCGCATCACTTGTGCATTAGCGGCTAAGCAACTTTATCTTTCTTCTGAGATTTTGTTTTGCTGATGTGCTTGCCTCACTTGTGTTATTAGTGGCTAAGCGAGTTTCTGTTTCCTCGGAGGTGGAGCCCTTACCCCGATTCCATCTCTCACTTCTGGGCCAGACACAGACACACACACACACACACACACTTCCATGCGTAGACGTTTATATATAATATTTGTACCTGGAAATCCATGAAGGGAGCAAATATTCACATATCATGTATGTTAAAATAGTTTTTTTATTCCTAAGCTTTTGATTCCTACTAGGAATCACCATCAGAGGAAAATGATTAGACTTACAGGAATCCAAGGCAATATATAGTAAATAAGGAGGGTATAATAGGTGGATATTTGGGGGGGTGGGAGGGGTCGTTTGGTGGATGTTAGTCATAAAGTCTTATTTATTATGTGCATGTTCTTCTTTTCAGGCATGCATATGCTGGCTTCATGTCCAAATGTCTGTTAATGGCGTTGTCACGCCACATTTCAGCCAGTTCTCTGGCACTTTTAGTATTAGCCTTGAATTTTACTGGCACTGAGTCCTATTTAAATGTGTGTCCAGTTCAACTTGTATGTGCGTAAATCAGAGACCGTGGGTCCTTCCTTTTGACTGCATTGCGATATTCCTGTATACGTGTGGTAACTGTTTTTGGTGTTTGCCCCATGTATACAGCTGGACACCCATTACACAGTATGCTATAAACCATGTTCCATGTCTCTGCTGCCGATGTCTTACTTTTAGCAATAAAAAGGACTGTGCAGAGTGTTTGTAGGCTTGTGCACTACTTTGATGCCTGCTCTGGACAGGATATGTGCTGTACCTTCTGATACCCCTGATGATAACAAAGTGTGTGCCAGGTGGGAATGGAGCGGTGATAAGACTCTGTTCAGAAGAGTTCACACCCATTGGAATACCAAGGAGACTAAAAAGAATGAAAGGTGCTGCATTTTTCAACTGTTCACATCAAACACCTTTGGGTAGCCATTCATCAGACAACCCCAGCAAACAATTGACTCCAACCTGACACACACTACAGATTTTCACCTTTACTCACTTATTATCCCTCAACAGTCTTTTTTATTTATATAAGTAAGGTAATGGATGTCTAGACTAAAACTGAGTAAGCAAAGGTTGGAATATGATACACGATCACAACTATGAACAAAAGAAATTAAGAGTTTCGACGTACTGTACCAGCATCAATGAAATTAAAAGAAGAAAAATCTGCCTTTATTCCTTTAAAGTCCATATTATAATTTTTAACCGTAACTAATGCACAGCCCCAACAAATGTATCCAAATGAGTATAACTAATCAAAGTTGAACTATTGATCCAATTTATGAATTCAAATCGTTATTACGTCTTTACAGTAGATTGATTATATCAAGTAATATACTGTAGGTGTTTACTATTAAGCAAAAAGGTAATCGAGACCACTTACCAGGCTGGTCACTACTCTCTGTGGCTGTAAAGAAGTCTCCATGTATGTCCTCTTCTTCCGGAAGCGGCCTTAGAAAGCAAACAAAATCAAGCTGGTACACCTCAAAGAGCCAAACAGTCAACATTTTAATGGTTGGTAATCATATACATGGTTTTACAAGGGAAAACCTTTGTAAAATTGCATTCCTTCATCTCTGAAACATAGCCAAACTCCGTCCCTACCTCTCCCTCTGTGATGCTGAAAAGCTGGTTCATGCCTTTGTCTTGTCCAGACTGGACTATTGTAATGCACTCCTCATCGGGATACCCAACAAGAGCCTTCAAAAGCTCCAACAAATTCAAAATAGTGCTGCAAGAATCCTGATGAGGGTGCGGAAATATGAACACATTTCACAAATCCTTCGGTCACTTCATTGGCTCCCTGTCCATCTCCGTATCGAATGCAAACTCTGTTTGTTTACTCACCAGTGTATCCATGGAAATGCTCCACAATATCTCAAGAAACTCCTTATACTACAATCTACTGCAAGAAACCTCCGTTTTGCAAATACCTACCGCCTTCGCCCCGCTGTGACCAATCTTCATACAATGGGTGACGTTGCTCCACGGCTTTGGAAGGCCCTACCAGAGAGCCTAAGAACATAGCAGATTGTGGGCTGTTTTAAAAAACAGCTAAAGACTTTTCTATTTAGGAAAGCTTATTAACAAGAATGCTATAATTGTTTTATCTCTGTTTTTATCTTGCTTTGCCTTTGTTTAAACTTTTTATGTTAAACTTTTGAGCTAATATAAAGTGCCGTATAAATAAAATGCATTATTATTATTATTATTTATTATTATTACAAATCCTAAACAGTACAAATTTAAAGAAAGAGCTGCTATGTTTTTTTTCTCTTGTTTCATATACCCATGTTACACACATACAACAGAAGCTCACAATCTTTTTGCAGACCACAGATTGTTCAAGAACTACCATACAGTATAAAATAAGGCGTTTTTAAAATCTACAATGCTACAACTGCCTGAGTCCATTAGTAACCAAAGTTCAGATATAGTAAGTAGCTTCTTAAACAGACCATTGTGGAGGCTAGGGATCGCTCTTGCCCCTTTAAGCCCAAAAGACAGACTCTCGGGACACAGGTTAAAAGTACTAAGACGACCTTTAATTTCTTTTCTTCTTTAAACTGTGCTCCTTAAGCACCACTGCCACAATAAACACAGGCAAGTAACAAGTAAATACCACACTGACCACAATTCTTTATCTCCTCCACACCTCCCAACAAGCTTTGTCCACCTCCACCCGACTCTGGCTTACTTGCTGGGTTCCCAACAGTCCTTGACCCGGAAGTGCTTCTGTTCTTCCTCCCATGTGACTTGCCAGCACTTCCGGGTCAGATGGAGAAACTGAATTTTCTTTAGCCCAGAAGTTTGTCCCCATGACTTGCTAGTACTTCCGGGGTATGGGTGAGACATGATTCCCCAGGTTCTCTTTCAGCGTTCACTGGCAGCACCTACGATACCCAACAGGGCTGTGGTATTAAACTACATGTCCCATAGTGCCCTGTGGGAATCCAGGGCACCACTTGCGTCCAGGGAAGATGCCATCTAGCGTTTTAGGGGAGGCAGTGTCCTAGAAAAGCTGCCTTCCCCCATCCTTCCATCTCAGGGGCGTCCCGGCTGGCCGTCTGTTACACTATACACCCCACCATTAAATCACTGCCACTTCCAGCTGTGCCTCCGGTCTTTCTGTTGGTGCTATCGTCTCCAAACCATACAACATAGCTGGTCTCACTACTGTTTTATAGACCTCCCCTTTCACTCTTGCAGGTACTTTAAGTTAAATTAATAACAAGCCTAACATAAACTGTGACCTTTGTGGACACACAGCTTTTGAACACAGATGCCAAAGTCTTGCTGTAGTTAAGGCTGGAAGCCATTTATTTCATCTAATCTAACCCAAATTCTGCAATAATAAAGTCACTCGTCTGTTCAGCGTTCTCAGTTTCATTACCAAAAAAAAAATCTGATATTGTAAAGTGAGCTAATATGAAATATCAAATAACCGAGAATTCTTCTCACTTTAAGTCTAATGTGTGAGGACACGTTGGTGGAATTACTAATAAGTGAAATCCCAAGTGTCGCAGGGTTGCAGCTTGAGGAGATGTGCTTTTTCATGGCAGCAGCAAAGCAGATACACAGCTGACTAAGTATTGCTCATCCACTGAAATATGGTCTTTAGATTTCTTTTAACTATAATAAACGTTTGCATATTTTCAAAATCTTCTCATTCATTTTCCTGCATACGGATATAATCTTCAACAAGCTATTGTATAATTGTTAGAAACCCAGAATCACATCATACAATCCATTTATATTTGGTTGTTGCGGAGAGCCTGAAAGAAACAGAAAAAAGAAAATATCCACTACAGAAAAAGTAGTAATGTTAGAAAGTTCATTGGGAGAGACTTTGCATGGTGGAAACAATAAATGCTTAGAGAAATTAACAAGAAAAAGTGGATGACAACCAAGTCCAGAATCTGGAGTATAGGAAGAGGGACATATAAACTGCCTACCTAGCTTGAGAGCTGTAAAGATTTGTATAATTGTACACTTCAATTGGGGGAAAGAACATAGAAAATGGCAAGAATGAAAATCTCATGTAGCTGCATCAGAGTATCACAATGGAAGGCCAACCCTAGTAAGGTCTAATGCTAAGTCTGTGATGCCAGGTCTTAAGTACTGTAGAAGCACGATGAAGATTATTTAACTACATGTTGAAATAGTACAGACGTGATTGGTTATTGTTTGGTATAAGCATATGTGAACAGAACATTTAAAAATTTCTAGATACATCTGAGGTACAATATTAGTCAAGTTAATTATTATTTGTATGTAACACAATGAAATTCTTATTTGAATGTCGTTGGACCACTTGATAAACATACATTACAAAAAATAAAATTATACATAGCTTGCAACATATATAAAGTACAGAGGTACATTACTTGGATTCTTATAATTAGTTGTTCAGAAACTATAGACTGTAGGTGGTGCCATACAGCCCCAACCACCAGACACAACTTAGTCAAACACAAGGGTAAAATAAAATAAATGTTTATTTTATAATCTCATCTTACCACAATAAAACACAATATAAATGAAGGAACAAGAACATCCATCTCCTTCCACTACATCCTCTGTGACCCTCATTCACCTCCTCCAGATTCTGGCTCTGAGGTAGCTGAGGAGCCCTCTTTTATGACAGACATTGGAGGACTTCTGGTGCTAAGACACTGCCTAAAGAAAGTACTTCTGGGTCATACAGAAGTTTCCCATAATAATGATATCCAGTTTTTACAGAGCAACCAACTCACTCACAGACCCCCAATGGGGTTTCCATTCCACTCTACAATTCCCAGGAAACCCTGCAAGTGTCTAAACCGGGATCATATCAGAGGAGCACTGCCAGCTCTAGCATTTGAGGATGTACAGCTCATAAAATCCCTTCATCCCTCATCCAATCCTTATTAATTCCTTCCATCTGGGATCAGGGTTGGCAGACATCCCGATTTGAGTGGGACTATCCCGAGTTCAATAGACAAATTAAGAGTCCCGCATTGCCTCAAAAATTTCAATCAGGTCAGGCAGGTCTGGCTGGGGAGCATACCCTGGTACAGCACGTTGCCACACCCACCACAAGACAAAACAGCTCTGGATCCTGGTCAGCGACCCCCCACGCAGACGCGTGATCAAGTCTCAACCCCCCAGAAATGACCCTCTATCTTCTACAGCCAGTTGTTACGAGGGCGTCCCCTTGGCCTGTCCAGCTACTCAGGTTCTCAACAGTGAGGATCCTGGGAGCCCAATCACTCTCAGGGAATCGCGCCACATGGCCGTAGTACTGTAACTGACTTTCCCTAGAAAAATGTATGAATAAAAAAACTTATTTAATTAATTTTTTATATGGAATATCTAATCTAGTTAAAGAGGCTCACTAAATTTTTGTAGACAGATTGGCATAGCAAAATTTATGAATAAAATTTGTAACTGTCAGCTGAATCAGAGTGTTTGAAATTTAGCGTGTTCATGTACATTGTGTGCTCGTGTCGTCGTATGTGTAATTCATTTTGAATTCTATATATGTACTTTTTAACATATACAGTAGAATCTCGCTTATCCGACATAAACGGGCCAGCAGAACGTTGGATGAGCGAAAATGTCGGATAATGGGAGGTGTTAAGAAAAAGCCTATTAAATGTCAAACTATGTTATAATTTTACACATTACGAACCTAATACGTAATGTTTTCAGTTCACGAACGTCTCTGAACACGTACAAATCGGGTTATGACCAAAAAGTTCGCCAAACTTTTGCATCTGTTGAAGACCACACACTCGGTATACGAACAAGCCAGTTTCCCTTTCGGTTTGTGCGTGCCGATGATTTCCGCACATATTCAGTCTCTCCCTGTGCAGCAAGAGAGAGAGAGAGCGGGAGAGAGAGAGACACAGACAGACACACACGCATGCAAGAAAGAGACACACGCACACACATGCGCGAGAGAGACACATGCGCAAGAGAAAGAGAGACACACGCACACACATGCGCGAGAGACATACACGCAAGAGAAATACATGCGCGAGAGAAAGAGAGACACACGCACACGCATGTGAGAGAAAGAGAGACATACACACACGGGAGAGAGACACAGGCGCGCACACATGCGCGAGCGAGAGAGACACAGACGCGCGCACACACGTGAGCGAGAGAGACACAGGCACGCGCGCACACACAAGCGAGCGAGAGACACAGGCACGCGCGCACACACGCCAGAGAGGGCAGGCCACATAATCCACTGTAATCATGTTTTACAACAAAACAACAGAAAAATTTAACTGAAAAAATGAACTAGGCAACAAAAATAGGCTATGCTCATGCTCTTAACTTGCAGTTCTTGTTGCCGATTGATGCGTTTTTTTTTTTTTTTTGCAGTGGGACGTCAGATAATACAGAATGTTGGATAAGCGAAGGTCGAATAAGCGAGACTGTACTGTATGTATATCTTTAGATTATACATGTTTATACTGCATATCTATAATTATAATTTAATTAAAATGAACTATTTTTTGGTCTTCCTTAGTTCCTTAAAATCTTTTTTTTTTTGGTTGCTCAAAATGGTGGCAGTCCTTACCTGTGATTTTGGATATCTGGCCACCCTGTCTGATATAGACATTTGTGATCCTCCTGGCGGGGTTATGCCTCCCTTCTTGTTGTCCTTCCATTTCAGCCTCCCGGCCAGGTAGCAAATTTTCATCAGTCCCACTCGGGATGCCATTCCATCCACCCCAACACTTACACAACCTTCTGACTTGTGGATAGAAACTGTCCCTGAATTTTCTGGTGAGAGTGCCAACAGCTCTGCACCATCGGCTATATTGGAGGAATGAGAAATGAGACTGTGTGGAATGGCCGAGGTCTTTAATTATCCTATTTGCTTTTCTAATGCTGAGCGTTGTATAAGTCCTGAACAGAAGACAGTTAGGTGCAGGTTATTTTTTTGTGCCATTTTCACCACCCACTGCAGTACTTTAAGTTTTTGAGCCACGCAGGTGCCATGCCAGGATGTTATGCTGCCAGTGACGATGGACACAACTGTGCACCTGTAAAAGTATGTGACAACAGATGGACACATGCAAACTACCCTTAGATATCTGATGAGGTAGAGGCATTAGTGGTCCTTTTTGACAAGAGATGAAATGTGTTGTGACAAACTTTACTGTAGTTTCTCAGCTATGGTCACTCAGTAATTCCTGGGGAGGGCAAAGTTTATAAAAGATAACATTCCCAAGACTGAGATCTTAATACTTTTTCATGTTGGTGCATTCAGAAGAAGACCAATTTTTGTTCCTTCTGCTGCTGTGTGTCTTTAAAGAAATTGCATCTCATAAACCTATTGTGGCTGGCGGACGGCCGGGTCCCATGACCGGCCGGGACGCCCATTCGACATATGTTCCAGGGGATAAACAATGGACTGCTCAATACCTCCCCCGGGAAGCTTGGTGGCAGCCTCCCTGGCTGATGGTGGTGCCTCAGCTTCCCGCAGGGCTCCATGGGAGATGGAGTTCTCCACAGCCCTGTTGGGATCTGAGGTGGCCGCCAGGGGGCGCTGCATGGGTCCCTGAGCCTGGCTGGAAGAGTCTTCAGCCCCACCAGGAAGTGCAACCAGAAACAGGTGATCAAGCAACTGGAGCACTTCCAGGTGGGCTTTAAAACGGGCCAGAAACCACCACTCAGTGGCCAGAATCGGGAGAAGGACGAAGCTAGGTGGGAGGAGTGGTGGTGCCAGAGAGGAGTGTGTTTTTGTGCTATTTTGGACTGTGTTGTGCCTGCGGGGTTCACGGAGAAGATGTACCCCACAGGTGAAAAAAATAAAAGTCTTTGTTTGTGTTTTTACACGTGCCTCCGGGTGAGTCTGTGTCGGGTCGGGCACAATATATCACCTTATTACACTATATAACTGTTTCCAAAGACATATACATTAATAATGAACATGTACAGGTTCAGGTCATATTAGGGTTCTTGTATTAAGTCATTATTTCAGACTGAGGATCTGACATAACACTGGGATGGGCACTTCATAGCCCAGAGGCCACATACGGCCCACAGTGTTATTCAACATGGCCCATGCATCAATATCTAGATTATTATTTTAGTTTAGTTTAATAGCAGTCATTGACAGGTGTCTTTAACGGTAATTTATTATTACCATCGATAAGCATGACTAGCCAGGTGAATTCACAAATGAAAGCATTTCAGCATAAACTTACACTTTTTGGATTTTCACCTGAACACCTGAATGTGACGTGCTCCCCCAAAGAACCTAAGAGATAGCAAAATTCTACAGAAGCAATTCTAAGTCTGCCACCAAGATTTCCTTGCAATGTCGCCTGTGACAGATCTATCATCAGGGCACCTTGGGTGAGTACCCAGGGGCCTATGACAACAAGGGGCCTTTGTTTACCAACCCACCCCAAAACATTGAGCGAGCCTCCATTCACCCAAATGACCAAGGAGGATAACCCGATGACACGATCGAGTCTCTGTGCATCAAACACAATGCTGTGCAGAATTAAACGGCCGGGTGTCTGCATGCTGTATTATCGAAAGTAAGATCAACTCTCTGTTAAGGAGGTAAGTCACCAAGAGGTCTGAGGGGTTGTAGCGGGGCCAAACAGCGCTTTTTATTTATATGTAAGCATGTCCTTTTGAGTGATTGTTAAAAGTGAAAAACAACACTGGGTGCACCGATTCCTGTTAGTAAATTGGGGTTGGTGCCTTTAAACAGGTTTGCACTGATGTGGAGGGGCTTGTGGGAAAAGAAGGATGTGGCGGGACCTTTTGATTGTGCCATTTTCCAATCAACATCATCCGAATCAGCTCCTAAACAATTCAGTTACTGGACATTCGTAGCGGAGAAGGACGGTGCTTGCCCACCGGATTTAAAGACGACGGTGGGTTCCTTATCCTCCTAATCCAGTTCATTGATGCTCTTAGAGAAGAGGTGTGCCTCTGAAGATTATTCTTCTGGGCTCCGGTGGTAGGACAGTATTTCACTATCCATGTTCCGGGAAGCAGTTTATTGAAAAGGAGCTTTCCTCACTTCTTTCCATCATTTAACCATAGTTTCCATTTTCAGAATCACTTCCATCACTTACAGCAAGGATTTTTTTCAGGACTGTAAATATTATCACTGGAGGGTTTTTTTTTTTTTGTGGAGTTTGTTTAGTACTTTTTGTGTTTGTAAGTAGTTATGCTAGCAAATAAGGAACATTTTATATATTTGTGTGTTTAATCTTTATGGGCATTTTCCTGGGTGTTGTTAATATCCGGGTGGCAGGGTGGAAATACGGTAGGACTTAGGTGTTGGCCCGATTCTATCCGTCCCTCATTTTAAAAGTGTAGGTATCAGCAAGAGTGAAAGGAAGGTCTACAGGACGGTAGTGAGACCAGTTATGTTATATGGGTTGGAGACGATGGCACTCACCAAAAAGCAGGAGACAGAGCTGGAGGTAGCAGAGTTAAAGATGCTAAGATTTGCACTGGTTGTGACGAGGATGGACAGTTGGGAGACAGTCAGAGAGGCGAGATTGCGTTGGTTTGGACATGTGCAGAGGGGAGATGCTGGGTGTATTGGGAGAAGGATGCTAAGGATAGAGCTGCCAGGGAAGAGGAAAAGAGGAAGGCCTAAGAGATGGTTTATGGCTGTGGTGAGAGAGGACATGCAGGTGATGGTGTGACAAAGCAGGATGACGAGAACAGAAAGATATGGACGAAGATGATCTGCTGTGGCAACCCCTAATGGGAGCAGCCAAAAGAAGAAGAAGAAGAGGCTTCCTTGATACATAAATCTGGTGGCAAACTCCGCGCTCTCTAGAAATCAGGGGTGCGCTACAGGGTTATTAATCAAGGAGTGAATGTAGCCTCAGACAGCAATACTCACTAATTATCTTGCCATTGTCAGTGAGCAGCCTCCACAGCTACAGCCTGAACTGTGAAAACGTTAGCTGGACATTCTTCTTCCACACAAAGCACAATGACTGTGGAATTTCATTTTGGAAACAACTACCCAAGTTGTGTTTCCCTCTTATCTTGGATTTTTGCAGTATTCAAGGCTAGCACATTTGACAGCTAATCTGTGACAGCAACTTCTACACAATGAAGGCCATCAAATCAACAGACAGAAACACACTGAGAAGTTAAACTCCTCTAGCTCATGCATGGTGACTGGACAAATATTGACGATGACACTGAATCTTAATGTTTGTCAGGAGAGGAGACCAAACTTTCTCATTAAGAAGCTGAACTAACTTTAGGTGAGGCTGAATGTTGAGAAGATGAAGTTTGAAGAATGCCAAGCATTAGGGCTGCACCATGAAACGGAAACAGAATTTTGTTAAGTGTTTCTAAATCTTTGCAACTTAATCTAATCTTCTTCTTACTGGTAAGAACAAGATTGCTTGTCAGTCAATTAAAATAATTGCATTAGAAAAGTTTTCTGCGGTGGGCTGGCGCCCTGCCCGGGGTTTGTTCCCTGCCTTGCACCATGTGCTGGCTGAGATTGGCTCCAGCAGACCCCCGTGACCTTGAAGTTCGGATATAGCGGGTTGGATAATGAATGGATGGATGGATAGAAAAGTTTTGGAAATACAAACTTCGTAAGAATCAGACTGCACGACTTCTCAAGGGTTTAGTTAACTATAATGGAAAAACCAACCTTGGAGGTTCCCTATGTAAGAGTGCAGATCCACAGAGGTTCTGACGGGGAAGTGGAAAATTCATTGGCTCTCACCACCACCAAAGGCTGCCTATCCCTATAATGGGTAAGGGTCACATGGGGGGCAAGCAGTATAGTGTACTGGTTAAGGCTTTGGACTGTAAACCCTGAGGTTGGGGGTTCAAATCGTGCTACTGACACTGAGTGACCCTGAGCAAGTCACTTGACCCTCTTGTGCTCCAATTGGAAAACCAGAAGAGAAATGTAACCAACTGTATCATAAATGTCATAAGCTGCCTTGGATAAAAGGCGCCAGTCAAATAAGTAAATGTAAGGTAATGGATCTTGAAAATGAGACCTGTGCGGGACTCTAGATGTGAAAAGTTTTTTTGTTTTTTTTTATTTATATAAACACATTTCAAGGTCACAGGGGTCCAGTGTCTATGCAGGCAGCACATGGTGGGAATCAATTTTGGAAGGGGTATCGGACGATCTCAAACCACACCCTAAAACAGCCACAACGCATGTTAGTGTCTTCGTGACCCCCCCCCCCCAGCGAATCGAGCATGATCATCAGAGCCTTAGGCCAGGGGTCCCCCTTGGTAAAAATCACGCATGATAGTCAAGAGTTGGAGGAAGGGTGTCTTCATTGGTAAATCGAGGGTTTGGGTGCAAACCAGCGGCAATATAAATAATAGCAACTCACGACCCACCGATGGCAGGTCACAACCCACTATTGGTTAAAAAACACTGAGCTAGAATACTATATATATATATATATATATATATATATATATATAAATAAAGGGACTCTGTTGGTGTGGTGCAACACTTCTAACCACAGTGCGTCTTTTCCTAGAATTGCTATATTATCAAAAACATAACCAAATGCACAAACAGCACTGGGAGAGTTCTGTGGGATTCTGAGCTTTCCAGCGTGCTTGTTCTTTAATAATACTATGGGGCTCCGCCCCCTGCTCACTTTGCTCACCCACCCCCGGGTTTGGTTTACCAGATATACAATTTAAAGAGATTGTTATTTTCATGGGAATTGTTACATATGCATTATTTTCACTTTTACTTTAAAACTTTTGTAAAAGCAGTACTGTACTGTCCTTTATTTCCGGCCCCGGGCGTGGTTAAATCACTTTCTCGCAGGACGTATAACGCTGCTCGCGTTGTGAAGGGGGGCAGCTGAATGCATACTAAGGAGAAGCAGTTGGATCATCTGCTGGCTTGTTGTTGCTGCTGCTGGCGAGCTGCGTATTCTGCTTGTCATGCTGCTTGTCGATCATTTAAAAGCCTGTACAGCAGCTGTCCTTTTGCCACTTTGCGTCTCTGCTGCTCGCATTGTGAAGGTGAGAGGGTGTTTTGAACACATGCTAAGGAGATGCTGTCAGATCATTTGCTGGCTTGCTGCTGCTGGTGAGCTGTGTGTTCTGCTTCTCGTCGTTTTAAGAGCTGTGAGCACATGAAGCGTGTCTGCCAAAAGCATTCCAACAACTGCTTGGTTAGATGTCCGTGAACTTGTTTTAAATGTTGTCTCACTGCCTTGTCTCGCGTGACGTTAAAGTGTCTCTCGTGGGACGTCAGATCACGTCTCGTCTCCCTAGTCCCCCTTCCAAGATTTTTTTTTTTTTTTTATAATAGAGAGACAATAAATATATATTTTTGCAGTTGTAGACCCAATATAAGGAGAGGTACTATAGTTGAAAAATGTGTCTGACTCAGGCATGTTAAATACAGGAAAGGTTGAAAGTGTTTCTGTTAAGTTTACTTTTGTTTTTACAATGCTGACTCTTTACTTATTCACATGAAATTGTACATTTCTATTCATGGGGTGTATTATCAATACAGAAGAAATGAACTCACACAAGCACCTATGAAATACTGGCCAACAAATTGTTATAATTTGGATGAACTGATAGAAGGAAACTAGACGAAAGAGTTTTAAAATAAAGTGTTTGTTTCCTCACATATTATGCATACTAAGTCCACTTTCGTAGCTCTACTCCTTGCAGACGATGCCAGCAAGTACACACAAGTGCCATGCTTTTTAAAGCTCTTTATCTGCACTGCAGTGTTACTAGTTGCTGACCTCATGCACCAGGCAAAAAAAAGAAAATGTTTCTATTCTTGAGATGGGGTTTTCTTCTCTTGCACTTAGACATATGCAGTGTCACATGGCCTTAAACTAAAACTAGTCGATCTAAAAAACAAATCAGCACGGGCGTGTGCATGCATACAAGTATGCCCTGCAATGTGCTAGCATTCCTATTCTGGGCTGGTGTATTGGGGAGAGAACAATATTATTTTCCTAACTAAGAGTCATAGTATTTAATTTGTGTGGATATTAGGATTATTATTGAATTATTTAGAGAAGATGCAGCTTGAATAAGAGAATAAGATGCAAAAGCTAACATTGTTTTTTTAAACAAGACTTCAGCAGGCAGGGGACCTTTTGAACGTAAGGTAGCACAAGACAAGGATTTATATGATGATTTTCAAGAGAGATAGAACACCAGGATGCATGCAAATAAGACTGAAGAATACTGGGAGGTATGCAAATGTAAAAGCAAATGCTAAAAAGTGTTATTGCTACAAGACTGTATACATATAAGCTCACCAGTGTGTATACTGTATGCTTGTAAGAAGAAATGAAATAGGTTCTTGGGACCTTGCTAGTAAAATAAAATAAAATAAAAATATTCATATACACATATCTATATATAATCTATATCTATATTGTGAAGGATTGCCGGCCATATATTCCGGCCAACACCTCCAAGCCGCCGGATGCAGCTCTACCTGCAACATAGGGATGCTCCGAGTTCTAGCAGGGCATCATGGACTATGGAGTTTTAATACACAGCCCTGCTGGATAACGTTGGGGCCGCCAGGAGTCGCTGCAGGGAGGCTCACAGAGTGCTACGTGCCATATAACCCGGAAGTGCGTCATAAACACATGACCAGAAGGAACGACGTGCTTCCGGGGTGAAGAAGTGGAGTTTTTATATGACCTGGAAGTGTTCCTAGTCACGTGGACAGAGAGGACAAAACACTTCCAGGTCAAGGACTACAAAAGGACTATGGGAAATCCCAGACGTCGAGCTGAGCTGGGTGGAAGGGTGGCAACACGTCTGGGAGAGGAGGATTGGTTATATAGTGTATTGATGATTGATTGTATGAGTAGTGTGGAGTGGAGGGTGCTTTGTGCACATTATTATAAAATAAATAATAATTGGATTTTTACCCAGTGTTTGGAGTGGTACCTGAGGGTTCAAGAGGTCGATAGGGGCCTCAACTGCGACAATATCAATATCTATATATACATATATCTATATCTATATATATATATATATATATATCTATATCATAAATCTATATATATATATCTATCAGTACTGTGCAAAAGTTTTAGGCAGGTGTGAAAAAATGCTGTAAACAAAGAATGCTTTCAGAAATATAAATAATGATTGTTTATTGTTATCAATTTACAAAATGCAAAGTGAGCGAACAAAAGAAAAATCTAAATCAAATCAATATTTGGTGTTCCTACCTTTTGCCTTCAAACCAGCATCAATTCTTATAGGTCCACTTGCACAAAGTCAGGGATTTTGTAGGATTCTAGTCAGGTGTTTGATCAACCAATTCTACCAAACAGGTGCTAATGATCATCAATGTCACACGTAGGTTGAAACACAGTCATTAACTGAAACAGAAACAGCTGTGTAGGAGGCTTAAAACTGGGTGAGGAACAGCCAAACTCTGCTACCAAGGTGAGGTTGTGGAAGACAGTTTCATGTCATGGCAAGATTGAGCACAGCAACAAGACACAAGGTAGTTCTACTGTATCAGCAAGGTCTCTCCCAGACAAAGATTTCAAAGCAGACTGGGGTTTCAAGATGTGCTGTTCAAGCTCTTTTGAAGAAGCACAAAGAAACGGGCAACGTTGAGAATCGTAGACTCAGTGGTCGGCCAAGGAAACTTAGTGCAGCAGATGAAAGACACATCAAGCTTATTACCCTTCGAAATCAGAAGATGTCCAGCAGTGCTATCAGCTCAGAACTGGCAGAAACCAGTGGGACCCAGGTACACCCATCTACTGCCCGGAGAAGTCTGGCCAGAAGTGGTCTTCATGAAAGAGTTGCAGCCAAAAAGCCACACTTCCGACGTGGAAACAAGGCCAAGCGACTCAAGTATGCATGAAAACATAGGAACTGGGGTGCAGAAAAATGGCAGCAGGTGCTCTGGGCTGCTGAGTCAAAATTTGAAATATTTGGCTGTAGCAGAAGGCAGTTTGTTCGTCGAAGGGCTGGAGAGTGGTACAATAATGAGTGTCTGCAGGCAACAGTGAAGCATGGTAGAGGTTCCTTGAACGTTTGAGGCTGCATTTCCGCAAATGGAGTTGGAGATTTGGTCAGGATTAATGGTGTTGTCAATGCTGAGAAATGCAGGCAGATACTTATCCATCATGCAATACCATCAGGGAGGCGTATGATTGGCCCCAAATTTATTCTGCAGCAGGACAACGACCCCAAACATACAGCCAAAGTCATTAAGAACTATCTTCAGCGTAAAGAAGAACAAGAAGTCCTGGAAGTGATGGTATGGCCCCCACAGAGCCCTGATCTCAACATCATCGAGTGTGTCTGGGATTACATGAAGAGACAGAAGGATGTGAGGATGCCTACATCCACAGAAGATCTGTGGTTAGTTCTCCACGATGTTTGGAACAACCTACCAGCCGAGTTCCTTCAAAAACTGTGTGCAAGTGTACCTAGAAGAACTGATGCTGTTTTGAAGGCAAAAGGTGGTCACACCAAATATTGATTTGATTTAGATTTCTCTTTTGTTCATTCACTGCATTTTGTTGATTGATGAAAATAAATGATTAACACTTCCATTTTTGAAAGCATTCTTTGTTTACAGCATTTTTTCACACCTGCCTAAAACTTTTGCACAGTACTGTATGTATTGTATAGTTTTACTGTCAAATAAAGCAAAGAGTATGTGACACAGTGCCCTCTTTCAGTTGCGAGAAGCAGATCATGGAATGTTGCATAGTTTTACTGTCAGATGTTTGCTTATGGCAGACCAACCACAAGCGTTACCTGGTAGGTAACAACCCACACAATTCAGGTCATCGAGACTCAGACTACAAATGCAATGAATGTATTTACTCCGGACCTACAGGCTATCAAATAAACGAACCACACAGCGTGGCACAGCATAAAGGGGCTTCGTCTCTGACGCTGACGTCCGAGGTTCGATTCCCCGTGAGGGAAGCAGTAGAGTGTGTACACCTGATGAGCCCAAATGAGGGCGAAACACATGTTGCGTACTCTTTGCTTTATTTGACAGTAAAACTATGCAACATTCCATGATCTGCTTCTCGTAACTGAATGAGGGCACCGAGGCAGATGTTTGCCAAATGGCAGACCAACCACAAGCGTTACCTGGTAGGTTACCACCCAGACAATTCAGGTCGTCAAGACTCAGACTACGAATGCAATGAAAATATTATATATACATATATTAT